>NC_068292.1:40604409-40942409 GCF_025860055.1 Xyrauchen texanus
TCAGCTAGTATTGATGCTGACTAGCTCCCCTGGAGTCGTGAGATCAAATCCAGGGTGTTCCGAATGACTCTAGCTAGGTCTCCTAAGAAAACAAATTGGCCCGGTTGCTAGGAAAGGTATAGTCACGTGGGGTAACCTCTCGCTCTCAATGGGGCGTGTGGTAAGTTGTGCGTGGATTGCGGAGAGTAGCATGAGCCTCTGCATGCTGTGAGTCTCCGTGGTGTCATGCACAATGAGCCACGTGATATGATGCGCGGATTGACGGTCTCAGAAGCGGAGGCAACTAGTGTTGTCCTGTCAGCGTTAACGCGTTAATGTGTGCAAATAAATAAAAATGTATAATGCGTTATTTTTTTCTTAATCGCGATTAAGGCGTGTACCGATATGACATTTTATTCAGCTCATTGTGAGTTCTGAACACCGATTAGAGGCAGAACCCTTGCAATGTGTCCAGCGGGGACATTACACTTGTAAACACACTACAAACAAATACTGATGGGAGTTAGAGACAAAAGTTAAGTTCTTCACGTCTTTTTGTAAGTCAGCATTTTACCACATAAGCATGTCAATTCTTACAAGCCTACTGCGCAGCTTGCTCTTCCGTGAAGGGTCTGTTGACGCTCTGCTCAAATGTAACAATTTAACTATGTACCTGTTGCCAGTGACATTCTGAAGCATCAACTAATGATTACTAGATAAATAAAAATTAAATAAATATGAAATATATTTCCATCAGCAGTGTCAGCGCTAAAAGCAGAACAAGATGCGCTTTTCATATGGAGTTCAACTTGCACTTGCTGCCCTGAAACAAATCATGTGCATTCCATATTCAAAGTGAAAATTGTGGAGGATGGGGTTTAAAAGATTTAATGCGCTCAGCAATGAATAGTAGTTCTATCAATCTGTAAACATCGCTCTTAGACTTTGGTCAATGTTCAATGTTACTTGAATTGGTGCTATTTTGGTGAATTTCTGTCTTTGTACAGTGGAGTTTGGCAAATGTTAATAAAGCATTATTGTTACATATTGTTTTGTACTATTGTGTTGTTCTTTCCAAAGAAGAAAATAAATGTATTTTGACAGAAAATAAGTCTATATAGTCACATTTCAGAACTTTTAAATTCTGAGTTTAATCGCAATTAAAAGATTTAATCTACTGAAAGCACTATATAAAAAAAAATGTGATTAATAGGGGCCTTTCGCCCCTGCAACAGGGGGGCTTTTTACCCCAAATACCATCCTTTCACTTATTGGACAGTTATTAAAAAAGGTTTGATTTAATGACCTTAAACAAAACTGAAAATTATAAATAAGTATTTTCTTCAGCTATATTCGGTCTGTGCTTACTGAAATGCAAAACACTGCCCCCTTTGGCCAAAGGGGCACATGTGAGCTCCATTTTCAGGATTAAATGTCCATGTAGGACTGCCAAAAGCGAGCTGTGATGCAAGTTGTTTCCAGCTGTACAGGCTGTAATACAGTGAAGAGGAATGCATATTTTATGAACACCCCCCCAAATCCAAACCTAACCATCAGTGGAGTAAAAAGTAATGTTAGAGGGAAGAATGCAACGTCAGAATCACTGATTATGCGAATGCAATTACATCCTGGTTTCAATGCAGGATCTGAACTGGGGTCTGTCATGATGCTGATGCAACATGCTTCAGGCCGTGCCACAGGGGAAGGTAAGCACACTTGAGCCAATGAAATAAATGTCTCCGCAAAATCGACAAAAATGATAATTCCTAGGGCACTGGAACTCTCGGAAACAATATGCCGACTTCCTGTGCAATCATGCAAATGAGTCACCAGTGTATTATTGTGGATAGAGGTCGACTGATAGTGGATTTTGCCGATACCGAAAACTCAAGTGGTGGAAAACTATCAGGTGATATTTAAAAATATATATATTTATTGAATGTTAAAGAATTCTTCAAAAGGAAACTATCGGCACAGATTAATCAGTAAAACCAATATATCGGTCTACCTCTAATTGAGTAATCAACTATTTCAGATAAAACCGCCCCAACAAAACACATTAAAATAAAACAAACTAACTGATCATTTTACATGTCAGCGAGACAGTCCCTTCCTGTCTAAGTGCTAAGTTCTTGGCAAGCATAAACTGCAAAGTGGACCAGCCTTTATGCCGATAGTTAAAAGTTGAATAAGTTGTGAAAAATCTTCAAATAAAAAAGAACCCTCCATATAAGGACCATATTTTACAAGACATTCTGCAATGACTTGGACGAATGACATTTTTGGCAATGGACAAAGAGTTTTGAGGCTCATAATATGCTTTGATATTTGTTGCCATAAAATGCTAAATGAAACAGCAGATAACCATCTTTAGCAGGACACAAATCTCTGAATGACACAGCAATGCAGTGAAGGATATAATGAAGTGTATACCACAGCGATCTCAGCTGGGGTTCGTCCCCTCCGGCCAACACATGGTTTCGCCACACCTGTACGGTATCATGGCCGTAGCGCGACTGCGCGCGTTCCCTCATCTTGGTGGCGATGTCCTTTTCATAAGCAGCTGTTCCCTGCCCAGTATCCTCTGCACATTCATAGAGGTGCCGCCCACATGCCCACATCAGCGATGTGGTAGAACTCCAGGCTAATGAAATGCGTTCGAAGACGGTGAAGTCATTCATGACCCTGTTGGGCGATACCACCACCATGCGGTTCTGCGCTGATGGATGCCATGCAAAGCTACTGATAATGCTCTCACTGCAGGGCTGTACGCTGCGCTCAATGATGGTAGGCTCGACCTCATCGCCGAAGGGCATGGGTGTGTGTTGCATGTCATACAGACGGATAATGTTGCTGTCGCGCGTCAGCGTGGCCAGCAGGCCCATGCGAGTCGGGCACCATGCCACTTTAGTCAAAGGTTTGGGCTGCTCAGTTAAAGTGAAGACTGGTTTCTCAAATTTGCGCAAGTCCCAGATGGCTACTTGGCCTTCAAAGAAAGACGCTACGCGATCTTGAAAGTGAGGGTCCACCGTTACTCCCTGAATGGCTTTGGTGTTCACGAAAGTCTTCTGGCTGGTGTTGCGCAGGTCAAAGATTGCCAGATTTCTGTGCATCCCAGCCAAGAGTAACTTTTGATGATCACGAGGGAGCCAACAAAGAGAAAGACAGGCATCATTCTGACCCAACTCGTACAGCGGCTTGGTCACTACAAGCCCAGAGTCTGCATCTCCAGACAGACGAACTTTCTCCACAGGTACCGCCTCGGGAGAAAACTTACTACTGATGTCCCATATCAGAACCGAGAAATCTGCCCGATGTTTATCCAAACCAGCAGCAAGCCAGTTACTGTCCACCGGGTTCCATGCAAGGGTGTTGCACTGTCGGGCGTGCTTGGGCACAAACTCTTTACCTACCAGCTCTTTGCATTTGGAGTTGTGACTCTGTCCCAGACTGGTCAGGACAACTCGGCCATTGGCCTGTCCCACCGCCAGCAAACATTCAGATGTTTCAAACTTTGGATACCAGGCCACACATTTCATATACGGGGTGTCTGAGTTGATGGCCAGCAGTGTGGCAGCTGTCTCCTCGGATAAGGGAAGAGAGCCAGCTTTGGTTTCCGAGGTTCCTGCTGGTCCGATCCGAAACAGGCTGAGTTCAGTGTCACAGATCACATAACGGTCTGCGTGATGAGGAGACCACAGGATATCTGGTTTATAACCGCTCGACATGGCAGGAGAGTGGCTTCTTCAATATATTTATCTGCAAATGATAATATAGATTATTTATATATTACACCTTAAAAATCAGTGTTTACAAAACACTTGATCAGGAATATATATAGAGTCCACTTTGAAAATCTGGTGTTGAAAAATGTATTTTAATATGGAAAAAACAGAAAGTTGAGAAAATTTTCAAACAAAGAAGTTACAATGAAATTCATTGCTAACGTTTAACTAAAATTGTTAGGCTGATATTATTTGTATAGAAAAACTGCAATACATTTAAAGAAATGCAAACAGAAGATTTTTTAACATACTGACTCAGACTAGTGATCCCTACTGTATATGTTTAAGCATATAATACAATTACAGGAAATTAAACCATTTTAATGCATGATTTCCACAACAGTTGAAAAGCCATTTTTAACCACTCAGGGATTGATGTTACATACAAACCTCGGTAGCTGTTTATCTATGATGATTATAATATGATATGACAGTCTTATTTATACAGCATGTCATTGCATTTTTTATTAATAACAACATAAATGCATTATCGCTTACGAAAATGGCAATGAACCAAGTACCTCTGAAATATTTACAAAAATACATCAATATTTTTTACAAGTAAAATTATATATTTTTTAATCTATAATTTAACTATTCATGCAACATAAGGTTAAAATACACTAAGTTTCACTCAAGACATTAATGATAAAATATGTAACCAAAAACATTACCAAAGCCCAAAAAAGATTGGAAAAGCCCTAGTAAGTGTTTAATGTGTTTCATATAAAACATGTGATAAAAACTGTACAAACACTAATTATCCATTCTGCATCCCACAACTCTTGAACGTCATGTTAATTTATAATTAACATATTAAAATAAAATTTAAGACAAAATAAAAAATAAATATGCAATTTGATAAACAAACAAGTAGACTCAAATTTTTATTGGACTTCCTAAAGTCCTGACTTTAATAAAAGTGAGTTAGCTAGTCAGCTACAGCTAAACTAACCACATCAAACTTTACTTAACCGCAAACAGACAAAGGATCTGAGACAGCAGCGCTATGAAACACACTTAATATTTATTTTTATATATTTTATATATATGAATGATTCATAACTGTGTCCACTAGCGTTTCATAAATATGCACTCACATTTGACGAGCAAACATGTTGAAGTTTCTTTCAGTCGCGTGAAGCCGGAAACGGTGTTGACTGTAAACAGTGTAACTGAAGAATACAACATAAAAGTCCCATGCGTGTGAAAATCTTTTATGCAGCTTTTGCTTTTGAATGGCACTACTAAAATATAATAATAACAATAATAATAAGAAGAAGAAGAATAAGAAGAAGAACTGAATTTACATCTTGCTGATTCTACAAAGGGGAATGCAAACTAAATAAATGCATATGTATTGTTACCATTTATATATATATATAAACACACACACAGTATATTAACAATATTTTTGGTTTCTTGTAACTATTATTTATTCATTAAAATATTAATACATTTGAAATGGTTATTAAGAATGATACACATTTTTTGTGATTCATTAATGCATGGAAGGACATTATTTTGGATAGTGTGTGAAAGATGACTCAAAAACAGAAATGTACATTTGAGTTTAAATACTTTGCTGCCCTCTGCAGCTGCAAAAAGCTTAATTCAATGAAAGTGGAATTGAAGATATAATATTAATTTGAATATAAATCACAAACAGCAAACTGATTTGACACACTTGTAGACAATTTTTTCTTCTTTTTTTTTTTTTTTTTTACTTTTTATAGAAAAGTGCTGCATAACGATTCTTCAAAATTTCTCCTTTGGTTTATCACAGAAAAAATAACAGCATACTGATTCGGATTTAAATGAAGGTGAGTAAAAATGACATTTTTCATCTGGTCGAGGAGGTTGATAAGGGTTTTAGAAACACTGAAACACTGACTATACATTATTACTGCTGTGTTGAGACTGCATTCTATTTTTATATATACAGTATACGAATACAAATATTTGTTTTTGCATATATTATTTTTATATAATAAAATTTTAGGTAATAAAGTTAAAACCAATCAACATGCAGGGTTGGGAGGGTTACTTTTGAAATGCATTGAACGTATTCACCATAGAGTGGTGGTGGTGTAGTGGTCTAAGCATATAACTGGTAATCTGGTGATCAGAAGGATGCTGGTTCGAGCCCCACAGCCACCACCATTGTGTCCTTGAGCAAGGCACTTAACTCCAGGTTGCTCCAGGGGGATTGTCCCTGTAATGCACTGTAAGTCGCTTTGGATAAAAGCGTCTGCCAAATGCATAAATGTAAATGTACAGATTACAGAATACATTCTGTAAAATGTAATTTGTAAATTATTCTAAATACTTTGGATTACTTCTTCAGCACTGGTAGATTTTTTTCCACTTGTTTTGACTATAAAACTCTTCTAGTACAGTGAGACAAAATAAACATTTTAAAAATACTTTCTCTGAAAAACCTAAATATCTTATTCAGTGTTCTTTCCAAAACAATATAAATCAAACGGATTTGTTTTAAGGATTTTTATAGGAAAACAATATAAAAATGATTAACAAGAATATGATTTTTGCCCGAATATCAAAGGTCTTACTAGAAAAATAGAAATTATGATCCAACGTGAATTTTCTTGACAATAAATACGATCGTACCTGGTAATATGTGCATGTAAAATTGCTAGAAATAGCATTATTACTTATCGTAAAGTAATCCGAATATCACACCTGCGGGACAGGTACAGGATGGCAACAACAACTGCCCGAGTTACACCAGGAATGCACAATCCCTCCATCAGTGCTCAGAATGACCGCAATAGGCTGAGAAAGGTTGGACTGAGGGCTTGTAGGCCTGGTGTAAAATGGGTCCTTACCATCCATCCATCCATCTATCTATCCATCATAATAGAATTTGTATTTTTACAGATTCTTTTGAATTTGTCACCAAATTGACCCAGTTGCTAGGGAGGGTAGAGTCACATGGGGTAACCTCCTCGTGGTCATGATTAGTGGTTCTCGCTCGCAATGGGGTGCATGGTAAACTGTGCGTGGATCACGGAGGGTAGCATGAGCCTACACATGTAGAGTCTCCGCGGTGTCATGCACGATGAGCCACATGATAAAATGCGTGGATTGACGGTCTCAGAAGCGGAGGCAACTGAAACTTGTCCTCCGCCATCCGGATTGAGGTAAGTAACATTGCCATCACGAGGACCTACTAAGTAATTGGAACTGGGCGTTCCAAATTGGGAAATTGTGCTAAGAGCAATTACAATATACTCTTAGCACATTGTAAATTAATTGAGCAAGTTATTATAAGCGGCTTATTATATAGGCATGAAACCAATGGCAGCTACAAGGTTTTGGACACAGCCAGTAACATCTTGTACTTTGTGAACAGGTGAAAGCACTTGAGGATCTCTGTTAATTTCAGGGAAGTGGAATCATCTCAGAAGAGCAATTTCCACCCATCTTGGTGTGGGATCCTGCAGAGTTACTCAGAACACATAGTTTCCATTTTCCTTCTCAACATATGGAGACATCTCACATAGTTCCTTTGAGGAGCACCTAATGGAACAGGTGTGGGTGAGAAATAACTAAAAACACCCCAGAAAACTTTAGAGCTGTGAAATCATTCTCCCCGAGTAAAGGAGCTTCCACATGACTCATGTCAGGGTGTCAACACACTGCTCAATGCCAGCGCCAAGAGACATGTTGTTCTCTACATGACAAGTGTTGCAGATAGTTTCACGGAAGGGCAATTTTACAAGTTCACCAGGCAAGAAAGGATGAGGTGTGCACAGTAAACACTGACAACATGTATTTGGGGAAGAGAAAAAAGTCCTGTCATCTGATTTGACATATTCATTGCAGAAAGTAATAAGAAGGCCCGTTTAAGTTAAGGTCTTAAGATATTCTTGTAGAATTTAAATTAGTTAAAATAATAAATGTTCGGATAATTTTTTTTTATGTTAAAATACTCACAAAAGTATATCCACAAGGGGGGCCTGGGTAGCTCAGCAAGTAAAGTCGCTGATTACCACACCTGGAGTCACGAGTTTAAATCCAGGGTGTGCTGAGTGACTCCAGCCAGGTCTTCTAAGCAACCAAATTGGCCCGGTTGCTAGGGAGGGTAGAGTCACATGGGGTAACCTCCTCGTGGTCGCCATAATGTGGTTCTCGCTCTCGGTGGGGCACGTGGTAAGTTGTGCATGGATGCCGATTAACTTGTAATCCGGAATGTTCCTTTAAGTTCTACCTGTCATTGCAAAGACAGACTTTGCATATATGCTAATTAGTACTGTACTCTGTTAGTAATTAGTACCCTGTACTCATTAGCTGCCTTCGAAAGGTCAGCAGCAACAGGGTCGAAGTTGGAATTGTTTGGACCAGCGCTGGAGGTAACACTGAAGCTTCACTCCATTGAGCTCAGTTTATTCAGCAACGTTGATGCAAGTCATGTTGAAGCCCTTTTAGAGGTGGAATCCAAACTGAAATGGGAACCTCTCTATTTATTTTAACGAAAGACAGCAAGCGCACTTATCATGCAAAACCTCAGGTAACATTAGATAATGTGATGAACTACACCTGCGGTTACTCTGCGAGGACACTTGTATAAAACAACTTTTGTTGTTTTTAAACGTGCTTTCTAAATAAAGTTGACGACTTACCACTGACCTTATTTTACTCATAAATCCAAAATTCTAATAATAAAACCCCATAGTAAAATCCAGAGGGGACCCAAGGCAAATTCTCTTCTGGGTTTGTGGACTACAAACTGAACAGATCTATTTGCATAAAGTGAAACTTTTCTAAACTTTGTCGCATCACTGAACATGCCTACATTGCATCGTAAATGGTCGCGGTCACCCATGTTGCCAGAAATGGCTAACTCCTTTTGAAAATGGTAATGAAAAACAAAATCATGTAAAAAAAAAAAAAAAATGACAAAAAAAACATTATATTTCAAGCAGGGGTGTAACTAGAGGGATGGGGTGAAAGGGGCCTGCAACGGTCGACCAAAAGAAACCATAAAAATGGCAGCGGGCCCGAGGGGTGATGCAAATTAAACCAAGGCCCCCCAAGGAGAAGGCTCAACAGTTGTTTGCACTGGGGCCCGCAAGTTCCAAGTTACGTCACTGATTTCAAGGATATGATATTAATATTCAGGACTTTAGTTTTAAGAGTCTGAATGAAAGTATGTGAAGCTCGCACATCCAGGAAGTTTTACCACTGCCTGAGCTCCCTTGAATGAACCTAAAGGTTGGGTAGAGATACCAGCCCATTTCAGCCAGAGCCCCATGCTGGTCGATTGCAAAGAAGTTTGGAGCGGGTGTGAGCTGGAATGTCATGTTCACAGGCCGCCCCATTCTTTTGGAAACATGTCAAAAATCTATAGCATTAAGATTTGCCTTCACTGGAATTAACGAGATAGCAAAACATGTTAATTAATATATGGTGTCCACAAACCTTTGGCCATATAGTGTATTAGAAATCAGAACAAGGTACAGAACTAGTACAGAACAAGGTGGCTTGCCTCGCTCTCTAGCGTCCATTTGACACAAATACTAATAGCATGCATGCAGGACAGGATGACCGCTGAAATTCTACTATCAATATGGAAAGTTTTACAATCCAAAATCCGTACAGTCAATTAAAACTCAATTTAGAGTCATATACTGTACATATACCACCAGACAGGTAACATAAGGCAGCTTTTCACTCCCTAAAGCAAAAAACGATTTCCTTAAATGTACAGTACTATATATGGCAATGAATACATGGAACTCACTTCCACTGTTATTGACTAAAATAACACAGAAATAAAATAAGACAAATCACAGGGCACACCTTGGATCATAATTTTCATAGGATGTTATGCATATGGGGATTTGTAGCTTTACTTTGCTGGGAACTGAGCTGAGAGAGTCATTAGAGTTAGTTCTTAATGTAATGTTTTTATAATATATGTCCTAAGTTGGATATTTGTGTTGAGTGAAATGTAAAATATATGTTCTTAAATGTGTTTTATGTTGGATATTTGTGTTAATTGTAATGTTAAAAATATGCCCTTAAATGTGTTGATTTGGTATGGATTGTAATGTTTAATGTATGAAGGTATGGGATCCTAACAAATATATAACAAAGATATATCGGTTTTACCGATAGTTACTTTTTGGAACTATCGCCAATCGTTTTTTTAAATTTTTTTATTATCCTTCCGTCTTCCTCTGTGGTCGAAACTCTTTATCTTAATTTTGTGAATATATACCTATTCTATTGAGCATTGTAACGGAGTCAAAACTCTGACACATTACTGTTTATGGACAAATTTTCACTTATTAGTGCAAAATGTTATAAAAAGGACACATACTGTATGGCAATTGACAAGTGATCGCAGATGATCTACTATTAATGAATGATGATCAACTGTTGATGAATTACTGCTTATACAGTATTTATTAGCCCATTTGACAATGTTTACTTTATAGTGATTATATCGTAATACATTGTAGATGATTGCCGATAGTTCCAAATAGTAACATATATATCGTTTTTTTATTTTATTTGTTAGGATCCCCATTAGCTGTGGCCTAGAGCAATGCTAGTCTATAGAGGGACTATTGAGAGCATCCTGAGCAGCTGCATCACTGCCTGGTTTGGGACTTGCACCGTTTCGGACCGCATAGCCCTGCAGAGGATAGTGAGGAACAGCTGAGAAGATCATCGGGGTCTCTCTTCCCTCCATCAAAGACATTTACACCATACGCTGCATCCGCAAAGCGTATGGTTTGACCCCACACATGGTTTGATTGTGGATGACCCCACACACCAACTCTTCACCCTCCTGCCATCTGGCAAGAGGTACCGAAGCCAGACGGCAGGAGGGTAGCTGGAGACGTAGCTGTCTGTCTGTCTGTCTGTCATATGGTCTGTCTATCAATCAATCAGTATTTTTTGTCGCTTTAATTTGGTGACTAGCAATATATATATATTTTTTACTATAGGTACTCACTTTTCAACTTAAATTGTATGTTTTGCAATTATCTCCCAAACAATTTGCAAGGCAGAAGTTTCAGACTTATATTGGTCTAATGGGAAATGATTGAACCAGGTGAGTAGTCAGTTGTGTTTTCACGATTTGTGCTGTGCAACACAAAATAATATGTTTAAGAGGTGACATTCTATTGCATTTGATAATCTGATCCATTATGTTACCACCTTTCAAATCTTTCTTCTAGGTTCCTTTTAACAAGAAGACAATCAACTGATTTTGAGGCCATGGACTTAATTTATAACATGCAACCACGACTGGACCCATTAATACAAGGCCCAAATTTCAGGAATTTTGAGAAAATGGAAATACTGCTTTTATTTATTAAATGTTTTTATAAAAATGTTATGCCAATGCATTTGTCTTATGGTAGTCAAAGGAACTGGTATAAGTCCAAAAAACATTTTGACAAAAATAAAATATCAAACCAAGTGCCAACAAACAAATTCTTGTTAAATATTTTGCTTGAAAGGTGTGCTTGTGGTTCCATATTCGGTTGTCTGATGAAATGCATCGCCCCCTAGTGTCTAATTATGACTAAAGTATTTGAGGGAATGCCCCTGGTCTCCCTTATTATTTGATACATCTTTCATCAATCTGGATTCGGTCAACTTGTATCATCACCAGTTTATTAAGAGACTGTACAATACAAATGAAAAATAAAATAAAAAAATACAGAATTGGAGAACATAACAATACAAATAGCTTTGGACTCATTTTGTCCAAACAGCTGGAAAATACTGTACAGAACATGTCATTTTATACAGACAAACATGTTGATAGGACTCTTGCATAAGCACAACCATTTGAGGAATATTTCTGATGTTGTCTATGCACTTGAAAGATTTTGATTTATGCATTTTAGTTTCATAACAAAATTCCATCTAATTTAATTAGTAATCTAAAAAAAAGAAAGAAAAACGAAATATTTTAAAATCACAATTTTATTAGATGGAATTATGTGATAAAATTGCAATGCACTAAAAAAAAAAAGAAAAAAAAAAGATTAAAATATTTGTGTGTGTATTTTAAGACACCAGCCTGCTTATTCTAATAAACGTACAAAAAATATTATGCTAGCTGTCTTATTGTACGTGCACACACATACACACACACACACACACACACGCATGCATGCATGCACGCACACACACACACACATATATATATATATAGAAAATAACTGACTAGAAAGACATTATCTTTTGGAAACTTCTGCAATAAGAAAAAAGTAAATCATAAGCCATGAGAACAAAAAAATACGTTTGCACATCCCCTTCAACTGTTGTGCATTTATGGTTGTATGATTTGGCCACGTTACACAGGATTCATTAGGTTTCAATCTGTTTTGGGAAAAATAGAGGGCACGCAGTCACATTTTTCTCATACAACACTTGTAACGGAGGTTCATGATATTGGGTTTATAAAGAAATAATTTATCACCACAATATAGTTCAACAGTCAGACATTTCTTTGTATTGAACTGTAGATATGAGGTCGTAAGTTATTAACAAACGTCTTGAAAATAGTTTATTACATATTTATATATTTCTTTTAAGATTCATACGGGTTTGGCTTGCCTTAGAGATTCATGAAGGTAAACTCTTTTGTGGAAGTCCATGAACAGCTTGAATGCCTCCACCAGAATGCACAGATGGATCGGAGTCTGACCGAAAGCTACACAGATATCAGGTCAGGGGGGATTGGCCAATGAGATCAACCTGCTCATCTTCAAAATACTTTTAAAAGATCTTCCCTTTCTTCTTGTTCTTTTCCAAAGTCCTGTAGGGGAAAAAAATTAAAAATAAAATTAATTTAAATACTGATAAACTGCATCCCTTGGGCCCACCACCCATTGGAGAAACCGCAAGAGTCGGGTGCGCTGCCATATGGGTGGCGGTGAAGGCCGTGGGCCTCGACGGACCAGACCCGGGCAGCAAAGGCTAGCTCTGGGGACGAGGAATGTCACTTCACTGGAGGGGGAAGGAGCTGGAACTGGTGAGGGAGGTGGAGCGTTACCAGTTAGATCTGGTGGGGCTTACATCAACGCACAGTTTTGGCTCTGGATCCGTACTCCTGGATAGGGGATGGACTCCTGGATAGGGGATGGACTTTCCCAGGGTGTGAGGCGACGGGCGGGTGTGGGGATACTCACGAGCCCCCGGCTGAGCGCCACTATGTTGGAATTTACCCCGGTGGACGAGAGGGTCGCCTCCCTACGCCTACGGGTTGTGGGGGGGGGGGAAACTCTGACTGTTGTCTGTGCATATGCACCGAACAGCAGTTCAGAGTATTCGGCCTTCTTGGAGACCCTGAATGGAGTCCTGAATAGGGCCCCAGTAGGGGACTCCATAGTGATGCTGGGTGACTTCAACGCACACGTGGGAAATGACAGGGACACCTGGAAAGGCGTGATTGGGAGGAACGGCCTCCCCGATTTGAACTCAAGTGGATGTTTGTTATTGGATTTCTGTGCTAGTCATGGATTATCTATAACAAACACCATGTTCGAACATAAGGATGCTCATAAGTGTACGTGGTACCAGAGCACCCTAGGCCGAAGGTCGATGATCGATTTTGTAATTGTGTCGTCGGATCTAAGGCCATATGTTTTGGACACTTGGGTGAAGAGAGGGGCAGAGCTGTCAACCGATCACCATCTGGTGGTGAGTTGGGTCAGGGGGTGGGGAAAGACTCTGGACAGACCTGGGAAGCCCAAGCGAGTAGTGCGGGTGAACTGGGAACGTTTGGAGGAGGTCCCTGTCCGTGAGATCTTCAACTCACACCTCCGGCGGAGCTTTTCAGGCATCCCTGCGGAGGTTGGGGACATTGAACCGGAGTGGGCAATGTTCAAAGCTTCCATTGCCGAAGCCGCGGTGGAGAGCTGCTGCCTCAAGGTTTTAGGTGCCTCAAGGGGTGGTAACCCTCGAACACCATGGTGAACACTGGTGGTCAGGGAAGCCGTCCGACTGAAGAAAGAGGCCTTCCGGGATTTATTGTCCTGGAGGTCTCCGGAGGCAGTTGCAAGGTACCGACAGGCCCGAAGGGCTGCGGCCTCCGCCGTGAGGGAGGCAAAGCAGTGGGTGTGGGAAAGGTTCGGAGAAGCCATGGAGAAGGATTTTCGGTCCGCACCAAAGTGCTTCTGGAAAACCGTCCGCCACCTTAGGAGGGGGAAACGGGGAACCATCCAAGCTGTATACAGCAAAGATGGGAAGCTGTTGACCTCAACCGAGGAGGTTATTGGGCGGTGGAAGGAACACTTTGAAGAAGTCCTAAATCCCAACTAGAGGCAGAGCTGGAGGCTGATGGGGGATCAGATTCTATTTCCTTGGGGGAGGTCACTGAGGTAGTCAAACAACTCCACAGTGGCAAAGCCCCGGGGATTGATGAGATCCGACCAGAAATGCTGAAAGCTTTGGATGTGGAGGGGGTGTCATGGATGACACGCCTCTTCAACATTAGCGTGGAAATCTGGGACAGTGCCTAAGGAGTGGCAGAACGGGGTGGTGGTTCCCCTCTTCAAAAGGGGGATCAGAGAGTGTGTGCCAACTACAGGGGTATCACACTTCTCAGCCTCCCGGTAAAGTTTACTCCAAGGTGCTGGAGAGGAGGGTTCGGCCGATTGTCGAACCTCGGATTGAAGAGGAACAATGCGGTTTTCGTCCTGGCCGTGGAACGACCGACCAGATCTTTACTCTCGCAAGGATCCTGGAGGGGGCCTGGGAGTATGCCCATCCGGTCTACATGTGTTTTGTGGATCTGGAGAAGGCGTATGACCGGGTCCCCGGAGAGACTGTGGGAGGTGCTGCGGGAGTACGGGTGGGGGGTCCCTTAGGGCGATCCAATCCCTGTACGTCCAAAGCGAGAGCTGTGTCCGGTCCTCGGCACAAAGTCGAAGTTCATTCCATGTGGGGTTGGTCTCCACCAAGGCTGCGCTTTGTCACCAATCCTGTTTGTGATATTCATGGACAGGATATCGAGGCGTAGTCGGGTGGGGAAGGTGTGCTGATTCGGTGGGCTGGGGATCTCATCGCTGCTTTTTGCAGATGATGTTGTCTTCATGTCATCATCGGTCCGTGACCTTCAGCTCTCACTGGATCGCTTGGCAGTCGAGTGTGAAGCAGCTGGGATGAGGATTAGCACCTCTAAATCTGAGGCAATGGTTCTCAGCAGGAAACCGATGGAGTGCGTACTCCAGGTAGGGAAGGAGGTATTGCCCCAAGTGAAGGAGTTCAAGTACCTCGGGGTCTTGTTCACGAGTGAGGGGACAATGGAGCGGGAGGTTGGCCGGAGAATCGGGGCAGCGGGGGCGGTATTGCACTCCCTCTATCGCACCGTTGTCACGAAAAGAGAACTGAGCCGGAAGGCAAAGCTCTCGATCTACCGGTCAATTTTTGTTCCTACCCTCACCTATGGTCATGAAGGCTGGGTCATGACCGAAAGAACTAGGTCGCGAGTACAAGCGGCCGAAATGGGCTTCCTCAGAAGGGTGGCGGGCTTCTCCCTTAGAGATCGGGTGAGGAGCTCAGTCATCCGTGAGGAGCTCGGAGTAGAGTCGCTGCTCCTTTGCGTCGAAAGGAGTCAGTTGAGGTGGTTTGGGCATCTGGTAAGGATGCCCCCTGGCCGCCTCCCTAGGGAGGTGTTTCAGGCACGTCCAGCTGGGAGGAGGCCTCGGGGGAAGACCCAGGATTAGGTGGAGAGATTACATCTCCAAACTGGCCTGGGAACGCCTCGGGGTCCCCCAGTCAGAGCTGGTTAATGTGGCTCGGGATAGGGAAGTTTGGGGCCCCCTGCTGGAGCAGCTGCCACCGCGACCCGACTTAGGATAAGCGGTTGAAGATGGATGGATGGATGGATGGATGGATACACTGATAAACTTACAGCTTGACTAAAAATGAAGACATTTCTTTTCATTTTTCTTTGTTTTCATCAAACATCACTTCATTCACTTCACTGCGTCTCATTTTTAAATCTCATGCACTGACACTTTTGTCCACTTGGTTAATAAGTACACTAACTTTCAAAAACTTTATTAGGGGCAGAATTGTTTGGTGTGGTGGAAATGACACCTGTGGGACAGAAGTAATTTTTTAAAAAATTTATAGAAATCATTTGCATACAATTAATAAGGTTTTGGTTTATTTCACTCTCCATTAAGATTATCATAGTTTTAAACATGTCATAATTTGTATTTTTATGATGGAATTTCATATTTTAAGATTGGAAGTCTGGGTCTGGGACAAAGCTAAAACAAATATAAATCTGAACATAAAAGGCATTTGAAAAGTACCAATAGTAAATGATGAAGACCTGCTAAAAAGTTTCAGTTTTAATTAGACATTCATATAAACTGAAAGAAAAAAATTAAATCTTTCAGTTTAAAAAAGAATCAGATAAATAAAAAAAGAATCATTCACCCACTAGGACACGAAATTGCCTGAAGTTGAAGAAACTTCTTTTAATATTAATATTTAAATGTTTAGTGAGTTCATTAGCATATTCGTTTTTGCAGTGGTTTTCAAACTGGTATCGAAATTAGAGAAATTTCAGTTGCTTTAAACTATTAAAATGTTGGTGTTGTGACAACACTACTAGCAACTACATAGCAATGTGTAAAAAACAGTCAGAAAACCCTTGGACATTTGCACAGACAAACACCATTGACATTTTCTTCAGCAAGTCATTTTGATTGCTAATATTATAAATAAATAAGTTTTTTTTTTAACAGCATTCATACTAAAGATTGATATTTGTAACCACTTTGGAGTGGTGGTGGCATAGTGGGCTAAAGCACATAACTGCTACTCAGAAGGTTGCTGGTTCGATCCCCACAGCCACCAACTGTGTCCTTGAGTAAGGCACTTAACTCCAGGTTGCTCAGGGGGATTGTCCCTGTAATCTGCCAAATGCATAAATGTAAATGTACTTTTGTAATCTCTCACTCTTTGCTAGCGTTTTTCCCGCGCAGGTGCAGGGTCTGCATATATATATTTGATTTGGCACAAGTTTTAAGCCGGATGCCCTTCCTGATGCAACCCCAAGTGGCTGGGGGACTCTCACTCATTTTAGAGTCTCCAATTCACTTAACCTGCATGTTTTTGGACTTGTGGGGGAAACTGGAGCACCCAGAGGAAACCCACGCAAACATGGCGAGAACATGCAAACTCCACACAGAAACAATCTAGTTGAGGCGCGACTCGAACCCAGGAACTTCTTGCTTCTCGACAGTGCCAACCACTGAGCCACCGTACCTGTAACACTGAGCCCTGTAACTACTTTTGTAACCAAGTACAGAAAAAGATCTTACTATATGAATTGATCAAAGCCCTAATACTATCTGCTTCCAACATGGCTTAAACAAAGTTATGTGATAATCTAGGCCTAATTAAATGAATAAAAGCACTAATATTGGCTGATACTGACATATTGTTTATATTTGTATGTCAGAATAAAAGTATAGAAATGTTTTGTCATGAAGGGCAATTTATAGGAGTTATTAGTAGAGAAATAAGTAAGATGTAAGGTTTGACTGAAAGCTGTAATGTGATCACGTACATTTTATGCTGCTCCAGAATACGCTGCTGGGTCTCCCAGTTAACTCTCTCATCTTCAAACTGACGTCGTCGCTCCTCCAGCTCTTTATGCTGAGCCTCCAGGTTCTTCTTCATCTGCTCATGACGCCGCTGAAGCTGCACAGGTCACAGAATGTAATAGATTAGGCAAATTAGTCACACTAAGCATATATTAAAACTATATGTAGGTAAATATTGTTGTTTATTAATATACAGTATATCATTGCACATAAATGAAACTAGGTTTCAACAGTATTTTACTTGCATTAAACATTTTAGCAACTTTAATCCAAATTATGTTTCCTCTTCTAAATGAGTGAGAAAACATGTTACCCTTTCAAGTTTTTTCAGAGCAAATATAAACATAAATTGTGTAATGCTGGAAAACATTTTTTTTGCGATATAATTTGTTTTCGCTATCTCGCCCAATTCAGGCCATGAGGTGGTGTGATGTCAGTACCTCTGCCTCAGACTCTTTCAGCTTTTGGATCTTCTCCTTGACTTTCATCTCAAACACCTGCTCCATCTCCATTTCCATCTTCTTCATCTTGGACACATGCTCCCGTCTCTCCTCATCCATCTGAGCGAGGGGGCTCCTAGTATTGGCACATACAATTTACAATCATGAGACCACACCTACAGTTCCCCAAGAGATGAATGCACTCCAGTGCTGTCCCACAGAAGGACATAAAATGTAACTTAAGAAGACAGAAATGTGAATCAACAAAGCCCTCAAGCCACAGTGACGAGATTGTCCACCACTCAAGCTTCAAGTGACCCCATGATCAAACACTCCTGCTAAACATCTCCAGGCTTAAGGCAGTTAACCTCTGATGCCTTACCATGAGCGGACTTGCTAAAGCAGTGAAAAAGGAGATTGAACATCAAACAAACATCTTTGTTCAAAAGGAACCTGGAAGTTGATGTAAACGGCTCGGACTGGGCTGTTAATGGCAATAGCTTTTGTGTCAATGTGAGTTAGTAAGCGGTGCACAGAAAAGCTGCAAAAAGGTAAGCCAGAATCATACGTGCAAAAGAAATAAGTGATAAGTCTTGATGCATCTAAATTTTTCAGCCAGTGGTGCAAATGTTGGCTGTCTTTGGACAGTTTTAGTTTTAGGGTTATAGTTATTCTGCGCCACCAAACGAAACTAACGATCTTTAAATGAAGATCAACGTTTAAACGAAGATCACGATTAAATTGAAACTCTATATATTTGACCAGCCCTATCCACTTAAATAATAATTTTTGGCAAATAATACGTTTACTCAATACAGTAAAACATTCAAAATATACATAATATAAATTTATTACACGGCGCTCTCGAATAGTCTATCCTAATTGGTCAATGGCGCCATCTAGTGGACTGACATCTATGAGTAACAACCGTATATCCAGGGATTAGGATCATTATGCGATATTTACAAGAGAGCCAAGAACACAATTTCAACTCAAATCAATGTTTCATGGCTGGCTAATGAGAAGTAAAATAGTCATTTTCACGAAATAAACACCAACAGAACTCCGACGCAAACTGGAGGTGGATTTCAGCTGCTCAGCTATTTATTACTTCTCACATAATTACATAATATCAATGCACATCAATAGTATATGTCCACTTATATATTTATTTACTAAGTAACCATGTAATAAGCGGAATAATGTATAGTTAGCTGGTTGTTCTTGCAAAACAAGCCTCTTCAGGATGATACAAGACCCTGATCACCCTGTCTGGGTTTATATTGTGATAACAATTGGCTCACTGTACATTATCCCTTACATATTATATAATGGTTACTATTATATATTTATTTTTTACATTTGCACATTTTCCACTGATAAGTTTGCTTGTAGATTTTGAAAATGACATGATTGAGAGTTAAGTGGGCAAGGCTATCATTTAATGTCAATACATTTTCAGCATGGCCGATATACTGGAGTATCACTAGGGTAAATGCACCTTATTGTGGAATATATGCTCTCTATGTCTTTTTTGCAGTGTCACACAACACATAATCCACTTGACATGGCAGTTTCCTGAATATGCTTTTTCAATACACAAAACTATTGATAGTTTAAAATGCCTATGATGTGTTGTGTGGATCAACATAGAATTGTTTGAGAAAGAATCGTAATGCATCTGTTAATCGTTTTTTCCCCCTCCACCCCTAGACAGAAGGATAACAACCACTTGATCATATTTAACATCAGGAACATAAGGAAGGTTTGGCTAAACAGAGGCCCCTTGCCTGGCCATACATATACAATTGGTTGGGGCAAAAAGCTCTAATATTCCCCCCAAAAAATCTAGAGCTAGAGGAAGAGAAGAGAGAAATAACATCAAGAAAAGACACTGAAAGACAATGTTCACAGAAGGAGAGAGGATCCATACCACACAGGGATGTACAGTATGTGAATAACATAAATGACCACTTACATGCCTTCAACTGTGTCAATTCTAAAAAAGACAAAAACCAGACACACACTTAGCATGCTAAAAATCATAATGAGCACTAAAGAGCAAAATTATATCTATAAACTGAGTGTAAGAGGAAAGACTATTGTGCATTACAACACTTTTAATGTGGTTTCCTGCAAAAGACATGGAAACTGCACAGCAGACCACAATTGTGCCTGTGAGTGCATGCTCATGCATATGTGCTTGCATTAAGAGTCTAGTTTCTAAAATTAAGGGTTAGAGAGCATGGCTACATAAAATCTTTATATAAACTTCCTCCAACAGTCACAAAAACAATGTACTGACAGACAGAATTAATTTCTTAAGACATTTAAGTTATCAGCTTGAGCAAACATGAACTTAAGTCCTGCATGACATTTTTGAACATGAACATGATGAAATATGCCACTATAATGGAAGTTAAATAGGTTACAAATGGCAATCCATGTTGACTCAAAAACAGAAGTAGATAAGCCACAAAAATGTCTGGTTGGCAGTGTGTACAACTGTAATTTTTAAGAGTCATTTATTCAGATTTGTTCTGCTTTAGCTGTAATAAACAGTCTGCTGTTCAAACACCATATGCTAAGTTAAAGAATGTATTGTTGTTGCTCCCGGGTTATAATGCACATTCTCACACTGTGACACAACATGAGCATCTACAGACCGAGGTAGACACTAGGTCAAAGTTCAGCTTGTTTTAAGTGTCTGAGAATAAACAGATGACTGCTTTTTGAAGTATGGAATGTAAACCTACATATACCAATGGATATCTGCTGTCTTTTCTCATTCTAGGCATTTCCGCTCACACTAATAGAATTTAAACATCTTGAATTTGAAGACAAAATACACTGGAAAAGGTCTCATTTGAAATCAATAGCATGTTTTCAGTCAAATATACACTGACATTATTATATTAATGAAACAATATTAGGATTCTAAACTTCATTGTTTGCACCATGATCAACACTTACTTGGTGAGCTGGCCTTTAGCTCTGTTGTTGTTGTCGATTCCGTTACAGGTTACAGCTGCCAACTTCCTGCTTCTGTAGTTCTCATAATGGACGTTATTTGTTACATCCTTGAGGTCCTGCATGTGGGTTCTGACACAAAACAAATGGTTATTGCAGTGTCATGATGACGTGAACACTTTGTATTAGCTGGTTTTCTGCATTAATTGGTCATAAAATGTGATCATCTCTTCATCAAAGTCACAAGTATAGACAAACACAATGTGCTTAAGCTAACAACACAAACAATTATAATCTTTCATGTATTTATTGAACATCTCATTAAACAATCTCAGTGCTGTGGAAAAAGTAAGTGAGCCCTTGGATTTAATTACTGGTCTATCCTACTTTGGCAACAATAACCTCAATCTAGCGCTTCCGGTAGCTGCGAATTAGACATGTACAACGTTCAGAAGGAATTTTGGACCATTCTTCCTTACCGAACTGCTTCAGCTCAGCCATATTCTTAGGATGTCTGGTGTGAACAGCTCTCTTGAGGTCATTCCACTGCATCTCAATTGATTAAAGATCTGGGCTCTGACTGGGCCACTCTGAAAGGTGAATTTTCTTTTTTTTTTAAGCCATTCTTTAGTGGATTTACTTTGATGTTTAGGGTCATTGTCCTGCTGCATCACCCAACTTCTACTGCACTTCAGCTGGCACACAACCACACTAACATTATCCTGTAGGATATCTTGATAAACTTGGGAATTCATTTTTCCCTTGTTGATGGAAAGCAGTCCAGGCCCCAAAGAAGCCCCAAACCATGATGCTGCTTCCACCGTACTTCTACCATTGGGATGATGTTTATGTTGGTATGCTGTGCCCTTTTTACACCATGCTTAGGGCTACATGTTCATCCCAAACAATTCAACCTTAGTTTCATCAGTCCAGAAAACATTTTCCCAGTAACGTTGCGGAGTGTCAAGGTGGTCTTTGGCAAATGTTTTTGTTGGAAAGCAGCAGCTTCCTTCATGGTGTCCTGCCATTGATGGACACCATCCATGTTTATTGTTTTATGTATAGTAGACTCATGAACAGAAATTTTAACCAGTTCCAATGATTCCTTCAAGTCTTTAGAAGAGTTATTTATTTACCTCATTGAGCATTCTGCCCTTTGAGTCATCTTGGCTGGCCGGCCACTTCTAGGGAGAGTAGCCACAGTCCTAAACCATCTCCATTTATAGACAATTTGTCTAACTGTGGACAGATGACTATCTAAACTCTTCCAGATAACTTTGTAACCATTTCCAGCATTATGCAATGCAAAAATATTTGATCATAGGTCTTCTGAGATCTACTTGTATTTCTGTACAATCGAATTTCAAACCAGTTTATTTTTTGTGGATCAGCTGTTACACTGCAGATACATTTACTCTCCATGTTCTAATGTATATCTGTGAGACCTCCTGACAAACACAAGACATAAATGTTTTCTGCAAAACACTTTAAGTGGAACATTTGTACCTGATGAGCATATTCCTTAAGAGTGTGAAATCACAGTGCTCTCCATTTTCAACTGTGGGGAGAGAAAAGACAAATCAGATAAGAAGATAAATCAGAAATCGATCAACCAAATCTATCACATGTTTTACATTTACAATATAAAAAAAACAAAAATAATTTCCCCCATTATCGATTTTATTTTTATATATATATATATATATATATATAGCTTTCACTCAGTTGCCCCCCCCCCCCACTGAGCTGGCGCAATACATTGGGGACTGACTTTGCAAAAAATGCATGTTCTGCTACCTTGTATCTTAGAAGGCAGCATAATCAAGCACAAGATGCCTTAAAATGCTGCAGGTGATTTTGGAACAGAGCGGATGTGTAGATCAACTATGTTGAGTTTTAAAGCATTTCTAGTGCATCTACCTTCTGCCACTCCCCATGGATACTGCCTTCCTCTAACCTTCTTGCCGTTCACCTCGATGATAGTGTTGCTTCCGACCACAGCCAGGGGCAACCGATCCTTGAGCGAGAGAGAGTGCAAGAGAGAGGTTCATGGATGAATGTGTCAGCAGGAATCAGTCTTCTGCACCAGCATGCAAAACTTGGGAGACTTTCAACGTGCAGCCACCTGGTGAACTGCATGTACTGTCTACCACAAGACAGATTCACACTTTTGGCACTGTAATGCATTTAGATTTACTCTATAAGTGAATACTTGTGTACATGTGATTTTTTTTCTCAGTTTTTTTATTTTTTACAAATTTGCAAAGATTTCAAACAAACTTTCACATTGTCATTATGGGTTATTGTTTGTAGAATTTTGAGGAAAATAATGAATTTAATCAATTTTGTCTGTAAAATAACAATGTGGAAAAAGTGAAGCGCTGCGAATACTTTCCGGATGCACTGTGTGTATGTATATATATGTATATATATCAAGATGTATATATATACAAAGATGATTGGCGGGCTGGATTTGGCCCTGTCCTACACAGTCTCTGGTGAGTTTGATGAGCAAAACCAAGTCATTCAAAAAAAATCATGGTTGTGACGTTACACACACGATCACCCACATTTACATTTATATGAAGTTTTATATCTTCTACACCTAATCAGCATTCTGCAACTTTGTCATTGTTTTCAGTTAGGTTAGCCAATCATAGCAGTGGTCATTTAAATACAGAAGTCTTAGAGGACTATTAATCTGAATAAACTTTTAATCAGGTTTATGACCAATCTTACTTTGATTTTTTTCACAATCTTGTTATCTTCCTCATCATCCATCTCTGGAAACTCGTAGATTTTGATCTTGTGCTCCAGAATTTCTCGCATGATCTGGAGAAAAAGTTAAAAGTATTTAAAAAAACCTCACAAAATTTCCTTGATTCCTTTAGGCCAGCAAACAAACTCAAAAGGGTGACAAAAGAGTCTGTTTAGGTTGAAGAGTACAACATCCTCAGTTTATTTATTAGTGTTCAGATTTTCTCATCTAATCTTTCCTGTCAGGGCGGTAATGCAGAGCTCAACTCCTGTAGAGATAATACTCTGATAGATGGCAAAACACTCGACACACACGGTGCCAGAGGCTTGAACCCTGCTGTCTCTTCTTGACTTGACCTTAATAAGGTGTTTCAATGGACAGGACTTAGCTTGCTGACCTGTTTCTTGAACTGTTGGCACTCTTCCGGGGTGAGGGTATCTGCTTTGGCAATCATTGGGATGATGCTGACCTTCTCATGCAACCGTTTCATGAACTCTATGTCAAGAGGTTTCAGTCTGTTGGAAAGAACACAACACAACACCATAATAATGATGTAATGATAACACCGCAGCCCTCAAGCATGGTAACATCACTGTAACGCACAAGTTCTCATGAATTATTGCTTCATGGAAATTTTGGCTCATATATTTTAACAATTCCAAACATGTGGCTGGAAGTCTGTCTACACTATTCCAGGATGGAAACTCAGCATTAAATGATAATAAACCTGTTGTTATACATGTGTATTTTTTGTAACAGACTCCTCTTTATTATTGTAAACATACTTTCTGTTTGTAAAAACAGAAAACATACTATTTTTCTGACAAGATTTACATTATTTACTTCCTACCACTCTTCAGCTCTGATAAGACTGTGCTCGGTAACAGCAGGAAAAGGACTATGTAGACACGACAAGGCTGAGGAGAGTGACATATTCCTCCTCCTTTGCTTATACACACCATCTTCACTGCAACTGCTCATCAATCCACTATTGTCTGAGAACAGCTGCCAAAAGTAACACATGGCTAGTCAAATGTTTTCACTGACTATAAGGAAATATCACTCTATGGGAAATTATGACAAAAATTAGAAGACTTAATAATTTGAAGTGTAATATACGCTTCATACAGCCAAACAATTTTGGGTTTCCATCCAAAATATAGTCTGAAGACATTTCTGATATATAAGACAACTGTCAATCCATTTGATATGGAATGGCATAATGCCCAAGTAAATTCAAAGTTTATTGTTTTGTTGTTTAGTAAAGTCATCCTCAGTAAACAATATTCTTTTTACAAATGGTTGTTTAAATAATTTCAAGGAATAGTTCTCTCAAAGATGAAAATTCTCTCATTTACTCACCCTCATACCACCCCAGATCTGTATGACTTTCTTTCTTCTGCAGAACAAATTATGATTTTTAGAAGAATGTTTCAGATCTGCCGGACCATTCAATGCAAGTCAATGGGTGCAAAATTTTGACACTCCAAAAAGCACATAAAGGCATCATAAAAGTATCCATATGACTCCAGTGGTTAAATCCATATCTTCAGAAGTGATATGATAAGGGTGCGTGAGATACAGGTCAATATTTAAGTCCTTTTTGGCTAGAAATTCTCTCTGTCCAGTAGGAGGCAGTATGCAAGAAGAATGTGAAAGTGATCTGTTTCTCACCCACCCCAATCACATCACTTCTGAAGCTATATGGAGTACTTTTTACTGACTTGTGTAATTGTTTTGAGCTTCAAAATTTTGACACCATTCACTTTATGGAAAGCAAATGAAGCAAATCTTCAATTGAGTTCAGCAGATGAAAGAAAGTCATACACATCTGGGATTGCATAAGTGTGCGTAAATATTGAGAGAATTTTAATTTTTGGGTGAACTAACATTTAATATTCCAGCATTAGTTTTCATTTAAAGGGATGTTCTGGGTTCAGTACAATATAAGTCCACGTTTGTGGCATGATGTTTTTAATATATATATATATATATATATATATATATATATATATATATATATATATACACACACACACACACACATACCATTAAAGTGAGGCTGTTGCAATAGAAGTGAATGGGGCTAGTCCATAAACTTACAATACACACTGTTTCAAAAGTATAGCTATAAGACATAACAGAAACATGTTAACTTGATTTAGTGTGATAAGAATTGTGTTTGACAGGTTACAAGATTTACCAGCATATGTTGCCATAACAGTGACGTTGTAATATTGGATATACTGTAACTTCACACAGCTAAGGTTAATAAGCTATTTTAACTAACACACTAACATCATGTTAGCAAGCATAGTTATTACATTTTGTAGCTATTCTTTTGAAACTTTTGAGTATTTTAACATTTATGGACTGGCCCCATTCACATACATTGAAAGCCCCTTACTGTAACCAACATTTTTGCTTTTTTTAAAACTAAAATAAACAAGGGCCACGTCGAAATCATTTTTTGTAGTAATAAACATTATGCCACAAATGCTGTCGATTGAGCTTAACTTATATTGAACCCTGAACATTCATTTAAGTTTCCAACTTTCATGGACTGATCAGATATGTACATGAATTTGGGCAAAGTTGAGCCAAACACATCGGTTACAGGACAGCTCATGGTCTAAAAGACCCAATTTAATTTATAACCCTAACTTAATTTATAAACAAATTCCTAGCCATATAACTACTTACACCAGGTAAGCTACATATTATTATCCAGACCTTTGGAATGGAAATGCAGAGACGGACATCTCTGAACATTAATTGAGTACACCCCTGTTGTACATGTTAACATTATATAATGCACTAGGAACTACCATGAACTAACAATGAAAAATTGTATATATCCAACATTACCGAAGTAAAATATGTTTAATTGTTAGTTAATGATACTTTACAATAGGTTTTTATTTGTTAATAGATTAAAGTGTTAACAATAATTCTTGACAAACACATAGCTATTGTTGATCAGCACAAAATCACCCAAACAATGCGCAGAAGTAATAAATATATAGCCAACATTTGACAAGGGATCATTTTGATGCTTAATGATTTGTATTGAAATATGATAAGCATTAGGTCATCTCATTCTGATGCGGTCATCTCAGTGTTTTCCTGCACACAGCCACTAGATGATACCACTTGATCGTGCAGTGGTGACTGAAGCAGTTAATGCAGGCTGTTAAACGTGGATATGACACGTATGACATGCAAGGCTAAATCGCGATTTCCAATTTAATTCACTCCATAATGCTGCGGATATAATTTCATATACCAATGTCTCATAGGTCAACCTTTGCAGAATTTAAAGAGCTTTCCCTCAACATGTACGGTTTCTGTGCTGCTTTTACAACTGTCATGCTGATTTTTCCACATTAATGTGAAAATGCCAATGAATAAAAATTGTCTATTACATGTTCTTAGGAGTGCTGATCCCTCTTCATCAAGTGGCAAGTAAAATTTCAGATATGCAGAGAGTCTCCCAAAAACTCATGTCCATTTTTATTACATTCGCAACTAGGGTTGCCACTTAAGAGCACGCACCAGTGTGTCTCGCGGCTCTTTTCACCCGTTCTGTTGTGATGAGCTCGCTGCACTGCACGAACAACAAAACCAGCACAAGAGAGTCGTGAACAAATTACTCTTTTGAACCGGGTCTTTTTCAATCATCCGAAAAGAAGTGAGGTTTTGAACTCAGGTTTGCAGTTTGAATCAGATTAACTTTTTCAGCGAATCAGCCATCAGAGAGCTCACAACTGTGAGTGCAGACATTTCAAAATAAGAGTCCCATGTGTATTTCAGGCTTCTTTATAATTAAATGTCTCGTAATGTGTACCCCTTTTTTCCTTCTTCTGGTCATTATTGATTAGAACTGGAGTTGCACAATAAACTGCATCTGGGATTTTATTCAATTTGCACTCTTGTACTTGTATGATAAATTAGCGATCTGGAACGATTTCACATGACACCATCTGAACAGCTTAAATACGGGACAAATCTCGTCCGATCTAAATGGTGGAAAATAAATAATCTAGACTGAAGAGTTTCAAATGTCTGCACTGTACCTCCAGGGTTTCATGTTTATACAGACAAACAGCTCGATATGTTGAGATAAATTTCATGATTTCACTGCAAATATCACATCAGCAATGCTAAAATTGCAGCTAGCGACCTAGTTTTTAACCAGTCAGCAACTGTAACAATGGTTCAAACCGGTTTTATATCAGACCATTATATTTCTCTTAAAGAATTTAAATAAACCTGTCTTACTTGAATGAAGTTCTAATGGTGAAAAGCAGAATCCTCCATCTCACATGTTCTCAAAAGTGTGTGCTTGATGCAGTAGTGAATTTAAGTGAGAGAAGTTGTTCCAAAGGAAGGTTGAATGGGAGAAAAATGCTTATCAAAAATGCACCAGACAGGGCATTGTGTAACATGAACCCCTGACGAAATAATTGTTTTTAACGGATTTACACAAGTCATGCGGATCGATTAATACGGAAGAATCACATCCCTGGTCACTACTGCATTTTGCCTCTGCATCATAGTATATGCCATGGGCCATTTTTTGCCTTTTTATTTTCTTAAATGACATATTAAGAAACATTATGCAGAAATAGGACATACTGTATATTGAGCAAAAGCATAAGAGATGCTGTTCAAAACCCCATATGACAGGGGGCCTGGGTAGCTCAGCAAGTAAAGACGCTGACTACCACCCCTGGAGTCGAATCTGAGATTCGTCCATTGCCACCTGGATTGAGGTGAATCACTATGCCACCACAAAGATTTAGAGTGCATTGGGAATTGGGCATTTCAAATTAGGGAAATTCTTCCGTGGAAACAAAGATGTTAGACAGAATGTTAACCTCAGTCACCATTCACTTTCATTGCATCTTCGTTAAATAAAATTAAGTGAATGATGATGGTGGCAATACTTCTTTTTACATTTCTAATGACAGAATAATCATTTTTGGGTGAACAATCACTTTAAAAGAGAGTCAAAAAGATAGATAGAGAGAGAGAGAGAGACAGGTGTCGGATCACTCACCCATGTCCTGAGGGTGCGATGAAATACAGGCAGCAGTGCACTCTGCTGTCCGGCATCTGCCGTCTGTTAACACGTGACTCAGCATTCAGATAATCCTCAAACTTACTGTCGATGTGATTGATGACCGGCTGCCAGCTAAAGCAGACACAATGAACACAACAGAAACATCATATACAAACCGAAATACATTAACTGACCTGATAACTGCGGTCATCATTGGCACTCTATCTTGAGAGTACAAACAAAGCACACTGAAATCATTCTCACCAGTTGCTGTTGTCTACAGCATCTCCAAATCCTGGAGTGTCCACTATCGTGAGCAGAAGCTGGACGCCACCCTCCTTCATCAACACTTTGGACTGCTCCACCTGCCCCATTGAGAGTTAATACACTAACTGAAATATATTTCATCATAGAGGGCTGCGCAGGTCTGGAACACACTCAATCTTTTCATCACAAACTACAAAAGCCCAGTACAATGTAAAGAGAATTATCATAAGGCAGAAATTTTATGTAATGCTTTGGAATACACTGACAGTCATTCTAAAGACTACAAGAACAAACATGCAGGACATAGCACTACACTATTCCTGAAGTATGCTGCCGAAACCAGAAGAATAGTGCCGTAGGAGCCTGGGAGTGTCTGCATGGAGTTGCGATCTTATCAAGGCTGTCTAAAACTCTTTAGAGACATAGGCCTATATTTAAGTAAAAGGGTCATATATGCAAGTAAAAGGGTCATTGACAAATAATGTTGTCTGAGTGATAAAAATGAGGAATAATTTTAACATTAAAATGTTAATGTTAGTTTATCAAAAAGTTTTTGTTAATTAATTTACAAAGAGCATTAACTAATGTTAACATATATGGCAAACAATGTATTTCAATAAAGTGAAATTAAAATGAACCGAGATTAATAAATGCTGTAAAATTATTTTTCACTGTTAGTTCATGTTAACCAATGTTGTTAACTAATGCTGCCCTCTACATAGTGAGTAAATCACTTGCATATGTGACAAAATTTCATGCTCTATGACTGAAGTATGTATTTTACTTGCCAGTGGCAAGTAAAGTTGTGTAGTGGCGAAGAAGAATTTGAGCACTGCAATCCTTTTACTGAATAAGAAGCTAGTGATTAAGAAGCTGGATTAAGTCTAGTCTGTTACTGCGTGTTGTATCTTGCAAGTGTTGTGTCTTGCGAGTGCACGCCCTGAGGGAAATATGCCATATATATATAATTATATGTGGTTAAATATTACATATATTATATATGATACACCCTTCTCAATTTTCTTATTATCTTTTTTGTTTTCAGTTGCATTACACTTACATGTTGTCAAAAGTCTGGAGAGTAAAAACAAAAAATGTACTAGCCAATGGCGATTCTTTCTTCAACATGTCCGCACAGGGTTGTAATGTTAACAAATGGAACCTTATTTTTAATGTTATCAAATAGTTTCCTTACACCCTGAATGTATCGAACTTTTCAAACATGTTTAAAAAAAAAAAGTCACATTGTTTTATTTTTTTATTGAGCCACAGATATCAAGAGGTTGTTAGGCCTAGTCCTGTTTTTACCTTAACAAAATGTGCCTTTATGTGAAATGTCACAATCTCTGATATGTTCTAAAAATTTCACACACAGTTGTACGGGTCCTCGCCATTTCTTTTTTTATTTTATGATTATTATTATTATTATTATTGCCATTTTTCGTCAAATGACAACATAACGGCTACCTGCTTGTTGGTTACACCGCCTTTCCCCCCCAAATTTTAGTAGCATTAAAATAGTGCTAAATAGTAATAAAATACTATTTCAAACTATGTATACCAACATTTCCTTTTTCAAGAATTGCAGCTTTTAATTACACTTAGATTAGATTAGTCTCCAGAAAAAAAATATAAAAGTCTTTGAGTTCAGAAATTAAAAAACATGTTCATCTTAGCAGAGGTGTACCCAAATAATTGCGTGGTGTGAATTGCATTTTTGAATAAAATAATGGCTAAAAAAATATATATATATATATAAAATCTGGTTACGTGATTGACCCAAACACCTAGAGGTGCTTGCTGCTTCCTATTCCCAATGTACAACTGAGAATGAACAAGCAACATCCATTCACATTTAGGAAACAAAACTTTGTTCTGTACCTGAACGGTCTTCTTGATTCTATGCGAAGGTCCAGGGTATACTCCAGAGTACAGATCCGTTAGGAAGAGAGAATTGATCAGTGTCGACTTGCCCAATCCTGACTCTCCTGAAAATGGGCATAAAATTAAGAGAAACAAGGTTAAAGAGTGATCTGAATTCAGTATTATAGCTTATAACAAATAGATTTGCATTTGCAAAGAAATGCCATTGGTTGCAAGGCAAATTATATTGTTAAATGTTTTATGAAAGTTTAGGTTTAAGGCTTTGGTTCTGTGTAAATGAAATCAGAGCCACTCTGCTGTTGTCTTGACACTCGGCATTAGTGATAGACCAATATATTAGTGAAGCTCATTAACTGGCCTATATGTCGACAAGTTCAACAACATCGCCCAATGACACCGTTCACTTGCGTGATTAACACAAGTGTTTCCACCAAATCTCATTTGCTGTCATTGATTTGTATTATGTATTTTGCACAATATTTACACAAATCCTACTGATGCATTTACATAATTACAAAATTATACTGATGGAATGGAAGGACAGTTTAGGTCCTAGGTGAATGGCTACTAACAGTGTCATGTCAAAGCTTCGATTGGAATAACAGTGTTATTCTGACTTAAAAGTACTGTAGAGAACACCACAAAGAACCAAGTGGTAGAACAGTGGAATTTAACCTCACAAGCACCTTTATGACAGTTCTTCAGAAAATTACGTTGTAACAGTGCGGTTTCATTCTTTTCAGCTACTAGCTGCTAGGGCTTGGCATTATATTGAATCTTAATGATATAATCAATATAATTTTGCAGACGATGTAAAATTGCCCAATATCGTAAATATTGCGATCATTTTAATGTGCTTTCATAAGGCCATTAAGTTTCATAAAGAGCTCATCAGAAGACTAATTTCAAGATCCTTCAGGGCTGCACAATTAATCAAAATAACATGGACATTGTGAGTTGGTCATATGTGATTATTAAATCCGCAAAGGCTGTGATTTAAAGACAGATAAACATGGTCTGTGTGTTATTCAGAACAAACCGGTGATGAGCTGATCTGTGTGCTTGCACATGGTGGCGCTCTCAGATCAGTTCACATGCAATGTGAAGTCAAAGTAATGCAGGTTCAAGCATTCACGCAATTTAAAACATTAGTAACCGCTACAAGTTATTATACAAATCTGCAAACGTGGCACTGTATAACAGAAAAGAGGAGATTACAGCCTTTCAGGAAATGCGGGTTATTGTAAAATGTCAAATACAAATTACCTTTGCTGTGTCAAAATTAATGCTCCTTGTGAAAATGAAGTAAATACTACAGCACTTTCGGTGTCAAAATAAAATCCGCAGGTGGAGGTGACGTAAACAGGACAGAAATATATATATACAGTGAACTCATTGTCATGTTCAAGAAACCAATTTGAAATGATTCAAGCTTTGTGACATGGTGCATTATCCTGCTGGAAGTAGCCATCAGAGGATGGGTACATGGTGGCCATAAAGGGATGGACATGGTCAGAAACAATGCTCAGGTAGGCCGTGGCATTTAAACGATGCCCAATTGGCACTAAGGGGCCTAAAGTGTGCCAAGAAAACATCCCCCACACCATTACACGACCACCACCAGCCTTCACAGTAGTAACAAGGCATGATGGATCCATGTTCTCATTCTGTTTACGCCAAATTCTGACTCTACCATCTGAATGTCTCAACAGAAATCGAGACTCATCAGACCAGGCAACATTTTTCCAGTCTTCAACTGTCCAATTTTGGTGAGCTCTTGCAAATTGTATCCTCTTTTTCCTATTTGTAGTGGAGATGAGTGGTACCCGGTGGGGTCTTCTGCTGTTGTAGCCCATCCGCCTCAAGGTTGTGCGTGTTGTGGCTTCACAAATGCTTTGCTGCATACCTCGGTTGTAACGAGTGGTTATTTCAGGCAAAGTTGCTCTTCTATCAGCTTGAATCAGTCGGCCCATTCTCCTCTGACCTCTAACATCAACAAGGCATTTTCAGCCCACAGGACTGCCGCATACTGGATGTTTTTCCTTTTCACACCATTCTTTGTAAACCCTAGAAATGGTTGTGCGTGAAAATCTCAGTAACTGAGCAGATTGTGAAATACTCAGACCGGCCCGTCTGGCACCAACAACCATGCCACGCTCAAAATTGCTTAAATCACCTTTCTTTCCCATTCTGACATTCAGTTTGGAGTTCAGGAGATTATCTTGACCAGGACCACACCCCTAAATGCATTGAAGCAACTGCCATGTGATTGGTTGATTAGATAATTGCATTAATGAGAAATTGAACAGGTGTTCCTAATAATCCTTTAGGTGAGTGTATGATGATGAGTTTGAAGTGCAATCTATGTTGATGCATGTAGCGTATTAGTGCAGGTATTAACTTAAAATGTTGATTTAGTAATTAGAGAAAATGTTTTTTTTTTTTTAGTTAAGGACCCTGACAAAAATTAACCATGGTTTTACTATAGTAATACTGTACTGTAACAATGACTGCTGTCACCATATTTTTCTGAGCAGAAATGTTGTTATAGGGAGCGACGTTACTGCTGCACAGATGAAAGCATTAACCATGGTTTTATAATGGTAATACTGTAGTTCCTATATACTAACCATGATTTTACTATACATTGTAACCATGACAGTAACCATTTTACTACAATGCCATGGTTAAACTATGGTTACTTTTGTAAAATAATGATTGTTATTTAAGGGCAAACCTGTTGAAGTGTTTACCAAATAAATTATTCTTTGGATTTGGCAGTAATGTTTTTTTAACAAAGCAAATATTGAACCGTACCAAAACTGTGACCCTTAAACCTTGACACAAAACAAACTGTGAGAAATTCGAACCGTTACACCCCTAATAATAGGCTATCTGTTTCCTATAAAGACAGACTTTTGTTCAAGACCACAAATAATGTTTTGAACATTGTTTCTAATGAATTAAAGCCTCAGAATATGCTGATCTATCTTGTGACCTTAAAATAACTCAAGTATGCGCAGCCACATGTCTTCGGTTTTCGAAATGCAGGGGACAACACCACAGCTCACACACGTAAAGCCAAAGCAAACACAGGCCTGTAAGAGTTCATAGAAAATTCTTTAAAAACTAAACAGATCTTGTATCTCTAAGAACTCATTTAATTGTAAAAGAATCAACTTCAATGCCATGCTTTCTAAAATGTCAGCCATTTTTCACTGCAAATCCTTTGCATTTTTTAAGATGAACAGGATGTGAAATCACTGCCTTTTAACCCCCGTTTCCTGTGTGATCATTCAAACAGCATTTAGACCAAATGTCAAGAATGTAGTCTCACAACTGCCAAACGTTAAACACTAGACAGGAAGCTTCTCAAGTGGCCGTACTACAGCGTAAACTGAATCCATCACAAGCCATTTGTTTCTAGTTTGCAAAGTCATGTGTTGAGAGGTGCTTGGTCTTTGCAAACAGCATGCTACAAAGGAATACTTTACCACAAAATTTAAATTCGGTCCTTTTTTACTGAACATGTTGTTCCAAACCTGTATGGATTTCTTTCTGAGGAACACAAAAGGTGATGTTAGAATATCACAGTCACCATTCACTTTCATTGCATACTTTTTCCCATACAATGTCAGTGAATGGTGACTAAGGGTGTTTTCACACTTGGGTCCTCTTTAAAAAACAAACAAACTCAGACCCCTTTAAGTGACCCAGTTCTCTTTGCATTCACACTATCCGTGACCTCTGTGGGGTATAGTGGGCTCAGATCTCTTTTTGGTTAACTTGACCTGTTACGGGTTCATAGTCCATTTTGCATTCACATTGTTTTGTTTTTGTGAAACCCAGACCCCTTTTTTAAATACAAAATGTATGATCATTTTGTATTATTATGGCAATATAAAGTGTTAAGAGTACAATTAGTTCTACACATTAACTTGTGAGATTATTAAACATGTTTAATACCCTTAAAATTAATAATATGCATGAGTACAAGTGTCTTTGTTCAATTAAACATATATTAATTATATTTTGCTTCAAAAAAAGAACTGTATTACATAGTGTAAATATATAACACCTTGTTTTTATAGATTAAGAGGGAAAAGCAATGGATTTAACTGAATGCATTGTATTTTTAGATTAATAATAATGAATTTAAAAAGGCAAATTTCAAGAAATTTCAATCATGTATTATTGTTAGATTAGTTGTATTACCAAAAAAATATATGACTGATCAGGGTTTTATCTATTGACAGCTTCAGGCAACATCCAGTCATTGAAAGCAATAGTAATATTTTCCTATCGTAATCTCTTAACTGTCAAGAATCATTCCAACCTTTGAATCTTCATATGCACAGAACACTGAAGATAAAGGTGTCTGAGATTGTTTGGATTGATCACATATGGGCTAAAAATCCCACAAACAACGCTCAGACCCCTGAAATGGAAGTGTGAAAATGCCCGAAGGCTAGCATTCTGCCAAACATCTCCTTTTGTGTTCCACGGAAGCCATGAGGGTGAGTAAATGATGACAGAACTTTCATTTTTCATTTGCAACACTATAAAGTAGATCAAAATCAAAACATTTAAAGGATGCTTTCTTACCCACAACCATCAGAGTGAACTCAAAGCCCCGTTTGACAGACTTTCTGTACACTTGGTTGGGGAGGCTTGCAAAGCCCACATATCCTTCCAGATTCTTCTGCTGCTAAAAACAGACAAGACAAACACTTTCAATCAGGGAGAATTGTTGGCATAAAGTCATGGATAAAAACAAAACACTTAAATAAGGTGTTTCCTGAAAATGGGAAAATGGCACATCAACAAATCTGTACTGTATTACTCACATACTTACTGCTGTTAACATGAAGGTAATGTGGCAAAATGAAGTAGCAGGGCATCAGAAGAAGAGATGTTTACCATATCCAAGAGTTTCCAAAAGCATTTATGCAGATAGGGAAGAAAGAAAGAAAGAAAGAAAAAAAAGAGCATAATTTAAAACACACACAGTGATGTCTACTGTACATACAAAGGTTCAAAAATTAACACTTGCCAAGTGCAAAATGTGAGTAAAAAAGAAAAAGAGTTGCACTCCAGCTGACTGGTGACGTTATTAGTAAAGGCAACATTACTGGTTTAACTCAAATGCTAAGAGCAATAGTTTAAATGTCGCTGAATTAAATAATGTGAGCGCTTCATACAAAACAACCACTAAAGAATCTGTCGTTACATATTTATCAGGATATATAAATAAATATTACATATATAACTGGAATGTTTATCTGCAATGCCATAAGTTACATTTTCTCCAGAACAAAATGTAGTGACACATACAATATGTGTTGAATATTCATCATATTATAATAAGCCACCAAAATTAAAAAATGACGAACAAATTAAATATCGATGCATCTTCTAAATGTTTTAATTCACTTGTCATTGGCAGTTGTGTCAAATTGTTAATTTTGAACCCTTAATATCCATTCAAAAGTTTGGACATGCTTGACTGAATACATATTTCTCATGATCTTAAACATTTAATCTCAAAGTTTATGCTAATAAACTTAAAAGGATAGTTCACACAAAAATAAAAATTATCACATCATTTACTCACCCTCATGCCATCCCAGATGTGTATGATTTTCTTTCTTCAGCAGAACACAAACAAAACATTTTAGAAGAATCTCAGCTCTGTAGGCCCATGCAATTCAAGTGAATGGAAAGAAAACATATTGATGCTCCAAAAAGCACATTAAGCATAAAGGTAATCCATAAAACTCCAGCAGTTAAATCCATGTATTCTGAAATTGTCTTTGCCATGTATTTGGTTTTGGGTGAGAACAGACCGATATGTAACTTCCTTTTTCACGTTACATCTAGCCATGTATTGCAGTCTCTAGGCACGATCATGATTTCAAGCTCGATTACACTTCCTAGTGCATGATGCGTGTGCAGAGTGCCAGATGGTGCGACAGGAAGTGTATTCGAGCTTGAAATAGCCAAGGAAACTGCTGTCCAAGTTATATTTTGGGTTGTTCTCACCCAAAATCGTTTTGATCGATTCAGAAGACATTGATTTAACAACTGGTGTTGTATGGATTATTTTTATGTTGCCTTTATGTGCTTTTTGGAGGTTCAAATTTTGGTAACCATTCACTTGCATTGTATGGGCGTACAGAGCTGAAATATTCTAAAAATATTTTTGTTCTGCAGAAAAAAGAAAGTCACACTTCTGGGATGGCATGAGGGAGTAAATGATGAGAGAATTTTCATTTTTGTGTGAACTATTCCTTTAAATGCTTGACAACAGTTTTGTAGACAAGTATATATTTTGCTTAAAAATGAATGTCTTTACTCTTTACAAAAATAAAATCTCACTTATTTTTTAAAGTCTAGATGGAACGAATTGTGAAATAAATATAGCCAACATTCTCAGCATACATGGGAACTCATTATTTTCAACATCTTAGGTCACTAAATCATTCCCATACTTCCATTTGTGCAATTTCAGATTTAATAAATTAGCCTCCATTTTGAAATCCTGAAAATTATAATAATAAAGAACAACTAGGTGTGTCCAAATATTTAACGGTTGCAGTATTATCGTACGAGTCATGCCCCACGCTCTCGGTGGGGCGTGTGGTGAGTTGTGCGTAGATGCCGCAGAGAATAGTGTGAAGCCTCCACATGCGCTATGTCTCCACGGTAACGCACTCAAAAACCATGTTATAAGATGCGTGGATTGATGTCTCAGAAGCGGATGCAACTGAGATTCGTCCTCCTGCACACAGATTGAGGCGTGTCACTACACCACCATGAGGCCTTAGAGCGCATTGGGAATAGGGCATTCCAAATTGGGGAGAAAAAAAATACAATGTCCCCCAAAATTGGCTCAGGTGGTAGAACGGGTCGGCCACTAATCACAGGGTTGGTGGTTCAATTCCTGGCCCACACGACTCCACATGCCAAAGGGTCCTTGGGCAAGACACTGAACATGCATGGCAGCTCTGCAGTCATTGGTGTGTGAATGTGTGTGTGAATGGGTGAATGAGACGCAGTGTAAAGCGCTTTGAATACCGCTAAGGTTAAAAAGGCGCTATATAATTGCAGACCATTTACCAAATATGTGCTTTACAGATATAAATTCATAAATACATCATATTAACCTCAGCCGTTCTGCCATTTACACCTGTGCTTTTAAGCCAAGAGTTCTGTGGAGGAGATGATATCACAAGTTTAGTCATGCTGTCATGCAACTTTTGCCCATGTGTAGTGTTTTCAAAAGAAGGACCAAAGATTTAGTCACTGAGTTAAAGATTTAATTATTGTCTGAGAACATACTTGCTACTAAATCGGTTGTGATGTGTAATATACAGTAGGTAGATGTTAGGCCTAATATAACATGAAATCAGACAACCCAAACAAGACCCTCACTGATTGATATACAAAGAACAAAAACAAAAATGCCTGTATGGTCCAGAAATGAGACATGTAACAGGTGTTTTATGAGGATATATGAAGTATTCATCTCCACCCTGCAGCTGAATAAATGTATACCTACATTTTGGATATTGAGCAGCTCGTGATTTCCAGACACGTGTATAACTGGGGTTTAACAAAGTTTATTATGTCTCATTTGGCACTTATTCTCTAAAGGCGAATTAATGAGAGAAAATGTGTTTGTTTTTTACAGTGGGAATAAAACTAGCGCTCTGTCCCTTTACGAGAGCACATGCATGTTAAACAGAGTACGCTGCACAGAGACATGGATTTTCAGTCCAATAGAAAGAAACTGTTCTTGTGTTCCAATGTGTGGATTACTAATTTTCACCAACATGTACAAATTTAAAATTTGGGGATTTTGAGCACTGTGAACACGGAATGTGTGGGGACACTTCAAATGTTGCAAAACACGTTAAATCCAACTACGAAATTCATTAAGTGTTTTTATTTACTTCTATTTTCTACACATTGGTAATAGCTGCTGCTAAAGCACATGAAAAGAGTGAGGCCAGTGCTAGGAGAGTGCACTCTGTGTCTGCACGATCTTGTGCGAGCACGCGATCCAGTATATTATGCATTTGCGAATCTTAGCGAGATAAATATACTCGCACTCGCTCCTCGATTAGAAGACTTTGTTCGATGTAATTTTTGTGCTCTCTCGCTTGTTGTTTGCTTGCACTAATGTTATAAATGCAGCACTGGCCCGATTGGGCAAGTGACAGTTCTAGCAACTGGCCCGAATCTCTCTCACACTGGCCCCGGGCCATCGAGCAGTCCTTATTGTCGAGCCCTGACCTGGCAAAGACATTTGGTTCCACTCCGCTGTACATTTAACATTTAATCTGCATGATAAGTTGGATTCTTTTTTTTTTCTTTGCTCCGCTTTCTCCAATTTGGAATGCCCAATGCGCTCTTAAGTCCTCGTGGTGGCATAGTGACTTGCCTCATTCCGGGTGGCAGAGGACGAATCTCAGTTGCCTCCACGTCTGAGACCATCTTATCACGTGGCTTGTTGAGCATGTTACCACGGAGACATAGTGCGTGTGGAGACTCACACTATTCTCTGTCGTATCCACGCTTAACTCAACACACGTCCCACCGAGAGCGAGAACCACACATTATAGTGACCACGAGGAGGTTACCCCATGTGACACTACCCTCCCTAGCAACCAGGCCAATTTGGTTGCTTAGGAGACCTGGCTGGAGTCACTCAGCACACCATGGATTTGAACTCGCGACTCCAGGGGTGGTAGTCAACGTCTTTGATCACTGAGCTACCCAGACCCTGATAACTTGGATTCATAAGGAAATAAATCTTGTGACTGCCCTTCCAACCACTAATTTAATTAGCCAATGTGATTTAGACAAACCCGAAATATAATCCGTTCAATATACAGAATGAGAAGTAAATCAAGCAGATCTACAAGTAACATGAATATCTGACAGTGGGAACTAAAATATACAAACCTGGTGTCAGATAAGGTGAAATATTCAGCTAGCCTATTTAAAACAGGATGTGAGCACCTGCACCCTGACCACAAGCATAGTATACTTCTGAATGACACACGACATCTGGTATTATGTGAGATAAATAACTGAAGGATGTAACACCTACATTTTTCTGTTACACTTACAGTTGAAGTCAGAAGTTTACATATACCTTAACCAACAACATTTAAACATTTTCACAATTCCTGATATTCAAAGAAAACATTCCCTGTCTTAGGTCAGTTAGGATCACTATGTCAGAAATGTCAGAATAATAGTAGAGAGAATGATTTATTTCAGCTTTTATTTCTTTCATCACATTCCCTGTGGTTCAGAAGTTTATATACATTTTGTTAGTATTTGGTAGCGTTGCCTTTAAATTGTTTAACTTGGGTCAAACATTTTGGGTAGCCATCCACAAGCTTCTCTCACAATAAGTTGCTGGAATTTTGGCCCATTCCTTCAGACAGAACTGGTGTAACTGAGGCAGGTTTGAAGGCCTCCTTGCTTGCTTTTTCAGTTCTGCTCACAAATTTTCTATCTGAACTGAGGTCAGGTCTTTGTGATGGCCACTTGACTTTGTTGTCTTTAAGCCATTTTGCCACAACTGGAGGTATGCTTGGGGTCATTGTCAATTTGGAAGGCCCATTTGTGACAGATCATTAACTTCCTGGCTGATGTCTTGAGATGTTGCTTCAATATATGCACATCATTTTCCTTCCTCATGATGCCATCTATTTTGTGAAGTGCACCAGTCCCACCTGCAGCAAAGCACCCCCACAACATGATGCTGCCACCCCATGCTTCATATTTATGATGGTGTTGTTTGGCTTGCAAGCCTCACCCTTTTCCCTCCACACTTAACAAATGGTCATTATGTCATACATTTTTGTTGCATACAACATTTTTCCAAAAAAAATATCTTTGTCCCTATGTGCACTTGCAAACTATGGTCTGGCTTTTTTCATGGTTGTTTTGGAGCAGTGGCTTCTTCCTTGCTGAGCAACCTTTCAGGTTATGTTAATATAGGACTTGTTTTGCTGTGAATATAGATACTTGTCTACCTGTTTCCTCCAGCATCTTCACAAGCTCCTTTGCTGTTGTTCTGGGATTGATTTGCACTTTTCACAACAAACTATGTTCATTTCTGTTCATGGCTAGACAGAATGCGCATCCTTCCTGAGCGGTGTAATGGCTGTGTGGTCCCATGGTGTTTATACTTGTGTACTATTGTTTGTACAGATGAACGAGGTACCTTCAGGAATTTGGAAATTACTCCCAAGGATGAACCAGACTTGTGGAGGTACACACTTTTTTTTTCCTGAAGTCTTGGATGATTTCTTTTGATTTTCCCATGATGTCAAACAAAGAGGCACAGAGTTTGAAGATAGGCCTTAAAATACATCCACAGGTAGACCTCAAATTCAGTACATCTCCTATGAGAAGACAATTGGCTGATTGCCTAAAGGCTGGACATCATTCTTTCTTTAAGGTACCGTTAACTTTGTGTATGTAAACTTCTGACCAATTGGAATTGTAAAATAGTCAATTATAAGTGAAACAATCTGTCTGTAAACAATTGTTGGAAAAATTACTTATGTCATGCACAAAAGTAGATGTCCTAAACGACTTGCCAAAACTATAGTTTGCTAATATGAAATCTGTGGAGTGGTTAAAAATTTGTGTTAATGACTTCAACCTAAAGCTGCGTACACACTGCCAGCGACATCGCGCGAGACAGCGACACCATCCCATTCATTTTCAATGAGAGCACAGCGACTTCCGGCGACACGAGCTGTCGCGACCGTTGGCGACTAGATGTAGGCGTGTCCAGCGACGTGACAAAGTTGAGACAAGTTCAACTTTATTCAAATGAAGAGCGACTTACGGAAGCGACAGAGAAGACGGGAGAGCTCACGTGATCCTTCTCTCTCTTTCTCTCAGCTCCTGCAGTAACGGAAAGATGGATGAAAGGCTAATTCTTGCTGTTAGCAATTTTCCAGTGCTCTATGATAAGTCTCTTCCCACGTACAAGTACATTTTTAAGAAAAATACTGCGTGGAAAGGTTTATCTGAGATCGCGGGGATTTTGTGGACCCAGACAGACCGGCATTTGCGTTTTCGCCGCAGATAAACAGCCGTTAACTTTTTTTTTTTTAAACCTTTATTTATCCAGGAAAAGTCCCATTGAGTTACAGTAACTCTTCTCCCAGGGAGTCCTGGCCAAGATAGGCGGCCAAAAAGTTGCAAAGAAAAAAAAAAATTACAATTACATACAAAATTACATACTACACAACAAATCTCTATACATAGACTATACATATACAAACAAGACATTTTGGATAACTTAAGTAACTACAAACATATAATTTAAAGGGTACCTATTTAAAAACAATTACACCGTTCAGTCAAAGTTGACTTTAAAAGGTTTTTAAAAATATGAATAGATGGAAGTGATTTTAAATTTAAGGTGTTTTGGAGTTCATTCCAGACATTTGGTGCATATGATGAAAAAGCTGTTTTACCAAATTCTGTTTTTGTTGATGGAATAATTAATTATAGCAAACAGCACGCCTTGTTTCTCATTAATCTTTGATATAAAGCATTTTATGTACTGATTCCATTTATATTTAGACTTTTCCCTCCAAAATGTTTGTTTTTAGCAGCAAGAAAAGCGATTCGCTGTCAACAGCAATGGAATGACATCCGTGAATGTCATTTATAAACGTTACTAGGCAACCAGTTGTGGGAACGCCCACTAGCGACTTCACCGACAGCCACTGGCGACCTGCAGCGACAAAGTTGCTGGCAGTGTGTACGCAGCTTGAGTGTATGTAGACTTCAACGTATCTACTTTATACACCAAACCACAAATAAACTTTTCCAATGCTTAAACCGAGATCTTAATTTTCTCTCCATCCCCACGTCATCAAGAATGGGTCACATGTAGAGAGACAGTAGTGATCTGTCCAGTATAAACAACTTTTAAATTACTTTATCTGGACACAATAATGCAAACAAACTACATCAGATAGAATGCAATACATTTTTTTCATGCATGGGTTTGTAGAGGTAGTACCAGTAGTATAAATATGAAAAATAAAATGTAAAAGCAGTGATTTTTCATTTTGAACACATGGGTGTGTATAGGTGGCATGTACACTGGCGACCAATAGTTTGGAATAATGTACAGATTGTGTGGTTTCAGAGGGAAATTTGGTACTTGAATTCACCAAAGCGGCATTCAACTGATCACAAAGTATAGTCAGGACATTACCGATATAAAAAGCATCACCATCACTATTTGAAAAAGTAATTTTTTTATCAAATCTAGAGAGGACCCATTTCCAGCAGCCATCACTCCAACACATTATCCTTGAGTAATCATGATAAATTGCTAATTCGGTTCTAGAAAATAATTTGCCATTATATCAAACACAGTTTAAAGCTATTTGGTTCATTAAATGACGCTTAACATTGTCTTTTTCTTTGTTTTTGAGTTGCCACACTGTGCAATAGACTGGCATGTCTTAAGGTCAATATTAGGTCAAAAATGAGAAAAAAGAAACAGCTTTCTCAAGAAACTCATCAGTCAATCGAGGAATAGCTATACAATGCTTGAAATTGCCAAAAAAACTGAAGATTTCATAAAAAGGTGTACACTACAGTCTTCATAGATAAAGGACAACAGTCTCTAACAAGGACAGAAAGAGATGTGGAAGGTCAGATGTACAACTAAACAAGAGGATAAGTGCATCAGAGTCTCTAGTTTGAGAAATAGACGCCTCACATGTCCTCAGCTGACAGCTTCATTGAATTCTACCCGCTCAACACCAGTTTCATGTACAACAGTAAAGAGAAGACTCATGAGTGCAAGCCTTATGGGAAGAATGGCAAAGAAAAAGCCACTTTTGAAACAGAAAATAAAAAATAAAATGTTAGAAAGGGCAAAGAAACAGACATTGGACAACAGATAATTGGTAGAGAGTGTTATGGATCTTAACCCCATTGAGATTTTGTGGGATCAGCTAGACTGTAAGGTGTGTGAGAAGTGCTCAACAAGACAGCCACATCAATGGTGCTACAGGAAGTATGGGGTGAAATGTCACCTGAGTATCTGGACAAACTGACAGCTAGAATGCCAAGGATATGAAAAGCTGTCATTGCTGCACATGGACGATTTTTTTGGATGAGAAAACTTTGAAATAGTTCAAGAAGTTTTTTTTTTTTCAAATTGTAATAGTAATTTTTCATGTTATGAATGTCCTGACTATACATTGTGATTAGTTGAATGCCACTTTGGTGAATAAAAGTACCAATTTCTTTCCATAAGAGCGAAATCTGTACATGCCAGTGTATAAATGAATTTACATGTATGTGCGTGTATATTGCATTGTATATTGCATTGCACTATACTGTACTTTACTGTACCATGGCCCAGATTAGCATCATGTGAAGCCTTTTAGATGCTTTGTCTGTGACATTATGCGCCATACATCTGGTTGAAGAAGAAAAAAAAAAGTACCTTAAATAAAGCAAGCTACTTTTGGCATGTAACTTGTAGTGTAACTTGCTACTTTCTCATAAGTGTAGCTTGTAGCTTAGCTTAACTCATTTTTTTTTGTTGAGTAGTTAGTAGTTTATTTTGCAAAAAATTGTGAGTAGATTGCCCAACCCTGTATGCATGTTATATTTGAAAACAAAGAAACAATTTAAAAGTGTTAATTTGGTTAATCCCGATTAATTTAAAACGAGCAAAAAAACTTTTTTTTCTCTCTTGAATGTCTCACCAGAGGGAGGAAAAACCCCTGACAGGAAATGCCTCGCGCGCTATAACTAACCTAAATTACTGTAAAAACACTCCGCGAGCGACGATTTAAAATCACAAAAACCAGTCGACTGGAACCGAACGCTGATGCAACCAATACAGAGACTCGAAAAGGAATATTTTTCGAGATAGGGTATCGTTAAAGTGAGAGAAACTTACCCATAATATTGATGTTCATGTGCCGCTTCAAAACCGATCGTCCGTTGGCAGCCCTACATTCCCCTTGATACAACTTCCGCAAAAATCCGCTACGCCAGTGACGTAGAGACGCGGCCCCAGAATGGAGGATGTTTACGCAAAATACGTGTCCCAACTTTGGTGAATACCCAGTCAAATCAATAAATCTCGCGAAATGCAGCACGCACGCACACCTCCCACAATACACGCCTCATAAATAGAGATAAATAAATACGTTTTTTAATTCATAAATAGTTTGACCTATCTGTTCAGCAGTATAAAGAAGTTTATCGCTGGTCGGCCTTGGTCAACACTAATTATATTAATGATATTTAACGCTGTATTGGACTCATTATGAAAAAATTATACTAAATTATTCAATTTTCTTGCATAAAAAGACATTAATAAATTAATAATAAAAAAGGTCAACCAAAAAATTGTTCACATATAGACAGTCCTATATGTATGCCCAACATATCACACACAAAACTCGTGGGCCGTGTCTCCATCCTATGTAGAGCCTATTCATTAAACAGGGTGTACGGGAACCCACACCGGGTTCCCAGGGGGTTCGAGAAAAAAAGAGAGAGAGGGAGAGAGAGAGAATAAATAGAAAACTGTCAACATTATTTTAAATGATTATCATTTTATTCTAAAAATGTTGGATTAATCACAATTATTTCATTCAGAAAATGTTTTTCTTTGGGTTTGTACATCTAACATTACTATAATAGAAAAAAAAACGGTCTAATTGACACTGTCAATTAATAAAAAAGTAAATAATTTCCACGTAAAATATAAACAATTAATTTTACTTTAGTACAATGGTACTAAAAGAGAGTTATTTTAATTTTACAAAAAACATTTCTTTGTAATAGCATGTTTGATATTTTTCTCAAACTAGGGTTCCCTCGCAAGGGGATCATCATAGTTAGGGGTCTTTGGCGTCCTGGTTTACAGCAAAAGAAATTGCACATTTAACTTTTATAAACCTTATTAAAAATGTAACGGTACGTTTAATGCAGACTTTTGTTTTGAAAGCATGACATCACGCATGCGCAGTGTGTTGTGGACAGCGCCATGTTTTAGTTGGGCCCTGTCCCAAATGGCACACTCCGGACTTGTGGACTTCCTCAGAGTCCACACTTCGGTGACGTCATGTAGTGCAGACTTATAGGGCCCCTCGCGCAAGTCCACAAGGGCGCATTGGGAAGTATTTTTGGGACAGAGCACGCGCAATTTAAGTCCACGAGACCGAAAGTCCGCATGAAGTGCGCCATTTGGGACAGGGCCTTGAAGCAAGTCTCCAAGGGGCGAGGTCCAATCAAAAGTGATCATCCCTATGCCATACTCACTACGAAAGACAGAGCTCTTGATGTGGGCATTCTGAAGGGAGTATGACATCACAGTAACCTTCACTAAAATCTGCAGAAAGGGCTCATTGTGAAATAATTAACTTTGTTAAGAACAAACTTTCGAATGGCGTCCCCTTCCCGAAGTGCCCTTCAAGGGTGCATAAATGCTGTTTGGAATGCACCCTACATCAACACTGCTGTCATCGCACATGAGCTGACATTAAACAGTAAGGTCACGCAGTAAGGTATGGAATGATTTTCCGGACATTATTCAAAAGGAATTGCAAATTGTATTTGCAATTGCGTTTTCAATTTGTGGACGCATAAAATGTGACATAATCCAAACGCAATTGCAAATCGCGCATTACCGTTTGCATTTTCGTTTAAGCGAACGCACAGTGACTGCCAGATTTCAAATGGAAAAGCAAAGTCCGTTTGCAACTGTGTTTCCCATATCTTACGAGTTTTGGCCCTGTCATATTTAAATAGCAATTTCAATTACCATGTCTGCTTTTTCACTTTCTCAGCGTCGCGTATGTAGCCAGCCAAAACTCAAGTGGAATACTAATTCCCTTAGTATTTCCATTGATGCCTTAAGGTGCGTACACACTGCCAGCGACATCGCGCGCGACAGCGACTCAATACCATTCATTTTCAATGCGAGCACAGTGACTTCCGGCGACACGAGCTGTCGCGACCGTTGGCGCTAGATGTGGGCGTGTCCAGCGACGCGACAAAGTTGAGAAAAGTTCAACTTTGGAGCGACTAACGGAAGCGACAGCCAATAGGAGAGAGGACGGGAGAGCTCACGTGATCCTTCTCTCTCTCTCTCTCAGCTCCTGCAGTAACGGAAAGATGGATGAAAGGCTAATTCTTGCTGTTAGAAATTTCCCAGTGCTCTATGATATGTCTCTTCCCACGTACAAGGACATTTTTAAGAAAAATACTGCGTGGAAAGGTGTATCTGAGATCGCGGGGATTTTATGGACACAGACAGACCGGCATTTGCATTTTCGCCGGAGATAAACAGCCGCTATGGCAAACAGCACGCCTTGTTTCTCATTCATCTTTGATATAAAGCAATTTATGTACTGATTCCATTTATATTTAGTCTTTTCCCTCCAAAATGTTTGTTTTTAGTGGCAAGAAAAGAGATTCGCTGTCAACAGCAATGGAATCCGTGAATGTCATTTATAAACGTTACTAGGCAACCAGTAGTGGGAACACCCACTAGCTACTTCACCGACAGCCACTGGCGACTTGCAGCGACAAAGTCGCTGGCAGTGTGTACGCACCTTTACACGGAAACCTGTCAATCAGGGTCAAGGGTGGGATTATGCTATGGGGCGTGTTTGTCTTGGGAAGTGACGTCACTCACAGTCGACGGTCAAGAGTCATTATATAAACAAGCATTAAAAGTAATGGACCAGAAATCTGTAAGATGGCATCACTGCATCATTCTAAGGAAGCATAATATCTTGAGTTTTGACAGTTTTGTAAATTTTTCTTTACTAATACTTTTCTTTACTTTACTAAAATTTACTAATTTTTAAGTGTGTGAACAACATTGCACCAGAAATATTCTGTCAACTAGTACATAAACAAAAGAGTGGAATAAGAACTAGAGGCACAATAAGTGGAAACTATAGCCGCAAAACGTAGAACAACATTTGGTCAGACATCATTTTCAGTAAGAGGCATACATTTGTGGAATGCATCTGAAATTAAAACATTGACAGACTTCAAGGTTTTTAATACACATTTAAAGCAATGGCTGAAACTGAAACAACTTTGTGAACACTGACTGTACAGGACATAACACAATGCATACAAACATAATGTTGCATATGTGAGCACACACAGACATATGCACCCTTTTGTGTTCTTGTATTGTTAAATGTGTCTAGACTTTGATTTATAGTGACTTCCACATCTACTTAAGCCCATATCTTATTTCATATATGGGATGTATTTGTTGTATGTATTTTATTAATTATAAATCTTAAACTCAATACTCTGTAATTTTTGTTTTAAATTTATAAGCCTAACCAGGGACAGGGGTTGCAAATTAGTCATGGCTAGAAACATGTATGCGTGGCATCTACTTTGTAGGCCTATTCTTTATAAAGCAATGTTCTATGCATTTGTCCCTGTCAAATAAACATTAAAATAAATACAAAATAAATAAAGAGGTGATGCCCTGAACAGACGCCGGTTTATTTGATCTTGAGCGTCGACTGTGAGTGACGTCTCTTCCCAAGACAAACACGCCCCATAGCATAATCCCACCCTTGACCCTGATTGACAGGTTTCCGTGTAAGGCATCAATGGAAATACTAAGGGAATTAGTATTCCATTTGAGTTTTGGCTGGCTACATACGCGACGCTGAGAAAGTGAAAAAGCAGACAGTGGTAATTGAAATTGCTATTTAAATATGACAGGGCCAAAACTCGTAAGATATGGGAAACACAGTTGCAAACGGACTTTGCTTTTCCATTTGAAATCTGGCAGTCACTGTGCGTTCGCTTAAACGAAAATGCAAACGGTAATGCGCGATTTGCAGTTGCGTTTGGATTATGTCACATTTTATGCGTCCACAAATTGAAAACGCAATTGCAAATACAATTTGCAATTCCTTTTGAATAATGTCCGGAAAATCATTCCATAGTAAGGTGGTTTTTACTGATACAACTGAAGCAGCTGTAATAATAAATACTTGGAAGATCTTTACTGATAGGAAAGCTGTAAAATGATTCTTTAAGACTGTCTTCACATTTTGTTTTATTATTATTTAATTAGTATTTTCCCCCCTCTTTTTATTTAGTTCAATTACAGACAAGTACAATGCAAAAAGTACAAGGCAAATATAAGGCATTGTGGTACAGTTCAGAGTATGTGAAACAGAGAATTACAACAACAACTAAAACATTAAATTAACATATATGTACAAAATAAAAATACTGGGATAAAATATTATTATATGCTATATAATAATAGGGCAGTTACATGAAGTTGAAAAGATTAAACACTGTTTTATTATTATGCATTCAGACATTTGTATCATTGGTTGCTTCCACCTGAGAGAGCCCCTTCCTGATTTTGTATTGAACAGGAAGTTCTTGCCCCCATTTTGCAATTTCTATCAAACTAATCCAAGAAGTTATCTTGCATTTGCAATCGGTATGGACCAAAGTGTCCAGAGTGTTTAATGCAGACATTTATTTAAATGTTGCCTCGAGCGTATGGCAGAACCCAAAATTACGTATTAATAAGTCTCCTTTCTGCTGGGCAGAGTGGATTTTAAGGGAGATTAATATGCTCTCGATGATCTATAAGAGAGTGTTGAGATCCTTTGAAAATTTGGCTCAATATTCCCAGATCTCAGGTTTATAATTATTTACAGCTACGCCACCTGCTCTGTACTATTTTAGCATGCACTCACCTAAAGCGGCATATAGTCTGGGAATGGTGATTACAGCTTTTGAAAAAGGTCAAGAGGTATCAGAGTATTACTCCCTGTTAATTTAGAGCAGACATGGGCAACATACGGCCCGTGGGCCGGATCAGTGTGTGTGTGTGTGTATACACTCATGTGTGACCACAGGGAGGTTTGTTGGGTGTCAGGGCGGAGATTAAATGTTCCCCAAAACTGCACTTAACACGAACGTGCGAGGACACGCTTTAAGTGCTGCAAAAGAGAGTCGCTGTCCATGTTTGAAGTGCTGAAATGTGACCATCTAGTGTTGCTCGTCATTGCAACTTCATTATATTTGTTGCATAACTTTGAAATATCTGGGGTCCTAGAGCCTCAAGGGGACTGTATTTATTCTTTTATGTATTTTACTTTCTGTATTAAGCAATAGTATATCCCTTATATTTCTATTCAGCATTCTTGTATAATAATCTTTTTAATCGTAGCTAAAATGCAATCAAAGTGGCCAGGAAAGAGGGGAGACAGACAGAGCTGAGCTCCATTGAGCATCTACTGTCAGCTGCTGCAGCAGGTCAGTGCAGAGTTTTCAGGAATCTTCCTCTATTTTCAAGTTTTCATTTATTTTCTCAATTAGTCAATATGAAAAAAGATCTTGACAAAGTGCATTTCAACATAGTTATTTCTAATCAATCCAGACAGATAAACTGGAGCATAATGAATGAGCCTTAGTTCTACTTTTGATTGGTTATTAAGTCAGAAAGACATGCACATTAAAGCTTCTCAAATGTCCCAGATATATGAGATCTTGTAATCTCAAAGTGTAATACACTGTATACACACACACACACACACAACATAAAGGCAGCATAAAAAGTAAACCATATGACGTCAGTGGTTTAATCCATGTCTTCAGAAGCAATATGATAAGTGTGGGTGAGCAAACTATAAATATTTAAGCTTTTTATTTTTATTTTCTCCTCCTTGCCCTGTAGGTGGCGATATGAATGATGAATTGCCAAAAAAGTAGAGATTTATAGTAAAAAAAATTAATTAAAAAAAAGTGCTTAAATATCGATTGGTTTCTCACCCACACCTATCATTGTCATGTCTTGTCCTGTCTTGTCATGGTATGTCTCGTTTCTGTTCTTTCCCTCTACTCTGTCGCCCTCTGCTAATCGTTATATGTTACTTTCCCTCTCCTTTCCCTCCGCTTCCAGCTGTTTCTCATCTCCCCTTAATTCCTCGTTAATCCTCTTCCCACCTGTTCCCCCTTTCCTCTGATTAGCTCCCTACTTCTCTCCCTGCTCTCGCTGCATTCTTTGTCGGATTCTCACTAGAGTTTCTCTCACTCTAAGCAAACTACAGCCCTGTTATCTCTGTCCTGAGTCCTGTCCTGTTGGCATCCGCTGTCATCTCTCTCCGTTTGCTGCTAACCATCTCCACTATTTGTGCCCAGTTATCTGACGCTACGGGAGAGTTGGTATCCGCTATCCACCCTCGACTCCGGTCGGCCCTTGGGAGAGATCCACAGCCTGTAGTTGCTTCCCCGCTTACCCTGACTGTTACCCAAGGACTCGCTCTGAGACTACCAGGAAGCACTTATTTGTTCTGTTTATTATTCGCCCTCTCTGCGGGTTGTTTGTATGCATACCTCTCAAGGAGAAGACTTTGTGTTTGACATTATTCCCTGAACTTCATTAAAAGACTCTGTTTCTGTTATATCGCTTTTGGGTCCTCACTTACCTCCATAACAATCATATCACTTCTGAAGACATGGAATAAAGCACTGAATCGTTTGGATTACTTTTATCCTGCCATTACGTGCTTTTTGGACCTTCAAAGTTCTGGCCACCATTCACTTACATTGGATGGATCTACAGAGCAGAGATATATTTCTAAAAATCTTTGTTTGTATTCAGCAGAAGGCAGAAAGTCATACACATCTGGATTTAAAGGATGGTAGATAATCTAAAGCAAAGAGCTCATGTTTAGAAGGTGGAAGAGTATAGAGGCTTCTCAGAACATCTCTTGTGACTTACAAATTACATTTGTAATCCTGCACATTTTCTTTTCTTTTCATCCTTCATTTCTTTTTAAATTACTCTCCATGAGCCATTAAACAGAAATATTGGCTCTTTTCATATGGACAGCATTCCCATAGTCCTAGAAAATTTGGAGATGACAGGGAATTTTAAAATTAGAAACCTGGAAAAATCATGGACATGAATGAAGTCGAATATTTTATATGTTTAGCTCTAAATATTTAATTGGCTAGAAATTGCTCTTTATGAGTGAAATGTCAAAGTATAATGAGTTAAATTTCAATACATTTTAATATAAGATAAATTAAATAAATTTGTTGCACACAAATTCTCTGGAATGTCACTGTATGGAGTAGCATTAAAGTTTATCTTTACTGGAATTACTGGAATATTACATTAATTATTAGCATTTAATTACATTTTGATAAAGTTTATGAAGACAAACATTGCATTCTTTGGATAAATGAACATTCATGCATCAATTAACGTTGACAGTAAGACCAGGAAAGTGTATAACGGATGTAATAAGGTCAATTTTAAATTTCGTAATGACTCTAAACAAGTGCTGACATGTTACTTTTTTTAGGTGCCATGATGCTTTGCCTTACCAACCATCTGAGTGACCAAAACTCTCCTTGTTCTGCAGTACAGCACAGATCCAACCAAGAAGCAGTACAAGGGAATGATGTATGCTCTCATAAAAATCTACCACCAGTAAGAGATCGCAGGACTCTGTCGGGCATCACTCGTATGAAAGGGTTTCACATGGCATGTCATAATGATTCCTTCAAGAGCCACTTGGAGGTGCAATTGTAAAAGGAAATTAGCAGCACATGAATGTTTTTGAGCGTGATTCAGTTGCATGCTGTGGGGTTTGTTTGTTTTGTCTAGTTGAGTTAACTGTTGTGCTCCCCAGGGGTTTGTGCCGGGTTTGTTTGGAACCTCCCATGGTGCACTGCAGTTCATGGCATATGAAGAGGCGAAGAGAGATTATAATAAATACAGAAACATGCAATCAGACGCTAAACTGGTTTGTATAAACATGCCACACTTTGATTGTTCTCAAATAAAACACATATTTGGCTATGTTCAGTATGGAGTACTAGCATACTGTGCAGTACATACTGTAACCATTTTTTTAAGCAATGATACACGTACGTGACCTCATTACGTTGCACGTTTAATTCAGCGAGTCTAGTTAACTTAGAAATAAAATGCAAAACTTTCTCCAAAAGGTCAAATCAAATAACGAGTCAAGAAAGAGATGTTAAAGGAATACTTCACCCATCAATACTTTAATTTTTGGATGAACTATTCCTTAAAAAAGGAATGTTATGGACATTTTTAAAACAAATTAAGCAGTATTGATGGTATCTGTGATCAGTGCTGGGAAGATTAATTCTGAATTGAAATCTGGTACGGATTACAAATTACATGGCTAAAATTTTAGTCAGTAATGTAATCTCTTGATTACATTTTAAGGTGATATAATTGCTTTTAGACTACTTCTGACTAGGGGTGGGTAAAAATCTAGATTTTCTTATGCATCAAGATCTTGAGTTTTAAATCCTAAGGTCGATATTTTACTCTGTGCAACTCTCCTCTACAATGAGAGGAAATCACTCGCATTTGTAACTTAAATATTTAGATTTAGCAACTGATACTTAAATGTTTAGATTTCACTCACCAGTGATATTGTAGTATAGTGGTGGAGTATTCATCAGCGAGATCCTTCACTGTGTGTTGAGAGTAAAATTTGTTCCTTTGTAATCTGTTTAAGGATGAGATCCATGCAATCCATTTCTCTATAATGTCTCTTAATACCCTTTCTATTCTTAACAGTCAGTTGTTGATCAAAAAACAACAAAAAATAAACCTTTAATTCTAATCATGAATAACACAGGACTCAAATAGCTTTCTCTCATCGGTCTCATTTATATGGGCTCATTCTTTACAGAAATGCCGGTTTTATATTTACATTTATATTTATGCATTTGGCAGACGCTTTTATCCAAAGCGACTTATAGTGCATTTATTACAGGGACAATCCCCCCGGAGCAACCTGGAGTTAAGTGTCTTGCTCAAGGAGACAATGGTGTTGGCTGTGGGGATCGAACCGACAACCTTCTGCTTAACAGTTTAGTGCTTTAGCCCACTACGCCACCACCACTTAAACTTACAGTAAAAAACAATAATTGGGCATTCCCACAATTCCCTGCATGACCCATCATATTTCATTGTATTTGAAGGGAATAGTTATTGTGAGAAATATGAAATTGTACATGCTGTTCTGCTCTGTGCATGTGTTTCTGGCATTCCATGTGTGTTCAGTTGACCCCAGATGCAGGCTGCAGTGCGCACGATAGTGAGTATATATATTTAGCAACTGCTGACTGTTTTTCCTCTTTATCATGTTCCGCATACTTATTTCTGTGATCTGATTAAGGTCACACGCGTCCAACAAGGTCAACCGTAAAAGGCATCATGGCTGGAACATCTGTATATTGCCTCTTTCCTGTACACCCATTTTCTCCCCCTTGACCTTAGGCCTTATTACCGCTTTCCTATTGGCTGCTTATTGTCTCATGAAAAATATAAATGACATTTAATGACAGTCTACAAAGACTCAGACTCACGACTGCACCTCACTGGGCACGAACATAGACGGGACCGGGGAATTAGAGATCGCTGTTTCATTAGATCCAGTTATGTTTCTTCTTATTTTTAATATCAGCTATGTACATTGGGGTGTTCTGTGTTTTTTTGAAATTCTGAAATTTAAGTCATAATTCACTGAAAATCTTGCTTGACAACCCTGTTTACCATTAACCCTGTTTTCAGGTGAGGCGGGATCCTGTAGCACATTCTTTTCACAATGTTCTCTGTTCTTCATTACCATTATGTTTACCATTAACTTCTATTGAAAAGAGCAGCTTAATAACTCCTTTTGTCCACAGAAAAAAATAACAGCATACTGCTTTCAAAACAAATGAGGGTGAGTAAATGATGACAGAATTTTCTTTTTGGGTGTACTAGTCCTTTAATTAAAAGTGTTTGTGGAGGAGTCGTGATGTTTCTTGAAGATTGTGAGGGACTCAGCTGCTCAGAGGAAGTTCTTCTATGATCATCCTGGAAACAGAATTCCATCCAGTGGAAGCGTCGCCATGGGTATAGTCGCCACAGGTACCCAACCATATAGCAACATCTACCAAGCCTTTACGAACACCTTCACATAAACCTTCAACTGAAACAAGACCAATAAAACAATGGGTTAGTCAGTCAACAATCATGTTCTTGCTGCATCTGTTGAGAAAACTGGTTAAACTAGCCAAAAGCCTAAGCTGTTCTTCTAGCCTGGTCTGGTTTGATGAATTTAGATGGGTTTTGAGAGAGAAGCTTAAGACTAGCTAAAACCAGCAAACCACCTTTGTCTTCTGCAAAATTCTACTCTACACTTAAGACCATCTTGAACCAATAATACTGTAATAATATATATATTTTTTTAAATACAGAGATAAACAGACTTAATTTATTGTGCCCCGAGGGTAAATTATACGTTTATAAATACCCTTATCTGCTGTAATTAATACATATAAAACAATGTGTAGCATTTAGAAAGAAGAGACTTTCCTTGTAGCACAAGAGCTGTGGTGCATCACGGTTAGGAGAATAAGGGTGGGTTGCACTAATAAGGATACAATTAAGTAGAGTTTAGAGCAAATCCAGGGTTTGTTGACCTAAGTTTTATTTTAATTTGAGTTGTGTGGCACCTGTCACGGCTCCGGTGAGTTTGTTTGTTGTGTGTTGTGTGTTTTGTCTTTTTTCACTTCCTCATGTCTTTCAGGATTCCTACGAATCTTCTCCTGACTTCCACAATGCACACACTTGCCTACGAACACACTATTCATGGATTTGCCCATTGTGCAGCCATGGCGCGCACGCATCCTCAATCTCCTCCCCGCAAATACAGCCGGTGCCAGGATCCTCAGTCTTCGCCAACACAGTGGAAGTTAATATTTATTGTTAAGAAATCCTTTGAACTTTCCCTACCCTTGGGTCTCTTTGTCTCACTATTGCTCCATGACAGCGCAACTTAATTTGAAATACAGTTTAACAAATCAGAGATTAAACATTTAACCCATGATTAAAATGGTCACCGGCAATTCATTTTGTCCACCATGATGGATCCTGAACTTAGCTGTAGATCGTTGGTACACAGGAACGATCAAGAAAGTTAAGAAAATGTTGCAGCAGCATGTACAATTGTCACAAGCTTTAAAATATGGCATCATAATTTAAGAAAAATGGTCCACACGGGTCTCGGATCGACTGCCTCCCCTTGTTAGCGGCACTATTGGATGGGAAAGTGGGTAATCGCTCTGCCACCGAGATGAGTCTCCACACTCGTACACCGAATTTTAAAGCACACACTGCGGCCAATGGCCCAACAGTTCAGACCATAATAAACATAATTAATATGATAAATGTCTCTTAGAGGGCTGACATACAACACGTCCACTGTTCGTTTAATTAGTCATTCATGTTTAATTGTAGGTCCGTTTTTTTATTTAAAAGCAAATTTTAAATGAATCCCTAACTGAGATTTAAATAAGAGTTTAAAGTATTGGAGCAACAGGATTAAAGTTAATTCATATTTACTGTAAAAATTTTATCAGGATCAAATTGATGGTTAAAATGTAACCCTGATTATTTTTAAACTAGGTTTAAAGTTTTGTGCAACAAAATTATCCGATAAACCTTGATTTAATCTACATTTACGATTAATCCTAGTTGGTGTAACCCACCCTAATAGTTTAACTTTGCCAGGTCCATTTTTTAAAGAAAAACACCATGGGGTCATTAAATTATTTATTTATTTTTTTTATTATATAGGCTGCTTTTTGTGTCCCTCATTATCATATGCATAAATTAGCACATAAACTAGCTTGAAGTTCCACAATTCACTTCCGTCAGCTGTTAAATGGCGAATGCTTCCTTGTAGTAAAAAACTGTTAAGTGTTCCATTTTCACTACACTTCATATACTGCATGACTGAGTACATAGTGTATTTTATATGTGCATAGTGTACAGTGTGTCATTTGGGACACAGATCTAGTCTTGTCAGACTTACAGATCAGACGTCACTTGTCCAGAGTAAACGAGTTGTTTCTTACCTGATGTGGTTCTGTGTATGTTAATGGTGGAGTTGAGTTCTGGACTGCCCTGGTCCAGGTAAATGATGGACTCTATTGGCAGTGGCGCGGTGCATTCTGCCCCATTAAAAGTGAAGTACCAGCGCTGGCAACAAGCTGTCTTACACTTCAGCCTGAGAGATCCACTGAACAACACTCGTAAAGAGCTGTCTGCATGCTTCTTAGTGAATGTACACTCCTGAGGACAGCAACACAACACAATCTGATAAATGTGATGCCTTGGTCACACCAGCTCTTCTACAGAAGAATAAAACAAGAAATACTCTTATAAAAACAGTACTGTGGAGGTTCTATTGTACTTAGTGATCACCATCCATATTCATGTACCACAGTATTTATCTGTATAAACCAATTCTTCTTATATTCTGAATTTTGTACATCCTTGGAATTTACATGGTAGTTATTTCTGAAAATACCATGGTATTACCATAGAATATGTCCAAATATGTGTTACAATAGTACCACAAAAGCATCATGGTACTTTAGTGATACTAGAGATAAAAAATCCCAACGATATGGTTTCTTACAGTAATTTTCCCGAGGTCAATGCCGTAGTTGAGGGAGTTCCAGGCGCACTGCTTGTAATTGGGTTTCCATGGCTCTTCAAACTTCTCCGTCACACAGTCACCCTTCTGCCCTTTCACACCATCCCAACCAGGGACACCCGGAGAGCCCGGAATTCCATTAACACCTGGGTTTCCGTCTCTTCCCGGAGTGCCTGCAGGACCTTGGAGACAGGTGGAATACTGGTACACACGCAGGTGTGGTGTTAAAAGAGAATATTTTGGTAGTCATGAGTGTCATAAGAGGTTTTAAAAATCTCATACAACTCTAGAAAGTACTGTTAGTGTAATACTTCAGGAATGAGCTATAAAGAGTGTTCTAGTTACTAATGTAAATACCATCATATGGGTACACATATAACAATGAAACTTGTACAGTTCAATCCATTTATGCATTTTATTACTTTTGGAGATTGAATTGGATTGAGAGTCACTACTGGTCACTATGAATGTGATTCATTATGTACTTCTTGAAATGACTTAAATTGGGACAGGGCATTCAATGATACCACCAACTCAGTATAGGAAACCAACACAAGCATAATAAAAATTTCCTAGATTTGGATTATTGTTATAAAAAGTAGACGCTCCAAATAATTATCTAACAGAACAGTATTTATACACTGTAGATAATACATGACATTTTGGAAGGCAAGAATGCAAAATCTCTTAAAAAAAAAAAAAAAAAGAGAGATTTTAGAACAGGTTTCAGACTAGAACACGTTAACATCACTGTTGTTAAAGTTCAAGTCTGAAACCTGTTCTAAAAAAAGAAAAAACATAACCAAGCCTGGAACGGTATGATAACTGTTCGGGAATATGGTCTAAAACAGGGCAACTCAACTTTGGAAATCTCAGGGGCCACAAAGCTGGATCCCTGTACCTTCAAGGGCTGCACTCTTAATTTTCATAAATTATATATATATACACATACAGTATCTCACAAAAGTGAGTACACCTCTCACATTTTTGTAAATATTTGATTATACCTTTTCATGTGACAACACTGAAGAAATGACACTTTGTTACAATGTAAAGTAGTGAGTGTACAGCTTGTATAACAGTGTAAATTTGCTGTCTCCTCAAAATAACTCAACACACAGCCATTAATGTCTAAACCGCTGGCAACAAAAGTGAGTACACCCCTAAGTAAAAATGTCCAAGTTGGGCCCAATTAGCCATTTTCCCTCCCCGGTGTCATGTGACTTAGTGTTACAAGGTCTCAGTTTTGAATGGGGAGCAGGTGTGTTAAATTTGGTGTCATTGCTCTCACACTCCCTCATACTGGTCACTGGAAGTTCAACATGTCACCTCATGGCAAAGAACTCTCTGAGGATCTGACAGAAATTATTGTTGCTCTACATAAAGATGGCCTAGGCTATAAGAAGATTGCCAAGACCCTGACACTGAGCTGCAGCACAGTGGCCAAGATCATACAGCGGTTTAACAGGACAGGTTCCACTCAGAACAGGCCTCGCCATGGTCGACCAAAGAAGTTGAGTGCACGTGCTCAGCGGCATATTCAGAGGTTGTCTTTGGGAAATAGACGTATGAGTGCTGCCAGCATTGCTGCAGAGGTTGAAGGGGTGGGAGGTCAGCCTGTCAGTACTCAGACCATACGCCGCACACGGCATCAAATTGGTCTGCATGGCTGTCGTTCCAGAAGAAAGCCCCTTCTAAAGATGATGCACAAGTAAGCCTGCAAACAGTTTGCTGAAGACAAGCAGACTAAGGACATGGATTACTGGAACCATGTCCTGTGGTTTGATGAGACCAAGATAAACTTATTTGGTTCAGATGGTGTCAAGCGCGTGGCGGAAACCAGGTGAGCAGTACAAAGACAAGTGTGTCTTGCCTACAGTCAAGCATGGTGGTGGGAGTGTCATGGTCTGGGGCTGCATAAGTGCTGCCGGCACTGGGGAGCTACAGTTCATTGAGGGAACCATGAAAACCAACATGTACTGTGACATATTGAAGCAGAGCATGATACCCTCCCTTCGGAGACTGGGCCGCAGGGCAGTATTCCAGCATGATAACGACCCAAAACACACCTCCAAGACGACCACTGCCTTGCTTAAGAAGCTGAGGGTGAAGATGATGGACTGGCCAAGCATGTCTCCAGACCTAAACACTATTGAGCCTCTGTGGGGCATCCTCAAACGGAAGGTGGAGGAGCACAAGGTCTCTAACATCCACCAGCTCCGTGATGTCGTCATGGAGGATTGGGAGAGGACTCCAGTAGAGACCTGGGAAGCTCTGGTGAACTCCATGCCCAAGAGGTTTAAAGCAGTGCTGGAAAATAATGGTGGCCACACAAAATATTGACACTTTGGGCCCAATTTGGACATTTTTACTTGGGTGGTACTCACTTTTGTTGCCAGTGGTTTAGACATTAATGGCTGTAAGTTGAGTTATTTTGAGTGGACAGCAAATTTACACTGTTATACAAGCTATACACTCACTACTTTACAATGTAGCAAAGTGTCATTTATTCAGTGTTGTCACATGAAAAGGTATAATCAAATATTTACAAAAATGTGAGGGGTGTACTCACTTTTGTGAGATACTGTATATATATATATATATATATATATATATATATATATATATATATATATATATATATATATATATATATACTTAAATACTTATTTGTTTCTCATCCACACCTATTAAATCACTTCTGAAGACATACATACTGTAGATTGAACCACTGGAATTTTATGGATTATTTTTATGCTGCCTTTATGTGCTTTTTGGTGATTCAAAGTTCTGACAACCATTTAATTGCAGTGTATGGACCAACAGAGCTAATATATTCTAAAAATCGTTATTTGTGTTCTGCAGAAGAAAGAAAGTCATACACATCTGTGATGGCATGAAGAAATTATGAGACAATTGTATTTTTGGGTGAACTATCCCTTTTAGTAATTATTTTAAACATAAGGGGTGTAACAGCTCAATTTCCTTATATAGGCCTAGCTGTGGCGCAGCTCACAGCCTTCAGTGTTCTTCAGTGTGCCTTTTATTAACAGAACACACCTCAGTGTCCTGCAAATAGGGTCTAAAATGTACTTTTTGTTAATGTAATGAAAATCTGAGAAACATCTTTAAAAGATCAGATTTAAAAATTGGCTTAATCTTAAACATCTCAAAGACATCTGCTGAATGTCTTATTGACACCCGCCTTCCAGATTAAAATATGTATTTTACATATATAACTATATAATTTTAGAGATATTTACATTCCTATGACAATTAGCTGTTGTGTTAAACAGACAAGTTCTGTTGTCTGTGATAGTCAACTAACAAACACGAGTGTTCAACATCACATACACTAGAGATGTGTTCAAAAACAAGAGCGATCCATTATTGGCACCAAAAGTCCTTCAGTAAAGTGGCAAAGATTTGTTCACCCCCTTTAGCGTTTTGCACCGAAGTAGATAAATAAAAAGCATTTGCGTGAAGGCGTCGCCGTGCAGTTAAAACTGTTATTTTCCTTTAAATACTGTTGCCATGATGTACCTCTGATGAGCTATTCAAGAAATTGAACCGATTCGCGCCGTGCTGAGTGACTCTCGTGAGATTGCGAGCGCGTGTGTGTTTGATTGACAGACTGCGCGTGAGCGCACATGTACTGTGTATGAACGCGCACCCACACCGAGTCTCATAACATCAGCCATGCTTTGATAGTATTTTTTATTTATTTTATTATTCTTTTTTTATAACATCTCTTGCAGTGGAATTCCCTCAAGTGATTCAGTAATGTAGAGAACTAGCATAAATCCTCATGAAAATGGACACTTCACAATTCATTTTTGATATGCTGCTGATAAATATATTTATGATGATATCATAACGCGGGCCAAAAGATCACTCAAGGGCAGCATGCGGGCCGCAGGTTGAGTAGAGCCTGTCTAAAATGTATATTCTGGTCTCGAGTCGAGATACTGTATATTTCGGGTCACTCATCAAAGTAATTGATTTATTCACCAGTTTCATCGTCTGCCAGACGAAAATTGCTTAGCAAGCACCACTAATAAAACATTCCAATTATGATGAAAGTGTGAGTTGAGCTTATTAGGCCATGTCTAAAAAACAGCTCAATAATCCTGCAGGAAGAGTCAAAAATATCAAAAATGCATTTCAGTGAGCTCAGTATAATAAAGTTATGCCAGTGCACCGATGGGCAAGAAACTGGGCCAAAAGGCCAGGTGGAACAACCACGGCCTCTCCGATCATGCAGAAAATATGCATGCAAAATAGGCAATTTAGAGAGTTTTGTGTAAATGTGTATGCATTAGCGAGGCAATGATACACTAAACACTTACTCCTCAATATTCAAATGCTTCCAAATGTCCAGAATCGAATATGCAGCAATGCCATCCCATCGTGACAATCCAACCTTGTGCAAACAATAAAAGGCAGCGCAGGAGGTCTGGTTTTTAGCATAAAGTAGTGTTGCTGTCACCAGTGTTTCTTCTGCAAGAGTAATGAACACTCTAATCAACATGCCTGTGAGCAGAGAGCTGTGGAAATAAGGATCCTTAAATAGGTAATAAATCTTCCTGATACAGGCCAGAGGCAAGCCAGGAAGTAAAATGTATTCATATTTATAAGCTCGCAGAGCTGTGGCGCAGCTCACAGCCTTCAGTGTTCTTCAGTGTGCCTTTTATTAACAGAACACATCTCAGTGTCCTGCAAATAGGGTCTAAAATGTACTTTTTGTTAATGTAATTAAAATCTGAGAAACATCTTTAAAAGATCAGATTTTAAAATGGGCTTAATCAAAACATCTCAAAGACATCTGCTGAATGTCATATCGACACCCGCCTTCCAGATTAAAATATGTATTTTACATATTTAAATATATAATTTTAGAGATATTTATATTCCTATGACAATTAGCTGTTGTGTTTTTTTCTCTCGCAACAGTGATAAGTCTTTACTTAATTTATTTAAACTTAATATAAACTCATTTAAACTTAATTTAAACTTATATAAACTTAATTACCGTTTATAGTTAAAAACACTTAAACAAGCCTAAGATGGTTTGCGCACTGGAAATAAATGGAAAGAGATGTAGACAATGTAAAACACTATAAAGCAGTAATTCTTAAAAAAGTATCTATAATAATAGGACTTCCCTAGTGGCCAGCAGGGGTCATGCTATCAAGTTGGACTTTTATTTTGACATATAGTTTTGCGTTCTTGTCTAGTCTGTTTCTTGTTCCCTTCCTGATTGTTTCCAGCTGTGTCTTGTTTCTCCAGAAGTCTGCATGTGTATACAATACCCTGGTGTTTCATTGTTCATTTATTCCTTGTCATTATTTACTTGATTTGTGTCTCTTGGTTCCTGCTCTTGTTTCTTGTTATGCTGTGTTTATCAACTCTTCTTCTTGGTTCTGATCATAGACTTGTCAGAACCTGGTTACATAAAGCTTGACCAAACACTGGAACCCAGCAGAACACCCACCTCCTAATGGATCCAGCCACAGAAGTCTTGGCTCTTTGGCAAGAGACCAAGACAATTTATGAATACACTAAACTGTTTTGCACACTGGCCAGTGTATTAGATTGGGGAGACATTGCTCTGAAAGACATTTATCATTTAAACATTTATTGCTTAAATGAGCTGATTAAGTCTTGTCTGCCAGAAGGCAAATGTGAGCTCTCATTGGTGGAATACATTGACTACACCTTAAGGCTTGCGTTCTTCTCCTACACAGTGGGATATGACAGTAACTCTCCTGTGGCATCACTCGATGGAGGTGGCGAGTGTCAAGAGGAGGAGCGGTAGAAACAGAGGAGTCCCAACCTCAGAGGTCTCAACCTCAGTTGGTCCCATTATCTGTGTTCACTTCCTCGGGGGTCCCAGCTACGGTGGTCCCATCCTCAAAAGTCTCAACCCTGCTAGTCCCAGCTTCAATGGTCCTGTTGGTCAGACCCTCTGCATCCTTAGCTGCCTTGACCATTGAGCCCTCTGTGTCCCCATCTGCCTTGAGCACTGAGCTCTCAGCATCCCTGGATGTCTCGACTCCTGTGTCCCTAACTGCTTTTGCCACTGAGTCCTCTGTGTCCCCAACTGCCTTGACCTCTGAGCCCTCTGCTTCTCCAGCTGCCTTGACCTCTGCGACCCCAGCTGCCTTGACCACTGAGCCCTCTGCATCCCTGGCAGCCTTGAACTCTGTGTCCTGGCCGCCTTGAACTCTGTGTCCCCAGAGGCTCTGCCCTTTTGACCCTGCCAGAGACCCTTAATGCCTTGAACCTGCCAGAGTCCCCTCTTGAGTTGACCCTGTCAGAGTCCCCTGTTGCCTTGCTTTGTCTGCCCCTTGTCTCCTGGCATCCATCAGATCCTCGGTTTTCTCCTGCTGCCACGTCTGGTCCGTCCTGGTCTCCAGGCTGTCCACCGCATCACAGGTGGTCTCCTGCTACCTCGCCTGGTCCGCTCTGGTCTCCTAGTCACCTTTTAGCTCCGTCCGGGCTTCCCGGCCATCTGTCGACTACGCCCTGGCCTCCCAGATATTTTCTTCAATCTGTCCTGTTCTCACAGGACACATAACGTATGTGCAACATACAAATGTATTCCGTTAGCAGTATTTTTAATTGTTGATCTACAGTATGTAGCCAACATATGCATCAGACAAACTCTTTTGGAGGGTCTCTCTGTTTTTTTTTAGGATGCTGTGTCAAGCTAAATGTATTTTGAAACTGAAAGTTGCATCTCCACACCACTGCATTCTGATTGCCAAACTGTCAAGAATGCATCCTGTGTAACTGACCTGTTTGTGTGGTTTGTTGAGGTGTGCTGACTGCCCTCTCCTGACGTTGCTCTTTAAAACACAAAATTACATATACTTCAATTGCTCCAATGGTAGGAAAATACATTCTTTTATAACAGAATTTCCATACGGGTCAGAGGGCATGATTAATTGCTTTAATTTATTTAACATGTTATAATTAGGGCTTACAATCGATAAAAAATGCATCTGATTAATTACATGGTGTGCCGATTAATTAATCGAAATAATCTAAATGAATTGCATATGTAAATATTTGCTGGAAAGCCACTCAAATCACAATAATTATAGTTATTTTAACTATAAAATACAGTTATATATTTAACCACATTATAAAGAGTTATATTTAACCTCATTATAAATAATATAAATATTATAGAAATACTAATACAGATAATTTAACGCATTTATTGTGGCAGATGAGTAAAGCATTGATAAGACAATATAAAAATTGGCTTTGGAATCCAATATACTATTCATTCCCATATTATTGAACATAAGCATATGATTGGAAAACAGGCCACAGATATCCATTTGGCAATTGAATTTGTCCCTTTGTCTGAGATAGATTTGTTAAGGCTTGTCTAAGAACAATTCAGTAAACACATAAATCAGATGGATGCATTTGGAGTGTCCCACTTTGGCTGTGTCATGCCATAAACAGAGTTTTTTTGGTCGCTATGTCAAGTTTAACGTAGTTCGAAACTTCAAAAAACACGTCTTGAGATCCCTGCGTTCAGATTTGAGATCCATCAAGCTGTGTTTGACTACAAGAATGAGACTCGTGCTGTCGTTCTCTGTAAAAGATTGGTGTTGCCTAAACAGTTTCGCCTACTGCCTCCTTGAGAAAACAGGTGGTACTTCAAGCTTGAATAGCTCCGATGGTAGGAATATCCCTTATAGAGAGCAACATTGCCCGTACACTTATTTAGCCATCTGGTTTCTGGAAATATTTTTCCCTATCATTTCTTCCATTCACATAAAATCCTTCATGAAAGCGATGTAAGCCATGAACCGAACCAAACCAAACCAACCAGCTCCGAGGTAAATCACAACATCATAAACAATCAGACAAAAAGACAAATGTACAGGGCTGTGTACTTACTGTCTTTCATGAGGGCCGACTATAATCCCATGAAGCATTGCAAATGAATTACCTCGATGATTGGCTATTAAAGGCCCGATCAGAGGCTCTGCTATGAGAGCACAGGGAGACTTGATACTTCACCATTTGAACAGCTAGGTCTCAATGTCAACTGGGTGAAACACACACTCCCATCCAACAAATCTCCTTTTTGAGGGTTCAACTCGTTTAGTCCATTCATCAGTGTTTGTCTCAGTTTAAACTGGAGAAAGCATTTTCACTGAATTAATTTTAGAAAATTTTGGGTTTAATGACGGCAGCATCTGCGTCATACCGTTAGGTCTTTTACACATGAGACCTCTCCAGCGTTGGCTCAAATATCATGTGCTGCATCACGCCTGGTGCCAGGGGCTCATGCGCATCACCGTGACTTGCCGCCACTGTGAGGATGCACAAAAGGCATGTCCGTTTCCAACCAAAGCCTGTTATAACCTGTTATAATTTTAATACAGCTGCCTCTGTAGGCTGCTATCCAATTTACTCCCAATAGAAGTCACAAGCACTTCCAATAAGAATAAAACATCCCACCCTACCTCTGGTTTTGAAGGGGTTAATTTATACTGAGTGTATTATATGACTCATATACAGTACATCTTCAGATTAAGATTAACTTCCCATCTGGTTTTCACCATTTTGTGTTATTCATTTTCATACACACTTGAAGATACATTATAATAAGTCACCGCCTGACAGACCCCCGAACTCAAATACATATTCTTCTACATTTACATTTACATTTATGCATCTGACAGACGCTTTTATCCAAAGTGACTTACAGTGCACTTATTACAGGGACAATCCCCCCGGAGCAACCTGGAGTTAAGTGCCTTGCTCAAGGACACAATGGTGGTGGCTGTGGGGATTGAACCAGCAACCTTCTGGTTACCCCCTCTGTGCTTTAGCCCACTTCACCACCACCACTCACACTTCTAAGTCTTTATACCCTGGTTCATCTTAGGGTATGACGTTATGTAGTGCGGCGTGATGGGACTCACTTCAATGTCGAGTGAACTGAATCTATAGGGAATGTCTCCAGTTACACATGTAACCTCGGTTCTCTGAGATGAAGGGAACGACACATTGCAAAACTCGCCTGCTTATATAAGACAAATTCATGCCTAAAAGTGCTTATTAAATTCATGCCTAAAAGTGTTATTATACAAGGGCTTCAACTAGGTTGTCGGAGAAGGAATTCCCAAAGCGTTTCACTGCAGTGTCTCGTTCCCTTCATCTCAGGGAACCGAGGTTACATGTGTAACCAGAGACGTTTTCACTAGTGCCCACTATAGCACCTCTAGTGGCAATGCTGAGAATGCAACGCATACAGTCTGACATTATTTCGCAACACAAATATGCACGAAATTGTGCTTGCGGAACTTAAAGCATTTGTGTTCATATCCTTGCGTAGAGTACGTTTCAGGTCTTAGAAATGAAGTTATCAATCTCCACAATATCCACCATGTAGAATAAATTACTTTTGGTCCACCGAGTCTTGTAATGTTTTGTTTTAGCTTGAGGATTGGCATAGAAATGGTTCGCTGATAATGAGTGGACTATTCAAAGGTAAATTGTATTACTTGCTAATAAAGTGTAGATGTTCCACTGGCAAAATTGTTTAATAAAATTATGCAAAAATTTAATATCTAATTTGTCTTTGTATGGACCTCAGGAGACTTTAAAGCAATCAAGGCGTGAAATGAGCTATGCAATTTTTAACAGCTAACAGCTGTAAATTCAATTGACTTTGATGACTAATAGACAAAAGTGTAATGCTTACTGCAGATTGCAGAGTATATACTGTATATTGCTTAAAAAATATATTTTTGCTCTAATTATATATTTCAAATTTTGGCCAATATAGTAGGTTATCAGGGTATCCACACATACAGAAAATGTGGAAACTATGAACAATATATATAGTGTATAGTGCATAAATAGTATGAGTAGATTGATGTATGCTATTCTGCCCATAGCCAGAGCAAAATAAAGACTAACCTATAGTGGTATATTACAGCAGATTGGGAGATCTGTAAGTGTTAATTAAACTCTTGTTAACAATTAGCTAATTGGACTCTGTGACTTGTATATTTATGGCATCTGCAAAAATAAAACTGGCATTGTTCAGTATTGGCAACGACTTTAGCTAATAATAAGGAAACTTGCTGTCCACAATAAATCACAGTTTTAATATTGATTACTGAAAGAGGCAGAAATAAACACCATGTCTGAAACATTCATGAATATACTATACAAATCTAAAACATCTGAAGATTTAACAACCTCTTTCATATTGTTTAAAGTAATGTCTGGTCAATAAAACCAAGAGCTTCTAGAACTTTTGCATAGAAGGATAAGCCTCTCTTTAATATCTCAATATTTTCTCCAACACATCAGAGATTAAATGGAGAACAAATTAAGATTTTGCTGCTGCTGTCTCCTGCTTCTCAGATGTTTCAAAAGTTAAACAGTTCCAAGCAATCTCACACATCTCCTTTAAAGGGGACCTATTATACAAAATTCACTTTTACATGGTGTTTGTACATAAATGTGAGTCAGCAGTGTGTGTACACAACCACCCTACAATGTTAAAATTCCACCCACAATTCGTTCTTATATTTGTATTAATCAAATACAGTGTGTCAAAATGAACAGTTTTCCTTTCTGCTCTAAAGTGACGTCACGTTAGAGCAGGCCTCGCCCACGACTGGTGATGGACTCCACCCTATTATCATAGATCCTCCCCTGAGTGATCTACACACACACTTTTTGAATGAAATGTGCCCAAAACATAAAAAAATGTGTGTATGTTTGTGAAAATAATTTTGTGAATGAGTGTCAATATAAAGCAGGATTTTCCAAAAAATTTGATTCTCAAGCATGGATCAGATTTATATCTTGAAGATGTAAGTATCGCACTTTATATTATGTGAATGTTTGCAAATCGCCTTTCCGAATGTGCTTGTTAGCTAATTCCATGCGTAATGCAGGTAAAGTTACCATTGTCTCTGATTGTATTCACGGAGACCAGAGCTATGTCGTTATTTTTAACCCGAGAACGCTTACTGTCATTTACCATTTCCTCTGACTTTATTCACGAAGACCAGATAAACACACATATATATGTTCATACATATATGGCTGAACTCCGGTATTTACGCTGTCAGTCATTTTGGTTGTGATTTGTTGTTGCTGTTGTATCTGAAGCATGAGCTGTAAAGACACAGCTCTCTTCTGGAAAGGTGGCGGGTAGCAGCAGCTCATTTGCATTTAAAGAGACACACACGAAATCGCAGTGTTTTTGATTTCACCCAAAAAGAGGCATTTATAACAAGGTATAATAACTTATCTGTAGGATATTTTGAGTTGAAACTTCAGACACATTCTGGGGACACCTGAGACTTATATTATATCTTGTAAAAAGGGGCATAATAGGTCTCCATAGTTTCAGATAGGTTTCAGATAGGCAAGATTCAGATAGGCTATCAACAATGTCTCAAACTGTGCTCAGATTTGCCAAGAGACGAAAGTCTGCAATGAATAGCAAGAGATTTAAAAATAAACTCAAATATTTCTCAACACATTTTTCAGAGACCCATCTATCTGAGCTATGCCATCCACAATAATTGTATATCTCTATACTCTCAACAATTGTCAACAATTATCCTTCCAGAGGAATAAAAGGGCAAACATGAAGATTACCAAAATATCTGTAAGTCTTAATTGTTTCTCATAGACAGAAATGAGACTTTTTTTTTAACAGTAAAACCTTTCTCAACAAATCTCCTGCACTCCTTTAGTCTCCTGTGCTTTAAAAGAGCAATCTCTAAGCAATAAAACTTTACTCTGGGTATATAAATTGGTTAGATACACTATTACACTCAAAATTGCATTCAAGTTATCTTGCCCTTTAAGGTTAATATTTTAAAAACAAATAAGTAAAAATAAATAATGTCATACTTTCTCCACGTAATCGACATCCTTCTGGCGCAGACCTCTATTTTTGAATTTTTCCGCCCCTTGGCAAAAAAATAATAAGCAGAAGATGATCAATACTTGTGTCTTGAGCTGCCCCATATCTGAAGTGAGCAGTCAGAGAGCACTACAGCTGCCGTTTGTGTTTGACAAGAGAGAGAGAGAGAGAGAGAGAGAGAGAGAGAGAGAGAGCGAGCAGATGTATGCTCTCCAGGGACCAATTATTCCCAGACAACTACTTAACGTTCTTCCACATGCAGGGGTGGACTGGGACTAAAAAGTGGCCCTGGACTTTCTGGCCCAGAGCTGCCAACCAATCCCGCCCGCCCCGCAACACACCACACCATAACACACTGGCTCATTGATTTCATTTTCTGGCTCAATTTCAAATTTTTGTGTCAAATAAAAAGACATTTCTACTGACTGCTAGTCATAACAATGGGCCCCACCAGTGAAAACATTTAAATCATTTTTTAAACATATAAAATCACTGTAAATGTGATAAGTGGATTTTTTTTAGAGAAAGCACTAAAAATAAGGTAACAAATGTTTTTTTGGTATCAAAATGTACATGAAAGTACAATATGGAATAATAGTGTTCAAAACAGTGTTACTATAAATGCAAACTTTAATACAGTGAAAAAGACACGCTATTAGCATAACATAAATATATAAATAAATAAAAAATTCCAACATTGTTTTGAAAGTCCATGTACTAAAATAAAATATTTGATGCCATGAGTGTACCTTCATTTACAATTACTATTATTTTGAATGGCCATGGAAAATAATGTGATCATTTTACCTGATGAACTTTCACCTTTTTATGACCCTTTAAGCTTCGCAGAGCTAATGTGTGCTTCTAAATCACTTGCACCTTAAATGCCAGCTATATATGTCATACATTCTGCTTCCCGCGGATCTGTGAATTTTTTTAGCTAATATTTTGTAAATGTGCACTTTTGTTTAGGCATTGTTTCCACTCATCTGTCATTTGCTGCTTCTGTCAAGCAACCGTTTGATGCCGAACACAACAGCGCTCCGCGCTTACACAGAGAGATCGACAGGCAGGAATTTGGCCAATAGTTGCTGCAAGCCTCTTATAATCGACCGATTGGTGTACGAGAAGGCAGGACTTACAAAGAGGGGTTAAAGCAATGCAAATATGCTTATTCATTTGAATTTTGAGACTTCCTTTCTGCTGGGTTTTCCTTGCACAATCCATATGTAACTTTGAGTAGTAAAAGCAGCTACCACTATATCATTTGTAAATAATTTTTATACTATATTCATCCCATACACCCTGAACAAATGCACACAGAACAGGATTAAAATTATGGGCATCAGTATTGAACTACTCATTGATGACTAAATATTAAGAAATCCTCTGGTTAGAGTTCAAGGCTCTGTGTATTGGAGCCTTATTGCCATTTGATACTGCCTTGTAAAAAGAATATATGCAAGCCGATTTGAACCAGCAGTATAATGTAATTTGTAACGTATTTCGTTACATTACTCAAGGTCAGTAACATACAAATACTTTGGATTACTCCTTCAGCACTGGTAGATTTACTAGAAAAATGTAATTAATTAAATTATTTTCTTGATAAAAAAAAATATGATCATGCCTGGTAACATGAGCATGTAAAATGACTAGAAATAGCATTTTAGCTTAGCGTAAAGCTAACAATTTACACAAGGATTATTTGTATTTCTTGAACTTCAAACTCACTTCTCTGCCTGCTCATATGAATGTAACACATCATAAGAAAGTGTTTCACCGCTGTTCAAATGCACTTTTGATCGCATCATTTATATGTATAAATGTTTTCCATCTGAATGGACTAAATATTAAATGAAACAAATGACAATAAAATGCAAAGTAATCCAAATACGTTTTGAATGTAACTGTATTCTAAATACCAATGATTTAATTTGTAACTGTAATGGAATACAGTTACTTACATTTTATATTTTAAATACGTATTCCCATTACTTGTATTTTGTTACTACCCTGCACGTAGCATACGCAGACTGCGAAGACTGCCTATTGATTTCATTGCAATTTTTTCAATACTTATTTTATCCTCTGAAATAATTTACAATGGCTACAAAGTGCAATGCTCAATCAGTTTAGATACTGCACAATTTGATCTGGCTTGAACAAGCTTGGTTATGTAATGCGAATGGTAAAATATACACTTCTATCATGTGCCATGTCATTCGCTACAGTAAAAGTGTTTTGATGTCATAAAATAGCATTGTGTGAGGAACAGGGTAAAAAGTAAGTGTTTATGAACTGATAATCTGCCATTTTACTCGTGATTTGTGTGAAAGGGAATAAATGTTGTTATTATAGTAGTGCCTCTAGTGTTCAATTCACCAGGAAACTGCTGCGATACGTACAACAAGCCATGTTAATGTAAGCATAGTTACGTTGAGACCAGGTTGAATAAAAGTCCATATGACTTGTGTGCTACATACCAAATCTTCTAAAGCCATACTTTATGATAGCTTTGAGTGATAAACAGACCAAAATTTTATCTGAAATCGCTAATTTTATATTTGTTTGTTTTTTGTTTCTTCACAGCCATGGTCCCCATGAACTGTTATTGTATATAAAAATAGCAGCAAACAGGATTAAAAAGATATGAGAGTGAGGAAACAATGGCATACATTTAAATTTATGTAAAAAAGGATTAATTTTGTAATCATGTCAAACTTTAAGCTTATAATCTTCAACCAATGCTATGTAGTATATTGGTAAACTTCAGTGTTAGAAAGTTAGATTTCCTTTGACTTTTCAAATCTAAAACAAGCCCCTCATTCAATATTCCCATCTCCCTCCATTTTTCCTGAACGACAGCCCCTGGCGACATCCCAAGGCTGGGAGAGGAACAAGATATGTTTGCATACTGTACAGAGCTCTGTTTCTCTGTACTGGAGGTCTTACTCTCTGCCTGAATGAGGTCTTTTTCCTCACATCACAGCCTTCTATTCATCGAGCTCTTTTGAGGCACTGTAAATATGAACAGTTTTTTATTTCTCAAATGAAGAATTTAAACTGCTTTCCATCATAAAGTAAATGATCTGCTCGGCGACTAGCCAGTTACTGCAGGGCACAAGGCTTTTCGTAATACTTTCTGAGGCTCATTGTTCAATTTTGTGTGGTTTACTTCCAAACGTGTAAAAGGGAGGAATGGGGTAAGTTGTGTCACTTTTTGTCCTTTAATCATTAGGAGAAATGAGACAGAAAGATATAGTTCACCCAAATATTTTTATTATTTAATCATTTACTCACCCTCATGCCATCCCAGATGAGTATTAATACATTTTTTTCTGCAAATGCAAATTGTATGTTCATACAATGCAAGTGAATGGGTGCCAACATTTTGACTCTCCAAAAAGCACAGAAAAGCAGCTTAAAAGTTATCCATAGGACTCCAGTGTTTTAATCCATATCATCTTCAGAAGTGATAAGATGAGTGTGGGTGAGAAACAGATCAATATTTAAGTCCTTTTTTACTTGAAATTCTTCTCCCTGCTCAGTGGTGTGCGATATGCATTAAGAATGTGAATAACCAAAAACACAAGAAGAAAAATGAGAAAGTGATCTGTTTCTCACCAACACTCATCTTATCACTTCTGAAAATATTGATTTAACCACTGGAGTCATAAGGATTACTTTTATGCTGACTTATGTGATTTGCTAGCTTAAACATTTTGGCACCCATTCACTTTCATTGTATGGACCAAAAGAGCTGAGATTTTCTTTTAAAATCTTCATTTGAGTTTAACAGATGAAAGAAAGTCTTACACATCTGGCATGAGGGTAAGTAAATGAGAAAATTTTAATTTTTGGGTGCACTATTCCTTTAAGAACAAAGAATATGTCTAATTATATTTCAGGTGGTCTGCTTTAAAATCCTGTCATTATTTATATGTCGTTCCTATGTTATTTTACAGTTATAGCCTCAGTTACCTTTCATTTTCAGTGTATGGAAAAATATGCAATGAACGTGAATGGTGACTGAGACAGTCTACATTTCTAAAATCTCCTTTTGTATTTCACTACAGCTTAAATGTCACACTGGTTTAGAATAATTTGAGTTTGACTAAATGCTGACAGAATTTTCATATTTGGGTGAACTATCTTTTTAAGAGATGATAAGGATCACCACAACACTTATTCCATGCTTGTACTGCAGATGGCAATGTGGACCATTGAATCTCGGCTAAACTAAGAAACTCAAGTCTGTTGAATAATGTTCAGTATATTCATAGACAGATTCTTTGTGTGTTATGACAGCACATCACTGTGCATCATACATCACTTTCACACTGAACAATGTCTCCCATCCATCTGCTCGGGTCACTGGATGCACTGAATACAGATGGAGGTGAAGTGATATGCCGTCCCCATGGTTACCAACTTAACTGACGATGAAGCACTAATAGAGATCCTGAATGGGAAGAAATCTTGATGTCTACGTTTTTCACATCATTTGATAGAGAGGCAAACAGACCCTAACGAAACAATTACTGTGGCAGTACCATGGTGGTATCAGATAGTTATATCATGGTATTTTGATATATACCATGGCACTGAATAGTTATGCTCATGTACCTTGGTATTCACATGTCACTTGAAGGTATTTCAATTACCATGGTACATGTAAAAAAAATGGTAATACCGTGATTCAAACACAAAACACTTGGTATTTTCATGCTACGTTTCCAAAAGCATGGTATAGCTCTAGTATATTTCAGATTAAAACATTGTGTAACCATGGTACTGTGCGTTGAATTAAAATATGGTATTAGTATGGTACATGTACAAAAACATGATATTACCAAGGTACCTCTTCAAAAAACATGGTATAACTAAGGTACATGTAAAAAACAAAAAAATACAAAATGACCTAGGTACATGTCCTAAAACATGGAATTACTATGATACATGTCCAAGAACATGGTATTACAAAGGTACCATATCCTTAAACACTTGGTAATACCATGGTGCTTTTTGTATGTGGAGGCATAATCTCTATCCAGTAATGAATTGTAATGAGAGCAGTATAAACACTGGGGGGCAACAGCATCATGCTGTGTCTGTGCAGCTGTCAGATTGGCTGATTGTTTTGTGGATTTCTGCACACAGACTTGAAACAGCCAGGCTGATATACAGGGACTTTCCTCTCTCTCTCCTGCTCCATGAAGAGTCAGACTCAAAATAAAGTAGATCTTTAAATGAATCTCCCCATGATCTTAATTAAGATTCATAGCTTCAGGACTTTTAGAATTATGGTGGTTAAATAAAACAATAAGCCACTTGAAACTTTTTTTTAGCCTCAGTTATAGCAAGACATGAAGCACAGAGCCTAAACCATGGCAAAAACCAATATGGTAGAATATTGTATAAAGCAAGCCATTAACGTTCCCATTCATCTCAATGGCAGTTGCTCGGCTGGCATGTGCAGTCCCAGAAGTTCACAATCGGTCAATAGTGAAACGTAAAAAAATAATAATGCCATTTTATGATTTTTTTGTTGCTTGCAGCAAATTTTGATCCATCAGAAAGAACGCATGTCCAATTCGGATGGCAGTTTATAGAAAAACATGCTTATTGTGTGTAGTTACGGTATCTACTGGCAGGTGCTGACTACCAATACAATTTAGAGAATTAGAAAAAGGACCATTGGTTTTATAGTGATGGGGTAAACCATGGAGTTCCATGTCCTAAAAAAAACCCCTCACAGTATTACCATGGTGCGCACATAAAAAACACCGTACTAATGTATTATATGCCCAAAAACATGGTATTATCATGGTACATGCTCACCAAAAAACATGGTATTACCATGGTATGTGTAAAACCACAACAGCAAAAACAAGTTAACAAGTAAAAACAATGGTACTTGTCTAAATACATGGTATAACTATGGTACATGTTCAAAAAACATGATATTACCATAGCATATGTTCAGGAAACATGGTATTAGCCTTCAACTTGTCCAAAACATGGTAAAACCATGGTGTTCGACTAAAAACATGATAGGACCAATGTACTTCACCAAAAATATGGTATTACCATGGTACTTGTGCAAATAATCATAGTATTACCATGGCACATGCCCAAAAAACATGGTAATATCATGGTACTTGTCTCAAAAACCCAAAATGTTATAATTATGGTACATGTCTAAAGACATGGCATTACTATGGTACATGTCAAATTAAAACATGGTATAACCTTATATCCCATTTATGTTTAAATATGGACCTTGTCTAGTCGAAGAGCTTTGATGATTGGCTTGTTAACTGATGTGTCATCCGCCCGTGAGTTAACAAGCTGCTGTGATATCACCTTCTGCAAACTCATTTCAAAACAATGCCTCATGTAGACTGGAAGCAGGCTTCAGTCGCCTGCAGTGCTTTTAGTTCGTTCGGAAGAAAAGAAGGTTGGCAATAAGCATGTACAGGCTTTCATGGTGTTGCATAATATTTTAAATATTTGCATTGACGTTTCGGAAATATTTATGAATATTTATGCAGAGATGCAAAACATAGCCTCAGGCCAGTATATTGAAGGTTTGACACTAACAGTTTTACCTGAACGCCACATGAGTTTAACAATCAAAAGAAGGTGGGCCGGAAAAAAAACATATTGGGAACTTGCTTTGTCAGATGCCCAGAGTTAAAAAGGAAGCCAATTTTTACATTGGCTTTTCACCCAGTAGATTCAGTGAACAGATGGAAAAGTCATCGCCCCGTGACAGACATCTGAGAGAGAGAGAGACTCAGACCCTGAGAATCTCAAACAAACTTCTGTCGCTGTGAGCGAACTGCAGAGCGGCGCCCTAATACAGTCAGTCAGCACAATCCTTTCTCAGAGCCATTCACAAAGCACACAATAATCTCACAGGAATGACAACATTAGCACAAAAACTCTTTGTATTTGATGACATGAAGTTAATAAAAGAATAATATGCCCATGACTGAAAATTCTGTCATCATTTACTCACCCGCATGTCGCAACATGATGACACAGAAGCTCGACTGGAAATGTCGCTACTGAATGTTCCAATACCCTGAAATTAACACCATTCTGTCTCCCATCAGACATTTTGGCATCAATTCAAATGTGTTTTCCTTCTCATGTGGTGCTACTAATGACATGTTGCGTGACTTTAGAGACACAGGTTCTGGTCCCGTGAAAACCACGAAGTAGTTTGTTGGTTAATTTTCCCTCTAAAATTTCATTAAAGTCCACTGAAGCTTAGGTTTAGGGTTGGGGTTTGAGTAAGGGGGAATGGTTAGTAAAATATGCATTTGTGTTGACTGTATCATATAATTTACAACAACTCGCTTTTGGCGCCACTCTGTGGACATTTCACTCACAAGCATGCATATGTTCAACAACACATATGTTCAACAACACATATGTTGATGCTTACAAGCGAAGCATGAACGCTGTATCACATCGCATGGCCGAAGCAGAGCTCGGAAGGGAAGCAGTGCGCAAGTCTGAGCTCCACCCTGTTAGGCCTTCAGAATTTCTACAGAATCCCTCAACAAATCCAAATCCCTTTATTGTTACTCAACCATATACACAAGTGCAACAGTAGGCGAAAGTCTTGGGTGCTGTTCTGAGCAACATAGCAGTCTTGACAGTGATGAGCCATATACCACTTTACAAAAAACATCAGATTTACACAACACAATTTACATATCTAATATACACATAATTACACACAAAACAATATACAAATAATAATATACAATGTACATTATACTATACAGACAACATACATACAATATTAAATACACAGTATACAATTAAAATAGTATATATAAAATATACAGTAAGCTGTATTTGCTGTATTGACATTCAGGCTCTCGGTTGCCAGTGTGTTGTTAAGAGAGATTGAGAGATTGAGTTGTTTAAGCCCAGAGCCCGGAGTTTCTCATCAAGCTTGGAGGGCATTTGTTGAATGCTGAGCTGTAGTCTACATTTTTCCAAGTGGGAGAGAGCAGTGTGTAGATGCAATGGCATCATCAGTGGAGCGGTTTTTGCGGTATGCAAACTGCAGTGAGTCCAGTGAGGTGGGCAGCACAGAGCAGATGTAATCCATGATTAGTCTCTCAAAGCATTTGCTGATGATGGGGGTCAGAGCAACAGGACGCTAGTCATTTAAGCAAGTGATTTTGGATTGCTTTGGTACAGGCACAATGGTGGATATTTTAAAGCATGTGGGGACTACAGACAAAGAGAGATAAAGGTTGAAAATGTCCGTAAAAACACCAGCGGAATGTTCGCGCACTCTCTGATGATGAGGCTCGGAATGCCGTCTGGACAAGCGGCTTTACAGATATTTAACTGTCGAAAGGATTGTGTTACATCCGCTACAGAGATGGAGAGTGAACTAACCTCTGTAGCTTTGGCCGAGAGAGCTCTCTCCGTGAGGGCTGTGTTATTTCCCTCGAAACGAGCATAAAATGTATTTAGCTCATCCGGGAGAGAGGTAGCGGTGTTCATGGCTGAATTTGTATTCCCTTTGAAGTCTGTGATGATATTAATCCCATGCCACAGGCTTCTAGAGTCGGTGGTGTTGAACTGTCCTTCAATCTTTTCAATCTGTTTGACTGCTCTGACAGTATTGCGGAGGGCATAACTAGCTTGTTTATGGTCCTCAGCATTCCTGGAATTAAAAGCGGAGGTCCGCGCATTAAGCGCTGCACGAACATTGCTATTAATCCATGGTTTCTGGTTTGGGTTCATCCATATTGTTTTGGTCGGTACAACATCCTCTATGCACTTCCTGATGAAACACGTTACACTACAGCATAGACCTCGATATCATCATCAGATGAGGACTGGAACATCTCTCAGTCTGCGTGATCAAAACCGTCTTGTAGCATAGAATCTGATTGGTCCGACCAGCACTGGATCGTTCTGAGGGCAGGTGCTTCCTGTTTCAGTTTCTGCCTGTAAGTGTGCAGAAGCAGAACGGAAAAGTGGTCTGATTTGTCAAATGGTGGGCGGGGGGGATATTTGTAGCCATCCTGGAAGAAAGAGTAGCAATGGTCCAAAACCCGGTCCCCTGGCGTGTTGAAACTGATGTGTTGGTAGTATTTCGGTGCTATTGACTTGAAGTTGGCTTTGTTATGTCCCCGGTCACAATGAACGCAGCCTTAGGGTGAGCGATTTCCTGCTCACTTATACTCCCATACAGTTCCTTGAGTGCCCAGTCTGTGTTGGCTTGTGGTGGGATGTACACAGCTGCGATAATGACCGCTGTGAATTCCCTTGGTAGCCAGAATGGTCGACACGAGAAATTCCAGATCAGGAGAGCAGAGAGACTTGATAGAATGCACGTTCTTCTGATCACACCAGGATTAGTTGATCATAAAACATACACCAGCACCTCTGCTTTTACCTGAGAGGTCGTTCACTCAATCCGCTCGGTGGACGGAGAACCCTAAGGGTTCCATGACTGAGTCTGGAATCTCTGCAAACATCCAAATTTCTGTAAAGCAGATAATACAGCAGTACCTCATCTTTCGTTGGAAAGAGATCCACGTTCTCAGCTCGCAGAGATTGTTGTCCAGAGACAGAATATTTGGCAGTAGAATACTGGGTAGCAGGGGTCGATTTGCGTAACGTCTTAGTCTAATGAGAATGCCGGCTCTTCTTCCCATTTTCCACTGCCGGGCTGCCCAGACAAAGGGCTCTGCTGTCGTGTTTGTAAACAGCGGGTCAGCTTTGAGGTATTTAAAGTCCGGTTTTTGGTGTGCTATTGCAGATCCAATGTCCAAAAGTGTTTGTCTATCATAGACAATAAGGCAGACAACATCCAAGACAAAAAACATATGAATTGTAGACAAAACAAACAAAAAACTGCAATATTGGGTCGAAGCTTGCAACGCAGCAGCCATACTCGGTGTCATCTTGACTGTTAGATAGACTGTTATACATCTTGCACTGTTGTGCAGGGAATAGGCGTTTAAAGTCAGAATGTCAGATTCATCAGGCAATCAGATTGATTTATTTGTTCTTTCGAGGCCTTCTAGCTGGCCTTGAGTGACGCAATCAGGCTTTAAGTGATGTACGTAATTTGAAAGCTAAGAATGTGAGATCTAGCTGACGAGTCCACTGTCACCACTGACGCTATCGCCACTGAGAAATAGATCCTTATGGATTTAAAAACATGAGATGTTTCAACTTCAAGCAAATCGTTAAATACTTTTTGCATTGTTATAGCAACATCGGGAGTTCTCTAAGTGTAAATTGGTCTGGGTGGAGCACTCAGTGATGGTTCAAGTTTTGAAAAGTTACCGTGTGCTCTTACAAAACTAAATTTATTGCAAGCAACATTTAAATCGCAGATATTATTAGACAGTTTTTTCCTGGTATTAGGCATCCTTGGTTTTGGCTTTCGTGCATGGATGTGTTTTTAAAATGTCAGCTGGTATTATTAATTGCAGTGACGTAAGGTATGATGTCCATAGGCATAGGGTGTCTTATTAATCATGAAACAATGTTTTCTTGATGGCTTGAATTGTTTTGAAGGCCTAAATTTGAAATGCATGGGCCGCCACTGATTAAACATAATTTTGCAGAAGTGCGAGTAGTGTACTACTCGGACAATGCTCGTTAACTGTCAAAATGGAGTGGGGAATTTTGGACACTTCATGCATTCAGCGCCCGCAGCTTGCCATACGTAGCAGAAAAGGCGGAGTTACCTGGCTGCAATCATGGTCTGACAAAACAGTTGTAAATAATGGAGAATGTAGCAACTAGCAAAACTTCAGTGAAGATAATACCTTACAAATAAAAGTTGAATGCTTTACCATCACCCCACACTGTGTGAATATGTAGGCTACGCTGTTTGAGATACAAGTGTTGATCTAAGTTTGGCTAAAGCTAGCAGCAACACATCACATGCGTTTGAAATGTGACTTCTGCCAGCTGTGAAACCACAAATGCTTTTGTGTAATGAAAAATGTTAAAGGAATGAGAAAATTGTCTCATTATTTACTCACCCTCATGCCATCCCAGATGTGCATGACTTTCTTTCTTCTGCAGAACACAAATTAAGATTTTTAGAAGAATATTTCAGCTCTGTAGGTCCATACAATGCAAGCTTATGTGTGCCAAAATCACATAAAGTCAGCATAAAAGTAATCCATAAAACTCCAGTGATTAAATCTATACCTTCAGAAGTGATATGATGGGTATGGGTCAGAAATAGATCAATATTTAAATCAATTTTTGCTAAAAATACTTCTCCCTGCTCAGTTGGGGGCGTATGCATGAAATATGTGAATCACCAAAAACACAAGAAGAATGTGAAAGTGTGACTGGAGACATTGATTTAATCCCTGGAGTCATATGGATTACTTTTATGCTGACTTTTCACTTTTGACTTTGAATTTTTCGAGCTTTGAAGCTATGGAGTATAGACCAAAAGAGCTGAGAAATTCTTCTTAAAATCTTCATTTGTGTTCTGCTGAAGAAAGAATGTCATACACATCTGGGATGGCATGAGGGTGAGTAAATGATGAGAGAATTTTCATTTTTGGGTGAACTATTCCTTTAAGTGTTCCATCTGGGATGATACTACACTTTGAAAATTCATACACTTCACGCCTATAAAACTCCAAAAAGGATGAGTCCATATGACATGTATGGTATATTCCAAGTCTTCTGAAGACATACGATAGGTTTGTTTTTACTGATATAACTACAGCCCTTCACCATAGCTCTCAAATCTCACTCAAACTCCTATATTTTGTGTTGCATTACGATTGGATATGACATGCGCAAGAACCGTTTGGTATCATCACTGACATTAAACATGACGCATTTGAATATGAGCAAATGCAAATGAGATTTCAGGTTTGAGGAGATTTAGTCTGTTCCTCATACAAATCTATCGTACAGATTCAGAAGATTTGTAATATAGCACATAGAGTTGTATAGACAAGATTAATGGTGCTTTTTTTTGTAATTGTTTGGAGCTTGACAACCCTAAATATCACCTTGACAATCCACTGAAAAAGAGACTGTAGTTTTGGAAAAGTTTGTCTGTTTTTGCATGGGTTGGCAACATTGCTCTCTGAGTCAGTAAGCGCATTGTGGGATTTCTATGAGCTTTGCAGACTCAGTTAATGGAATGGGAGTACAGTGTGTGTGTATTAGTCTCTAAGGGACGACTTTGTCTAAAGAGAGTTCTGCATTTGGGACAGAGGGGTTGCTTACTCTAATATAGTGCATTGCTGTATGAATTGAACCAAATCTATTTTTCGCTGCAGTCAGGTTTTTATCCAAGTAGCTCATGCTGTAATCTGAAGAGTCGTCCCCTGCCAAAATGTCAAGTATGAAGAGATAGACAGAAAAGCTGTAGCTTGTCTGTTATCCTGTAACATTTCATGTCAGGAGAAATGTCAGCTTTAGATTCATAACACCAACAGCCTTTTCCTCCAGCTTAGAAATACATGAAAATATTTAAGTATCCCAACTCAAAGAGCCATTTTCGTTAGGGTCTTTGGTCTATCAAGGACGATTTATGTAAATTATATTGATATTTCATGCATGATAAGCACCATTACCTTTATGATTACTGCAGTGGCGAGTATGATACAGATGGCAAACAGAGACCGGATAAGACCTCCATCTGGTAGTGGAAAATGTTCTCCAACTTCTTCCTGGCTTTTGTTGTGTTGAAATTCGAGGACTTTTCTTGAGCTTCTTACATCATTTCAATAACACTGAGACTTGCACAAAAGGATTATTGTAAAAGCGATTCGATTTGCTCACTAGGCTGAAATTGGAACATTATACGTTTTTAATTCCTCCCCTACGTAGTGCATCAGAATACGAACCAGGAACAAAGAGTTCAAGTTGGCACTTTTCATTTTGAAGTTCTGGAAAATCTCAAATATATTGCAAAAGAATTTAATTACACGGCTCATCAAAACCAACCATCATCATTAGATTAAATATATTCTAGCCTCCAAAACAGAGCTCTGTTGAGTAATTACCCTGAGGTAATTGCAGAGCGGTGACACAAGTTTTTTTTGTTCTGCAATAGGTTGCTTGGGAAATTACTGTTTTTGCTTGGCGCCTTGTCTCTATTGTTGTCGTTTCCATAGCCGCTGTCTTATGTTTACCTATATGACGACAGATCTGCGAGTACCATTTTAAAGAGTACTATTTAAAATGTAAATCACATGGCCGGCACTTTTGCTCGCATGGTGGCAAACACACGAGTGGCGATTCACACAGAACGCATTCTTGCATTCAAAAACAGATGGTTATGGTGCAATGGAATGGGATAAAACACAAATGTTTCAAGACATATTTTTATAAAGTATTTATTTTCTCACCCTTCTGTTGTTACAAGCCCACATGCACCTTTTTTCTGTAGAACATATACAGACATAGGCTAGTAGAAATTTTACGAATCATTACGCAGATCTTGCCAAACACAGTTCACGGTGAACTAGCGCTTAGACCACATGGTGCTCCAAAATAAATAATTGGTTGTCTTTTTTTTTCATTTCCCTCAAGTCGTTTGTATTTTTCAAATTTCTTGTTTGTCTCTCTGTATGTAGAAATGCAATAATAAATAAATAAATTATAATAATTGGTTGTCGTGTATGTGGTAACTAAACACAATGCGCTATTTGTTTATTGTGGACATGAACGCAGTCTAGACAGAGTCAAGTTTGGGGGGATGCTAAGATTATCAGTGGTTCCTCACACAAAGCTATCTGGATTCTGAAGACTTAGAATATAGTGTACTAGTCAAATGGTACTTTCCTAGTCAAACTACTTATATTTTGTGTTTTGATGTTATTTTCCTTTTTGGAGCCTGACAGTCATAATCACTATGAACTGTCATTTTATGGCAAGAAGATCAGCATTAAGGTTTTGCATTAAATTTGACAGATTTGCATTTTTGGGTGAACTGATGATGTAGTTATTTTTGCATCTTAAAAACACAGCACTCATGGCACAATACACTAATTAAACTGCTAAATTAATTGCAGTGGTGCTTATGCCATCATGTCCAACTCGACCCGCCCTAAGTGGGATTCAAACTAGCGGTCCCCAGCATGGGAGTCGGATGCGCTAACAAGAAGCCATGGCCTCTAGCCTCAAACGCTAGTGCTCTTAAGACCAAGAGAGTGAGGTTTACACACTGCACAGCTATAACATACTAGCTGGCTACCGTTACACCTTCACACATCAGAGAACACTGCAAAAGCATTGATTTTAATGGGGATGGTATGTCGGAAGGACGGATAGGGAAAGTGCAAGGGTTTGCGATAGTGACACTATTAAACTTTTAACATTTCAACTTTTGCTGCAACTCACAGTGACATAGGCATGCGTTGACCAATGAGAATCTTGGAAAGGCGGGACTAGTTGCACTGTAAAATCATGTGCAGACAAACTCATAAATGCAGCGTATACCAGGCTGCAGACAAGCAGACAGTCCATGCATACTCCACGGTCCATTTCGATTATAAAATTTGTGCCATGCGCAATGCATACGAGACATACCGGCACAAAGTATACAAACAATAATAATAATAATAATAAAAAAGAGAGGCAATAGCAGAGTGGCGATTATTATTTTTGATATGCAACAATAGCTTGGGTAATTATTGTTTGTTCTTGGCACCACCTCTCTATTATTTCCATAGTTACCATGATCTGTTTCCTTTTATGACAATAAATAGTTCCTTAGTTCTCTGCATGTCCTGTCAGTTCGGTGAAGTGTTCTATTACATTGCTAAGCCAGGAAGTGTGCCAGACTTATAAATGCATCTGAGGCCAGAGATGACGACTTTGATAGGTTATGATGTCTGATGGCCTTTTCATGAGCTCATGCCCAGTATCTCATCGCCTCTGGTCTAATGGAACAGCCGTCTCCATAGAGTCACCTGCGCCAGGCTGCGGTTCGCATACTGCCACTTTATATTTAAATCTCCAGGCAAAGGAAGAAGGCTGAGAGAACACCACACGTTCTTGGAAGGTCTGGTGCAGTACTTGCTGGAATCTGTGTAAACATGGGCTCTGTTCTAAAACCTAGTAAGTTGCCTTGTTGTCTATGATCTACATGGGTCGCTGCCTTCTTATCATCTTAACTTAAATAGAACCTCATTATTTACAGATTTGAAAGATTCTACATAAAGCAAATCAATTATACATACAGTACATAGTGAATAAGATATTTACTTATAGCGCACGTGAAGCGCTTTTATTTTGAAGTTGCAATTGTTGCACTTGTTCGGATCCAGGGAGAGCAGCAATCTTCTGAAAGTTGAAATAGCTTAAGTCGCCTGCTTGGATTGTCATGGACTGACCATCATGATATGTGAATCAGATGAACTTTTGATCCTGATCCTCAAGTTTTGATTCTGGTTCATAGAATATGCACTTCAGAGGAAGATATTAGATGAGTGCTCAACGGGAAGAAAACGCTGGATTTTCGTGAGGTATGTGAATTACATCTGTTTAAATGTGATATACATATATTTGCAGACGATATATGATATTAGTTTTGATATTGGCCTTTTTATCATTAGACAAGAATTTAAAAGTTACAGGGAACTTCTGAGGAGAGGCTAATAGATTACGTGCTACAGAGGAAGATATATGAGCGCTTCCACGGGATGCTGGATCTGCTGAAGTTGTGTGAGTGTGACAGAGGGCTCTGTCACTGACCATGATGGTACTCATATGGACACTGCATACATTTAACATTTACCCATTCATTAATGCTGCTTTCATTGTGAAGGCGACACGCTGTGTGTTAGCAAGGAAACCACAAGCGTTTTCTCTCTCTCTCTCACACACACACACACACACACACACACACACACACACACACACACACACACACACACACACACACACACACACATGTTGTGTTTCCATGTTTTATGGGGACTTTCCATAGACATAATGGTTTTTATACTGTACAAACTTTATATTCTATCCCCTAAACCTAACCCTACCCCTAAACCTAACCCTCACTGAAAACTTTCTGCATTTTTACATTTTCAATAAACATAATTTAGTATGATTTATAAGCTGTTTTCCTCATGGGGACCGACAAAATGTCCCCACAAGGTCAAAAATTTCGGGTTCTACTATCCTTATGGGGACATTTGGTCCCCACAAGGTGATAAATACACGCACACACATACACACACACACACACACACGCACACACACACACACACACACACACACACACACACACACACACACACCAATCATGTCATAATTTCATCCCATTTGGTTATTTGAGTACATAAACCCATAAAGACACAGTTATTTGTTTAATATTGTTTATTGCACTTATCTGGTTAAGGTACTGTGGTGTGTAGCGACCTCCGAAGGTTCAGTCTCCTGTTGTTGTTTGCATTCATGTCATCCGTGTTCCAACATTGGGGCAAAACCACTTGATATCTGTATTGTTTTATTATTTTATGTATTTTTGGTTAAATGTTTCATGTCTGTACAGAGATGGATTAGTCCTTTTACATGAAATTAGATTTTACATAAAGAAAAAACAACAAGGTATTAATAATTTATGATGTACATCCAATTTTGTTATTTGGTGAGCTGTTACCTGCTAATAGTATGTTCCAGGGGAGGGGCATTGGGTATTTATGTAGCTCAGTTTTCAGAATTGAGAGAGTTGGAGGTTAAGAAGTGTGACTCAGGGGGGCTTGGGTAGCTCAGTGTGTGTTGACGCTGACTACCACCCCTGGAGTCACAAGTTCGAATCCGGGGTGTGCTGAGTGACTCCAGCCAGGCCTGATTGAGTCACATGGGGAAACTTACTCATGGTCATGATTAGTGGTTCTTGCTCTCAGTAGGGTGCGTGGTAAGCTGTGCGTGGATCGCAGAGAGTAGCATGAACCTCCACATGCGGAATCTCCATGGTGTCATGCACAACGAGCCACGTGATAAGATGCGCAGATTGACGGTCTCGATGTGGATGTGGAGAAAGCGGACTGCTACGAGGACCTAAAGTAGGCTCTGCTGGTGAAGTCTGACATCTTCCCAGAGACATACCCTCAGCGATTTTGAATCAAGGAGGAATTTGGAGAGGTAATCATCCTCGAGCAGTTACTAAAGACAAGGTAATTCCTTATGATATCAGAACCTGGGTAAAGGAACATGAGCCAGCAGATGGACTTACTGCAGCCAAGCTGGCGGTGGCCCAGCAATACACATGCCTGGCGAGACAAGTTCTTCAAGGATCAGCCCGGAAAGAAAGGCAACTCGGGACTTGTGGGTGGTAAGACTGTGAGTAGTACAACGAACTTCGACTCCTTTGAACCCCATAAAGGTTTAATTTGATATTATTGTCAGCAGCCAGGCCATACAGCCTTGGTTTTATACACAAGCCAAAACTGAGTGGGTGCTGCAAGGTACTGAGGGAAGAGGCAATCATGGACAAACATGCAAGTAACAATGACTTTGCATTATTCGGTGTGATGGTAAATGGACAAGAAATGCATGCAATGTTAGACACAGGTAGCTCCATGTCTCTATTAAAAAAAATGTAATGTCCAAGATGGTAATAAAGACTATGGTCAGACCACCAATATCCAATGTGTACACAGGGATTACAAGGTTTATCCTGTGACAGAAGTGTCTGTGTTGATCCATGATCAGGTGTAATTGATGAAAGTAGGGGTGGTTGATAATCTGCCAGTGGATATGATTTTGGGGAGGGATTCACTTGTGTTACATGATTTGTTGCAGAAACCAGGCAAAAATGGGGAAATGTCTTGTCCAGTACTAACACGGACCCAAGCGAAAGCTGGGTTACAACCTTTGCCATACTTTGACGATAGTCTGAGCTATGGTGGAAACAAAAAGCCAAGAAAAACATGCCAGAAGCGGTGCTGTGAGAAGTACTTGGGTACACCTGACCCAGCTGTAAAAGTCAGTGGGTTGGAACCTCTGGAATGGGACCTGCCAAATATCTCTGGCGACATAGGTAAATTACAAGCTGCAGATGTCAAGTTGAAATGCACAGAGGGCAAATATTTTGGGGAAGAATTGTGTTATGCAAATGGAATTCTGTATGTGAAGGGTACTGACAAGAAACGTTTAGTGGTGCCTGAAATTCCCTGTGCCGGAAATCTGGCCCACCAAAAGAACTATCTTCAAGTTAGCTTGATTTTTCTGGCCCTCTATGTATTTTGATGTCCTGTCTTAATGTTCATCATGCCCTGCGTATCAAGTAACAAGTACTGTTTGTAGGTCCGAGAGAGCCCCTTTATGTGCTCTCACTGTCATCTCCACCCCTTTCAAAAAAATATTGATGGATATTGTTGGCCCTATGGAGAAAAGATATGGGATACCTTCTTATTATATGTAATTATGCCACTGTTTCAGTTACATACCATTACTGCGCCCAAAATTATTAGTGCATTGGTGCAGTTGGTTTCCAGATTTGGGTTCCCAGAAGCCCCATCATTGATCAAGGCACACATTTTACATTTGGACCGATGAGAGAGCTTTGCTATCAAGTGGGAATCAGGGCAATAAAGACCAGTCCCTATCATCCCCAAACCGATGGCCTTGTGAAAAGGTTCAATGGCAAGCTCAAGAAGATGTTGAGGAAGTTTGTGGGGGATACAGGAAAAGAAAAATGGCTACCCTTGATGTATTCTTATCGGGAAGTGCCACAAGCATCCACAGGGTTTGCACCATTTGAACTATTTTAAGAGTGGCCTGTTCCAGGTTGTAACATATTCAATGGAAAGGAGGAGGCGAGAACCGGCTTTTCAATATAAATAATATTTTAATGAGAAACTTAAAAGACAACATAAGCTCACACATGACGGACATGTCCGCTAACGATCTCTCTCTCCCGCACGATACTCTGCAGTCGGCCTTTAAACCTCAGAGGCTTGATTAGCCTAATACGGGACCGGGTGCGTAGGATCATGACCCGGCCCCACCATCTGCCCTGCCACACAGGTCCACTTGATCTATTGCACAAGAGCTGGGAAGGGCCTACCATGGAGTCATTGGAACGGGGGATTGTCCAGTACGTCCTGCAAATGCGAGACTGCTTGGAGAAGTACCGTGGGGAAGCCAAGGAGAACACAAAGGAAGATCAGCAAGCCCAAAAAAAGATGGTATGATCAATATGCTTGGAAAAGAGAGTACCAGTCTTGACTGAAGGTTCTGCTGCTGCTAGCTACCATACTCTGGCCATACTCTGTCCTGCACAAGAAAAGTCCGGTGACATATGAAATCTTGCATCCCGATCGGGGTAAGAAGCAGACATACCATGTCAAACTTCTCAAAGAGTGGAAGAGCAGATCCACTGAAGAACCGGTAGAACAGGCTCTGCTGGTGAGGAAGATGGAAGACAAAAAGTACAGGGAACCAGATTGGAGAGAGTGGAAGCTACATAATCAGGTCAACCTATTTGATTAACTCCCAGAGAAGGGACCTCCAGAATATCTTTGTGCAAGTACCTCGTTTTTTTTCAACCGACACCTGGTAAGACAAAGGTTCTAAAACATACCATTCATCTCAAAGATGCCACCCCAGTTAGACAACGATTATACAGGGTACCAGAATGATTGACATAAGCCATGAAAGTTTAAATGCAGGAACATGCAGGAACTTGGAGTCATTGAACCTTCTGCCAGTGAATGGACTAGCCCCAAGGTAATTATCCCAAAGATAGATGGAACGCTTTCTCTGTGTTGATGAAGAGAGTTGGGGTGGGAGATTAAGAAATGTGACTCAGAACCTAATTGTGGTAGGAAATCTGTGATTCATTATTTTGTGTTAATTTTTTCATTTATTTCCAGCTATTTCATTTTTTTTCTTTGTAGAAAAATAGTAGAAAAATAGTAAGGAATACAATATGTATTTTAAAATATGGACAATTACATATAAAATTCAATTCAATGGAGATATATATATAGGACAATCATGCTAAATTGCTATAAAATCACTTGCCGTTATATCAAACACAGTAGACAGCTATTTGGTTTATTAAATGAAGCTTAACATCACCTTTGTGTTTGTTTTTGAGTTGCCACATTATGCAATAGACTGGCATGTCTTAAGGTCAATATTAGGTCAAAAATGGCAAAAAAAACAGCTTTCTCTAGAAACTCGTCAGTCAATCATTGTTTTGAGGAATGAAGTCTATACAATGCTAGTATGCTAGTAAGACTTACAAAGGTGTACACTACAGTCTTCAAAGACAAAGGACAACTGTCTCTAACAAGGACAGAAAGAGATGTGGAAGGCCAGATATGCAACTAAACAAGAGGATAAGTACATCAGAGTCTCTAGTTTGAGAAATAGATGCCTCACATGTCCTCCGCTGACAGCTTCATTGAATTCTACCCGCTTCAACACCAGTTTCATGTACAACAGTAAAGAGAAGACTCAGGGGTGCAGTCCTTATGAGAAGAATTGCAAAGAAAAAGACATTGAACAACAGATAATTGGAAAAGAGTGTTACGGATCTTAAGCCCATTGAGCTTTTGTAGGATCAGCTACACTGTAAGGTGTGTGAGAAGTGCTCGACAAGACTACAGGAAGTGTGGGGTGAAATGTCACCTGAGTATCTGGACAAACTGACAGCTAGAATGCCAAAAATCTGCAAAGCTGACATTGCTCAATCCCTAACTGTGCTTGAAAGTTTCTTTAAAGACTATGAAATATAGCAACAAATGTGTGACAATACTAAGAGTGTCAACCCCTCAAACCATTGTGCAAACCGTATTGAGATTGGGATCGAAGCAGACAACCTTTCTTTCGACGGATTTGGAATTAGTGTCGTATATTGAGTTTTTGAATGTTGCCTGACTGTACTCTTTATCAGACTTCCTGTGATCAAATGAGAACGAACACATCGTCAGACATGAGAATTCACAACCTCCCACAAATTATTATCAGCTATGGATAATTAAAAGCAATTTATTCAAAGGTTAATAATTGTTTTTCTGATACATGCTACACAGTTTGGAATAGCATACAACTTTTACTATTTCTGCAGTAAACAGCAAATATTGGCACATGGAGGATTTTTTGACGAGAACTCTTTGAAGTAGTTTAAGAAGTTCTGAATTTTTATTTGTATTTTTTTTCCCAAAATGTAATAGTAATTTTTCATGTTATTAATGTCCTGACTATACATTGTGATCAGCTGAATGCCACTTTGGTGAATAAAAGTACCAATTTCTTTCCTCAATCTGATTTTTTGGACAAAACTGAAAAAGCGTGTGCGAGCACGGAGGCCTACAAACCTGACTCAGTTACACCAGGTCTGTCTGGAGGAATGGGCCAAAATTGCAGCAACTTATTGTGAGAAGCTTGTGGAAGAATTCCCAAAATGTTTGGCATATGTTAAACAATTTAATGGTAATGCTACCAAATACTAACAAAGTGTATATAAACTTCTGAACCACAGGGAATGTGATGAAAGAAATAAAAGCTGAAATAAATAATTCTATCTACTATTATTCTGACATTTCACATTCTTAAAAGAAAGTGGTGATCCTAACTGACATCCTGTAAGTACAGGGAATATTTTCTAAAATTAAATGTCAGGAATTGTGAAAACTGAGTTTAAACTACATTTACAATGCACATATATATATATATATATATATATATATATATATATATATATATATATATATATATATATATATATTCATTATATTGATTAGACACCACAGTGAATAGTTGAATAAATAATCCATAAAATTTAGAAAAGCAAATTACTTTTTATTTGTAAATGGCATTTACAAATGGATATATACATAACCTTTTTTATTTTACAAATTTCTCACAAAAATATAACTCTTTTCAAAAAAGTTTAAATATTTGTACATTTGATATTAATGTATTTACAAGCATGGTGGATCCATCTGAATGATCCAGAGTTTAAAAGCAAACCTTAATCTTTGACAGTGTTCACTGATAGGTCAAATGAGAGCCAAATACACGACACAACAACGCCGCTCAAGACTCTGAATGAAGGAACAAACATTCAAAAAAATCTGTAGAAATATACAAATAGTTGATGAAAATACATTACGGACAGTGGCACAAAGACTTCAAACATAGCAGTGATGCCATTTCTGATAATTTATGTGCAGGTATGTGCAAAAGTGAATTTTTCCATAAAGAAGAATAATTAAATTATTTGTAAACACAATTGATAAATTGATCAAATAAATAAATTTAAAAAATACCCCCAAAACACCAATGAAATATATTACAAGGCACTATTATGATTTATGAAATAGATCTTTTAGAACCAGGGACTCATGTGGTGATATAAAATGAGCAAATTAGCAAAATAATCAGAATGGGAAACTCTCACTTCAACTTTAATAAAATTAAATACATCAATTTATAACTCAACAGGTGTACTTGATAAGTTTCCATTAGTAAAAGTCAACATGAAATGCAATTCACAAGCCATGTAATTAATGTCTGTTATATAACATATTTATGACTGAAACAGGATATTGAATGAGAAAAAACAATTAGGGTGGGACATGATTTTATCCATCAAGAATTGATTGGGCTTTACATACCAGAATGGAGCCTGGTGGTTGGAGGGGAGGAGTTAAAAAATAAGAGTGATTTGTGACATCAGCTGAAAAGGAACATAATTTCAGAATAGGAGTAAGTTATTACATTATGATAAAAGATATAAGCCTAGGAAGGTTTATTAAGAAAGTAAATAAGGTCCATTTTAATTTCATATGAACTTTTTCTAATTTAAAAGTGAACAGTGTAATTTCTGCACAACTAGTGGGACCAATCGGAATTGCAAAAAGAATGGTTGTTTCCAAACAGGTTTCCCAAACACCCCATCTGTAGTTGTTCGACAAAAAACATAACGTGTTGGGCTGTTCAAACAGAGCAATGTATTAAAAGTGCCACAGAGCCTCAGTGTTTACATTTTTCATGGGAATCAACCTAATGAATGACCTATAGTTGAACAATTAACTGAGATAATACAAAAGAACATTAACATTGAAAAACTAACATACTTTACCTTTAAAACACCCAGAAAAAAAATATATAAAAGGTAATAGTTCGCTGTGAAAGCAATCATTACTTTATTCCTTATACTGTAACTAAAGATCGAATGTTCAAATTCCATGAGAAAGTTTACATTTGAATGGTTACATCATCCAGTAGCACTTGTTCTTTTAGCAATTTGGATTTGTAAGAGGTTAGAAGGTTTAAGCGCACTGTGATGACATGAGAAAACTCAAAATATACGACAATGTGCACGATCGAACACACTTTGAATGGCTTAAATGAATTCTCTCCATTTTATGAATATATCCTCATGTTGAAAAGATTATACATATATACCTATTTTCATATTTCTTTTTAAATACAAAGTCAGCACTCTTAGAGTGAGATGTATATAATATATATTTCTCCACGCAAACGGCGAAGAATCAGTTTTTTCCTATAAATCTACGCAAAGCTTTGAGCCACGGTGAGTTTTCGGCATCCCTAACTGTGCTTGAAAGTTTCTTTAAAGACTATGAAATATAGCAACAAATGTGTGACAATTCTAAGAGCGTCAACCCCTCAAACCATTGTGCAAACCGTATTGAGATTGGGATCGAAGCGAACAACCTTTCCCTCGACGGATTTGGAATTGGTGTCGTACATTGGGTTCTCGAATGTTGCCTGACCGTTGTTGTTTTCATGTACAGAACAGCCGCTGTACTCTTCTTTATCAGACTTCCTGTGATCAAATGAGAATGAACACATCATCAGACATGAGAATTCACAACCTCCCACAAATTATTATCAGCTATGGTTGAATGACAGATTTATTCAAAGGTTAATAATAGTTTTTCTGATGCTACCCAGGCTATGTTTGGAATAACATGAATACCCATAGTATAATCTATTACACTTGTCGAAATGTGCAGTATAAAGCCTGAGCACCCAGCAAGGGACACTCAATGACCTCAACTCGAAAATAAAATATAAATGAACAATGTTTTCCAAACAATTGTTTTGGACTGACAATATTTAAGATGTTTTGAATTGAATAAAAATAAAACTTCTTTAAAATTTGTATTAAAAATATAAAATAATAGATAAAATAATAAGAAAATAAATTTAAATATTTATTTTTTTAAATACAATTATTTAATACAATTCAAAACGTCTTATTTCTATTTTAAATCTTTTTCGTTTGTGATACTTTATAATTTGAGTCCATTGCATTGCGCAGCACAATATGAACAAAAATTGCAATAATGAAAATTGGATTAAAATGCAAAACAATAGTTACAATTACAAAAAATTAAATAATAAAAGGAATAATAAAACAGTTTCTGTAGACATTAACTGGATGACAAATGCTGCCTTAAACATACAAATAAAATAAAAATAAAATACATGAATCGGAATATCAACCAAATAGTTTTTTAACGAATGTCAAGATTTAAAACATTTTAAATTGGACAATTTTTTTTTAAACTGTCAACCGAGATATCAACTACATTACTTTGCAATGTAATGAGGTCATGTGAAACAAAGCAGCATGTCATGCATATTATGAATTCTTTCACATATTATAGACAGACAGACAGACGATAGATAGACAGACAGATAGACAGATAGACAGACAGACAGACAGACGATAGATAGACAGACAGATAGACAGATAGACAGACAGGCAGACAGACAGACAGCTAGATAGACAGACAGATAGATAGATAGATAGACAGACAGACAGACAGACAGACAGATAGATAGATAGATAGATAGTAAGCAGTATAATGCAGAAAATGCAGTAACCTAGTATTGCATTTTGAACACAGATATCGCAAGGCTGATCAGACACACGCACCTCTGTTTATAGAGATAAAATCCAAAGCCTGCAAAAATCAGGGCAAAGAAAGGCACAAGAATTGCGACGGCCACAGAGCTACTATTGGTTCGAGGTGGGATCTCTGGGCTTTTCGTGGTCTCCACTATTTTCAGACCTGAATGTATAACAATCATATTAACCTATTAATCCAAGTGACACTTAAATAGCATGCATCATAAAGGTTTCATTATTGTTCAATAAAACTTTTATATATACAGTGCCTTGAAAAATATTCAGACCCCTGACCAATTATCTCATATTACTGAATTACAAATGGTGCAATTCAATTTAAGTCTGTATGATATTTCATTTTAAAACACCATCCATCTTCAACCACTTATCCGAAGTCGGGTCACGGGGGCAGCAGCTCCAGCAGGGGGCCCCAAACTTCCCTATCCCGAGCCACATTAACCAGCTCTGACTGGGGGACCTCGAGGCATTCCCAGGCCAGTGTGGAGATGTAACTCTCCACCTAGTCCTTGGTCTTCCCCGAGGCCTCCTCCCAGCTGGACGTGCCTGAAACACCTCCGTAGGGAGGAGCCCAGGCAGCATTCCTTACCAGATGGCCAAACCACCTCAACTGGCACCTTTCGATGCAAAGGAGCAGCGGCTCTACTCTGAGGTCCTCACAGATGACTGAGCTCCTCACCCTATCTCTAAGGGAGAAGCCCACCACCCTTCTGAGGAAACCCATTTCGGCCGCTTGTACTCGTGACCTAGTTCTTTCGGTCATGACCCAGCCTTCATGACCATAGGTGAGGGTAGGGAACAAAAATTGACCGGTAGATCGAGAGCTTTGCCTTCCAGCTCAGCTTTCTTTTTGTGACAACGGTGCGATAGAGCGAGTGCAATACCACCCCTGCTGCCCCCGATTCTCCGGCCAACCTCCCGCTCCATTGTCCCCTCACTCTTGAACAAGACTCCGAGGTACTTGAACTCCTTCACTTGGGGCAATACCTCCTTCCCTACCCGGAGTACGCACTCCATCAGTTTCCTGCTTTAAACCACTGGAACTCAAAATCAGTTATTGTTAGGTGACATTGGGACATTTTATGTTGTTTTATATATATAGAAAAACTTAATTAACTTGCTTGCATATGTATTCAACCCCTGTGCTGTGGAAGCTGCCAGGTTACACAGATGAAACAAATTGCCCTAACAAGGACACAATTACTTTATCATTGGCATCCACCCGTGAATCATTAATGTTGCAATAACATTTTCTAGATAAAAAAACCCATTGTTGAAGGATAATTGGGTCTGGTTGTGAATCTGAAGGAAAATGAAGACCAAAGAGTATTCCACAGAAGTTGGAGATAACATAATAAAAATGCATAGATTAGGGTAAGGGCACAAAATAATATCCAAATGTTTGCATTTGCAAAATGTGAGCACATTTGGATCAATAATCAGTAAGTGGAAGCTGCACCACACCACCCAGGCACTGCCAAGAAAAGGCCGTCCCTCAAAACTCAGCAATCTAACAAAAAAGAGACTTGTGAGAGAAGCCACAGAGAGGCCAACAATCAATTTAAAGGAGCTACAGAGTTCAGTGGCTGGGAGTGGAGTAATGGTGCACCAGTCAACCATATCAAGAGCACTGCATAACGCTGGCTTCTATGGGAGGGTGGTAAGAAAGTAGCCATTTCTCAAAAAGTACCATCTAAAACCATGCCTGGAGTTTGCCAGAAAGCATGTGAGTGACCCAGCTGCGATGTGGGAGAATATTTTGTGGTCAGATGAGACCAATATAGAGATTTTTGGCCAGAACTCAATGCGCTATGTGTGGCGCAATCCTAACACTTCCTATGCCTAAAGACACACCATCCCTGCAATGAAGTATATTGGTGGCAGAATCATGCAGGGACTGGGCATCTTGTTAGAATTGAAGGAAGAATGCATGGAGCAATATATAGGGAAATACTGCAAGAGAACCTGCTTCAGTCCGCTAAAACACTGAAGCTTGGGATGAAATTCACCTTTCAGCATGACAATGATCCCAATCATAAGGCCAAAGCAGTATTGGAGTTGCTCAAGGACAAAAAGATAAATGTCCTACAGTGGCCCAGTCAAGGTCCTGATTTCAATCCTATTGAGAATCTGTGGCACTATTTGAAAATTGCAGTTCACAAGAGTGACCCAACCAACTTGAACAACCTGGAGCAAATCGAAGAATGGGCCACTGTGTGCAAAGCTGGTACATATGTACCCCCAAAAGACTTAAAGCAGTTATTGCAGCAAAAGGTGGCTCAAACAAATATTAATGTGTGGGGGGTTGAATACTTATACAAGCAAGTTTTTCATAAAAATATTTCCCAACAAAACAACAATGTCACCTTACAATAATTGATTTTGAGTTTCAGTGTTTTAAAATAAAATATCAATCAGTATGAAATTTCAGTGTACCATTTGTAATTTGGTAATATGAGAGAATTGGTCAGGGGTCTGAATACTTTTGCAAGGCACTGTACATATATATAAATTCAGATTAATATTTCATATATTCAGGCATAACATTTTATCTTCACATTTATAAATATATATTCTGATTATTATTTCCTGTTATATTCTGATTTTATAAACGTATATTCAGGAACGATAAATATGCATTTATATATATATATATATATATATATATATATATATATATATATATATATATATATATAAAAATGTCTCAAACATAAATCAGAATACATAATTACATTTTGGATTTATTTATATATGTGTATACTGTATATTTATAATTATTTCCAGAACAGGAAATGATATAAAATGTGTACTGAATTACTGTAGAGCGGAGGAGGGCGGGGCCGGGCTGGAACAATGCATGCCCGGTCCCCAATCAGCCTGATGGGGGCGCGCGAGGGATAAAGGCGGCTGGTGACAACGGTTCGAGTGAGTGAGAGAGAGAGAGAGAGAGAGAGAGAGAGAATTGCAGGCAGCTGCTCTGTGTGTCTATGTTTGTGTGTTTTTCATTCAGTTTGTTATTAAAACTATTATTTATATTGTCAAGCCAGTTCTCGCCTTCTCCTTTCCATTGAACTGCTTTACATAAACACAGAGCAGCTGCCTGTAATTCTCTCTCTCTCTCTCTCGAACCACCTTTCAGTCAACGGCCAACGGCCACCTTTATCCCTCATCAGGCTGATTGGGGACCGGGCGTGTGTTGTTCCAGCCCAGCCCCGCCCTACCCCGCTCTACAATTACATATTCAGAGTTAGATGTATTAATATGCATATTCAGATTTATAATTACTGTATATACTTAGATGTATTATTACAATTTTATATATTCAGGATTTAGATGTATATCTTTGAATTTTTTTTTAAATATTTTTTATAATTATTTCCTCATGTAGGAAATATAAAACAAATTACAATTAAATGAATAATTAAATTCAGGTTATATTACTATAAATTTGCATGTATAAATAGATGTTCAAATTTACAATTTTATATTCTCATTTATAGTTATTAATAGATTTTTACTTTTTATCATTATTTCCTGTTTGGCCCCACATAATATATATCATTCATCACATTATTGAAATGTAGCATACCTTGTCTCTGTAGTCCAAATGGTCCATAGTCTCTACCTTGTATAAAGCCTTGGAACAAGTATGTGTTTCCTTCATGGTCAGCAGAGACCTAGAGGCAGAGAAAAACATCATGTTCTCTCAAAGTCACAATACTGAGAGCTCATATTCTGTATTGTTCTCAAAATACATGTTCTATTTTGGCTGTTGAGCTACTGTTGTGTGCTAGTACACCTTGGAATAAATATGTGTCTACTGCTATGTTCTAACTACTGTGAGACCTCGAGTTTAAAGCTAAAACATACATTCAGTCAAGTTAAACACCATCTGACTATAGATGCCAGCTTTAAAGGTGAACAAATGAATTTCTCCATGCAAACAAGGTTTTAATCATAAGTAAATTAATTCTACATATTGGCAAATCTGTTTAAAATGATGTACACTCACGTGAGGGAAGACTCGGCAGTTAGAGTCGGGTTTATAAAACGTATAGTTCCGACTCTAAATGCCGAGTCTTCCCTTTATGATTTACACAGCACTTTAGATAAGTAAACAAACAAACAAAACAAAAACATTACATTGGAGTACACTTACAAAGCCATCCATGATGAAGGTCTCCTCGGTGATCTTGCTGTATGTGCTCTTCACCAAAGCTCTCATGTGATACAGCTGCAGCGTCAGGCGAGCGTCTCTGCTCTTATAAACACCTGTGTTACAGTCATAAAACATTTCCTGGGAACATTTTCCTGGCACACATAAAACCCCATAATACCCAACCTGGTCGCATGACAATTCATTATACGAGATGGTGAAAGCGTAAAACATCGTACACGTTGGATTGAACAAAAACGCACGACTTTTAATTTTTAAGTTTCTAACTCCTAACCCAAACCTAAAGCTAACCATATAGTCTAACCACTTACCCAACCCCTAAACCTTACCATGAATTTAATAGGAAAATAACTTTTGTGTGCCACAGAAGAAAGAAAACACTGAGGTTTTGAATAAGACGAGGGAAGTGTATTACAGGTCATTGACATACATCAGTCACTTGTATTCCATAAATTAATACGGAATGAGTAAATAAATTTTTACTGATGTTTGCTTTCTTATAATAATATTTTTTTTATAGGAGGCTAGCTCACATTTGATGGTTGTTTTGGTCTCTAAGGGAAAAAGTAGTTCCTTTTCGCACCAGCCAAGTTGTACGATATCTTACAAGTTATTACGAGATGTCATGAGACCATGTTGTAAATACCAATTGTGTATTGTATTTATTTGAGTGCAAGTATTTAATCAGCTGGCTATCCAAATACAGGCATTACCCCATGTTAATATACAGTATATAAACAATTTTGTCATTTAACTTTTAAATTTGAAATAAATAAATAACTATACAGTATACCATCATATATGTTTCTGGTCATATCACCCACCCTTATGTTCATTTGATAATGCATTAAAACAAAGCATAAAACGCATTTACACTTCAGCACTTGTGAATCTAATGACTATGACTCTTAAGTCAGTCTTTTGTGAAGAGTAAATTACATTTTTCTGACAACTGATGGTTGCTCACATCACGTATATATGCACTGATAGAAGTGTTTATGACACGAGTGCTATTGTGTGGAGTTGCCCTTATGGTTTCTTACCTGACAACAGCAGCTCTGAGTGCCTGTTAGTTAAAGTCACATTGACTTTCCCCGTGCTCATGTTAAAACTAGTGATTGTCAAAGTCATCGGCTGTTTTACTCCTTTGTACTCAAACGAGCCTTTCCATACGTAAGTGGGTATCAACACATCATGAGGGACTGCAATGGAGAACATTTAACATGTCAAATCGGGAGTTTCTTTACACTTGTGTTTGCAAAAATTACCACCTCAAACTCTTTCACAGATGTCACTTTGAATGACTTTGAATGAATATTGACTTTAACAACATCAGAGTTGTAAATATAGGGTTGCTGCATAGTTTTTAAAATCACATTTAAGACTTTTTAAGGCCTTTTTCAAGACCCAAACAATAAAGTTAATATTGTATCCCCATACCAAAACAAACAACACAATCTCAAAATAAATCATGTATCACACTCTTATTTAAACAGGCAGGGCTATATGCAAGTTTAAAATACTCAATACATGTTTTCCACATATATCACATTAACATCGGTTTATGTACCATGATATAAATAAATACAAATTAGAGGTTGACTGATATTGGATTGTGCTGATTCAATAATGTGTTGAAAGCCAGCCAGTTTGTCTGCCAATAGTTTTTTAAAATTGGTAACCTATATTAAATGCTCTCAAACTTTTCATCCTGTGACGGGGAGGGCCAGACAGAGGCTACAAATATCCAAATGTAATTAAATTCCAGATGCACTTTATGTGTGTGTGTGTGTGTGTATTTTGAAATGTTTGCGCTTCACTGGTTCCAGCTGCTTGTTCAAACAAATAAGGGATATAAAATATGCACTCATACAATAATCCACAACGTATTACAATACAAACAATTTAAAGTAAACATTGTCATATTTCATCAACTCTACATCATCATCATCAACAGTTGATCTTTAGTGATCACTTGTCATACATTTCTGATATGAACTAATGATTGTAAACTGCTCTGCAACAGCTGGAAACACTCATAAGCCCCCGTGTGCTTGGAGAAAATACATCAGTGCCGTGTTTTCACTTTGAAAGACGCAGCACATGCATTTATTTAATTAAATCGTATTCTTTTGAAGTTTGAATATCGCATTGGGTCACATCATTCCTGTCTTTCCACCCCCAAATGTAAGACCTCTCTAAATAAAAATTAAGATTTTAGTTGTTTCATTTAAGATATTTCAGACTTTTTATGACCTTCAATTTTGGTAAACTGAATTGAAAATATTTTAAGACTTTTTAAGGATCCGCGGGAACCCTGTTAATAAACGAGTAGTTTAGACACTAAATTCTGATTTGATGAGTCATGCTGTGAGACGTTTTAAAATAGCCGATAAATTCACATCTGTGTCAACGTGTTTCTATATTGATTGGCAACCGTTAACAGCATACAGTTACATGGCTCGTGGAACATGAATCGTCCAATCAGAATTCAGAGTCAAAACGATATATTTTATAATTAAATGTTTAAGTTGAAATTATAAGTTGCATAAAAGAACAGCCAGTCATGCAAAACATTTTAGATCACTAAATATTAATTAGGGCTGCTTTTGGTGCCACGTTAAAGTAAAGAAAATGTAAGATTTTGACAAGATGAAAGTAGTAATATTTTGAGAATGAACTTGTAGTGTTGAGATTAATGCAGTATGCTTTGAGAATAATGTTATGAGATTAATGTCGTAATATTGGATATAAAGTTGTAGCATTCTGAGATTAAAGTAGAATATTTTGAGAATAATGTCAATATCGAGAATAGAGTCGTAGCGATTTAAATGGTAATTTAATATAAATGGTAACCCAGGCCCCCCGCGTCTGAATTTTTTTAATGTTTTTTGAGGCTGTGGCATGCCACAAAATCTGTCCATTTTGGCATCTGCCTAATTTGGCCAGCTTTTACCAAGTGACAGATGAATTTGCGCCAAAGTACCATAGAGTTTGATGGACCCAAGTCGACGTAAACAACTAAATAAATTGGAAAAATTGTTACGTTTATATTGCTATCCTAAATGCACAATTATATGGTTAGTTGCATTTTACTATTTGCTTTTAGCATTGTTTTCGGTCCACAACCATATCAGAATAGACTCAAGACCCATTTTTGGGTCGCAACCCACCAAATGAGAATCACTGATATTCATATTATTTCAGAAATATCTGCTCAGCATTGTGCAACACTCACCGTTTACTTTTGGACTTGGCGTGCCATGAACGGGCGTTATGACTTTTTCTGTCCTCTTCGTGCCAGCTGAAAGACAATGAAATGCACATTAGGACAAAAATGAGCCAGTGCATTTGAAATGGGTTTAAGGAAATGCATTTCACACATGACTTCTCACAGCCAGCAAAGAAAATCACATCAGGCTCTTTCTGACGTTGACATGAAAAAAGAGAAAAGTTTCAGGCTACAAAGTTCAGGCAGGCAATACATTTGTGTTCTATGTTATACTAGTAATGTGTTTGACTGGCTACCTCTACAAATGGGCACTTTTCCGGTCCATAATCCATCTGAGCGGCACGCTCGGTGCTCGGATCCCCCTGTGAGGATGAAACCAGGCTGGCAGGAGTACAGCAGCGTGTAGCCAAACGAGGGCAGGTCTATGCCCAGTACGTTGGCATGCGGTGGGGTCTTTGGTTGCTTACATGAGTGAGCTGCATAAAGAGACATGTCGGTAAGGAGCCGGTAATATTCAGATGGGTAAATCAAATCTTTCAAAAACCATGTTATATTTAACCCAAATCAAAAGAAATATAAAATTTTAGGACCATAAAAGGAATTTTACCGGCCAATACAAGTTAAGCTCAAAAGAAAGCATTAGTGACCATGTTGATTACCACAAAAAAATTATTCAGACTCCTCCCTCCTTTTCTTTAAAAACAGCAGGTTACAGTGAGGCACTTACAATGGAAGTAAATAGGGGAATATATGTGAGTGTTTAAAGGCAAGGACAATATATATAATGCTGAAATGTAATGCCTTCTTTTGCTATATCATAGCTTTTAAAGTCCTGTGTGGATTCTAATTTCAGTGTAGTTACAGTTTTCAGTGTAATTTTATAAAAGCTTTACATTAATTCTGTTAAACTTCTTTTAATAATCGCTTTTCATGGCCATTTGCCACAAATGCTGTTGATTGAGCTTAATTGAACCTGGAATATTCATTAAAAGATCTGTTTTGTTTGTTAGTTGTAGTTACATTTTTCAATATTTTCTAAACTTAATTTTAAGTTTTTAAATGTAGCTTTAGTTTTTCAGACTAAATGATTATTATCAGTGATTCATATTAGTTTCTTGTAATCATAATACAGTAATAATATTATTATAGTAAATCAATAACTGCAGTATTGATTGTAGATTTTTTTAATTAGTTCACCATAAACGAAAGACAGTACAACAAATGCTATAATGATGTTAAAATACAGTATTTTACAATTTAAATAATATTTTATATATTTTTTTGCACTGCTGTAATAAGAATAAGTTATTTTGCATTATGGTCATTATTAAAGACTTGGGTGAGAAAATGTTCTTAATTGTCAGAAATAATGTTACAAAGCATGAAAAAAAATCTGAACGGTCTTAAAAATGCTTAATTTTCTTCAAAATGTATTTTATTTTATTTTCGGGGGAAATAGGACATTTTCTTAACAGGTTTCCTGATTTTCACTCAATAACATGTTCAGTATACACACTAACTAGTGCTGAGTATTATAAATGCATCCAAGCCTGGCCATTCAAATGATGTATGTTTGATTAAGCAGTATATTTCATATATCACATGTACCGGTAATGAAATGCATATGATTTTTCAAGAAAAAAAAAAAAAGTCCTGGAGGGTAAAAGAAATATAGCATCAAAACATTGAGAATGGATGGCTTATGCCAAACAACAAAATAATAATTCAGTAAAAGAAAAAGTGTTATGCACCAGAGTCAGGAATTAACCAGGGCTCGGGGCAATAATGCCACTGAAAGTAACAAATATGCCCCAGATACTTAAAATGAGGGGGTAAATGCAAATGTAGCGAATTACTATAATTTTATGTTATCTAACATTTGATATGTTTCATAATATTCTATTCTAGGCCTATGAAGTGGGTTTAATGCCTCTGCAGACATCATATTAACCTGTAGCTGCGTTCACTGTCTGAGCTAGTATTGCTAAATGAGTAGCTAATATGATGTGTTTTTGGATAAAATAAACTAAAATCATCTCTGTAAAAACAATAATTGTGTAGAAAACATAACAAAAACACCAACAATTGAAAGAGTGATTATACCAAAATCTACCATGACAATCAAAAGCTGTAACATACAGACATTTATTTTATTGTTTGTGTTATGATAAAGCCCTTATTAAGCCAAAAATGCACCGTCAAATGCATGCCATGGGGCATTTGCATCATCAATCTGAATGGCAAAAACTTATTACCAAACTAACACCATTGGTTGAGTCACAAACAGAGTAATGTAATGATAAACAGTATAATGGCAAACACTGCACTACGCACGCGCACGCACGCACGCACGCACGCACGCACGCACACAAACAGCAAATCCAACAAACAATAATGTATAAGTAGCCTTCTGTTCTGGAAGTATGTGACAGATACTCTGGGGACAGGAAGGACTTACGGATGCATTCGGGCTGAGTGCCAGTCCAGGTCAAATTCTCCTGGCATGTGCGTGTGGTGGAGCCCAGTATCAGGTGCCCAGTCTGACAGTGGAACTTCACTGTACTGCCCACCTGAGACACAGTGATAAGCCTGTCATCATGCCTACACATTTAAATGAGTCACAGATGGGCAAAATTATGCATACAAATACACAAACTCTTTGACTTTAACAGTTTATTTGGAGAAAAATATAATTGAAGTCAACACATTAGTTGATGCTTTACCTTGTGAATTTTTTTAAAATTTTTATATATAAATACACTATATTTCAAATCGCATGATTTGAAATATACAACACTCTCCCAAAAGGTTGGACAGTCGAGTGTTTACTACTATGTAACATCACCATTTCTTCTAATAACACCTACTAAGCGTTTGAGCAGTGAAGACACACAGTTTTATAGGGATAGTTCACCCAAAAATGAAAATTCTCTCATCATTTACTCACCCTCATGCCATCCCAGATGTGTATGACTTTCTTTCTTCTGCAGAACAAAAGTTTTGATTTTTAGAAGACTACCTCAGCTCTGTTGGTCCATACAATGCAAGTGAATGGGTGACAACATTTTGACCTTCAAAAAGCACATACAGACATCATAAAAGTAATTCAAAAGACTCTTTTTATGCTAGAAATTCTCCCCTGCCCAGTATGGGGCGATGTGCATGAAGAATGTGAATCACCAAAAACACAAGAAGAAGAATGTGAAAGTGAAAGTGGAGATTAACTGAACAGGGAGGAGAATTTATAGTAAAAAAATACTTATATATTGATCTGTTTCTCATCCACACCTAGCATATCGCTTCTGAAGACATTGGTTTAACCACTGGAGTCTTATGTATTACTTTTATGCCGACACATGTGAACATTTCTAAAATGTCAACATTTTGGCACCCATTCACTTACATTGTATGGATCAAAAGAGCTGAGAAATTCATCTAAAAATCTTAATTTGAGTTCAGCAGATGAAAGGAGGACATACACATTTTGTATAGCATATGGTTGAGTAAATGATGAGAAATTTCATTTTTGGGTGAACTATTCCTTTAAGTTTAGAAGGCCGAATTTTTCTCTATTTATCTATTATGTAGGTCTTCAGCTGCGCAGTTGTACATGGCCTTCATTGCTGTATTGTGCACTTCATAATGGACCACCCATTCTCAACTGGATACAGGTCGGGACTACAGGCAGGCCAGTCTAGCACCCGCACTCTCTGGTTACACAGCCATGCACTTGTAATCCGGGCAATATGTGGTTTGCTATTGTCATGCTGTAAAACGCAGGGATGTCTCTGGAATAGATGACGTCTGGATGGCAGTACAGTATATGTTGCTCGAAATTTGTACATTAATGGTGCCCTCTCAGATGTGCAAGTTACCCATGCCATGGCCATTGACTCACCCCCCATCTCATGCATACAGAAGTGGTTTTCCAGCAGGATTTGTACATTAATGGTGCCCTCTCAGATGTGTAAGTTACCCATGCCATGGCCATTGACTCACCCCCATCTCACGCATACAGAAGTGGTTTTCCAGCAGGACAATTCCAAACCACATACTGCCCGGATTACAAGTGCATGGCTGCATATAAAGAGAGTGCTGGTGCTGGATTGGCCCGCCTGCATCTGTCTCCAATTGAGAATGTGTGGCGCATTAGTGTTTATGAACCAAAAAGTGTTAGTTTTTTAGAAAAGTACTCCAGGTAACAGTGCCAATAATAAAATGACATACGAAACAGAAATGTATGTAAACTACCTTGCTATTGTATTACTAGTAATTCATTTTGAAGCAATATAACCAAAAGTTTTAACCTTGATTAGAATTTGAACATAAGCATTCTTGTCGATAGTGTAAGAAAAATGTTGTTCCATGCTCCAATACCAATGAGTGTAATCACCAAATAGAATTGGAACATGAATTTACATTGGACTTAACAAAAAACAAAAACACAAAAAAAAACTATAAATAAATCTAGACGACGTCCTCTATAAATGGGCAGAGACAATTCTCAGGATTATGCAAGAACATGCAAATACTAAAGAGGGATTCCTGTGTGCAGTGGAGTCCTGCTGAGATGAAAGACTCTGCACACTGGAACATTAGATTTCATTACAACAGCACTTCTAAAGGAATCTGTGACAACAGCAGCCTCGCCTGACACAAACAACACTCGGCTAGCGCTATGTTCACAGAGAGCCATGGAAAGAGACCGTCGTTTATTCTGATCTTCAAAGAGCTCATTCCTCTAGGCGTGAGTGATCCAAACCACACTGAACAACCAAACAGTTTTCACATTAGACCTGTCAAATCGAGAAGCCGGGAGTAACGTGTCAAATATTTTCTTTTGGACTTTAATAAACAGTGAATTCCAAAACCACACTGGAACTCTGGGATTCAAAGTTGAGTTTTTGGTTACTGTATAAGGGCTTTTAAATCGTTCTCTGGAGATTACATGGGCAGATTTTCATTTGTATCTTAGGTCAAATCCTTAATAGATTTGAATAAGCATACTTCTCATGTACAAATGTTTCCTATTTAAGACCAAGTTAAAAAACATCCAGAGTTTTGTATGCAGTCCAATGGAAGATTCTGCTTTTACTGGAGGTAAGCATCCTCTTGAGAAAGACACCTCTGAATTTGAGCGACTTTGCCAGGCAAGGGGGTCGATTAGAGGTGCAGGATTTTAAAATGCTAGTATAACTGCACAGACCAAATTTAGAATTTAGTGGTGACCAGAGGGGCTGCACATTTTGTTATTTTATTTCTCTGTATAAAAATTAACTTGTGGTATGATTTTTAATGCATTCATCCATAACGTTTATAAAGATACAGGGAGCAGAAAATATTAGGCATGTGTCTTTCTGTGTTTATATGATGACAGACATGTATGAAAGATTCAAGCAAGCAGCTCGTCAAAATGAGTCCATGTCAGCGCAAGGATGTTTGCATTTTTAACCTATATTTCATATTTTCTGCACACAATGTATAGGACACATTTAGCCAATACATGTTTTATTTTGCACATTGGAGAAAAATATAGATTCTTTTTTGTATTGTTTAAAGGGTAACTAAACACCTGCTCAGAGTCTGACTCCACCCACTAGAAATATTTGAAAATGCTGGAAAAGTGGGCAGACCCCGGCGGGGATAGAGGGAACGAACCGAGTGCGGGGCTGAGCGGGGCGGGGGGTGAGTTGAGTGCACCTGAGACTCGTAGTGACGGATTAATTGACAGCTGCTGTCAAACTCTATGTTATTATTATTCCTCACACGGTCGCAAGACGTCATGTACATGAATCTGGCATGGTGAGCTGGAACCTGCTTATGTCTGCTGTCACCGCTTACGTCACAAAGTACCGCAACAGCCAATAGGAAAATTCAACTGCAGTAGCCACCGTTCAACCTGAAGACGGCAGCACTCAGACGTTTTTACACCATATATTGTAGAATTAAAACACTTTATACACAAATGTCAAAAAAATTACTTGAATCAATGACCAGTACTAATAAAGCCCCATGCTTACAGATCATTAACTAAAAAAAGTTGGTTCAGGGTTTAGTTACCTAAAAAAAGTTGGTTTAGGGTTTAGTTACCTATTATTTTATTACATAAAATAATATGCTGTGGTTAATAATATGCAGCTGTGGTTCAGGTGGTAGAACGGGTCGGCAGGGTTGGTGGTTTGATTCCCCAAGTTACTCCCAATGGCAGCTAGCGCCTTGCATGGCAGCTCTGCCGCCATTGGTGTATGAATGTGTGTGTGAATGGGTGAATGAACGTAGTGTAAAGCGCTTTGAAAACCACTAAGTAAATGGTAAATGGTCTGCACTTATATAGCGCCTTTTTAACCTTAATGGTATTCAAAGCACTTTACACTTTGTAACTCATTAACCCATTCACACACACATTCATATACCAATGGCGGCAGAGCTGCCATGCAAGGCGCTAGCTGCCATTGGGAGCAACTTGGGGTTCAGTGTCTTGCCTAAGGACACTTCGGCATGTGGAGTCGTGTGGGCCGTGATTCGAACCACCAACCCTGCGATTAGTGGCCAACCCACTCTACCAACTGAGCCACAGCCACCCTAAAAAAGTTCAAAAAAGCGCTATATAAGTGCAGACCATTTACTATTTATTGGGGTAAATAGGAAAAGGATCTTTTGTCTATAAAATAAAGGGGAAAAAATAGACCTTTGCAGTGGCATAACTTGGATCTTGCAGGCCCCAGTGCAGAGAAACTGTCGGGCCCCCTCCTTGGGAGGCCTTGGTCGTTTTTCATCACCCCTCGGGCCTGTAGTAATTTTTATGGTTTCTTTTGGTCGACCATAGCAGGCCCCCTCTTACCCCAGGCCCTAGGGTGGCTGCCCACCCTGCCCTCCCTGTAGACACATGCCTGAACCTTTGTGATCAAAATAGTGCTAGTAAAAAAAAGAACAGGCTAACAGACTTTTCATACAGTGGATAAAAATAAGTCTACACACATTTAAAACAGCAGGTTTTTGTGATATAAAAAATTAAACAGATAAATCATATTGGAATATGTGCACCTTAAATGTAAAAATTACAACATGTGCAATGCCACTGAAAACCAAAGTGACACATTTCAGAGAAAAAAAAAAATAACCTAACTGCTTAAGTGTGCACATCCCTGAACTAATACTAATAGTTGAAGCACCCTTTGACTTTATTACAGCACTCTGTTTGGATAAGAGTCTATTAGCTTGGCACATCTTGACTTGGGAATATTTTCGCACTCTTCTTTCCAAAAACTTTCCAGATCTGTCAAATTGCGAGGGCATCTCCGGTGTACGGCCCTTTTCAGGTCCACCACAGATTTCCTATAGGATTCAGGTCTTGGCTCTGGCTGGGCCATTCCAAAACATTAATCTTTTTTTGCTGAAGCCATTCTTTTGTTGATTTGGATGTGTGCTTTGGATCATTGCCATGCTGAAAGGTGAAAGATCTCTTCATTTTCAGCTTTCTAGCAGACACCGGAAGTTTCTGTTCCAAAACTGACAAGTACTTTGTGCTATTGAGCATGATTTCCTCCAACTTCACTAAAGCCCCAGTTCCAGCTGAAAAAACGCAGTCCCAAAGCATGATTCTGCCACCAGCATGCTTCACCGTGTGCATGGTGTTCTTTTGCTGATGTGCTGTGTTGTTTTTGCACCAAACATACCTTTAACAATTTTGGGCAAAAGTTCAATCTTGGTCTCATCAGACCATAACACATTTTTCCACATGGTTTTGGGAGACTGATATAGGTTTTTGCCGGGCTTGGATGTTTTATTATTCGTCAGAAAAGGCTTGGTCTTGCCACCCTGCCTCATAGCCCAGACAGATGAAGAATACGGGAGATAGTTGTCACATGTAGGGAGCAACCAGTACTTGCCAGAAAGAGCTTCAGCTCCTTAAAAGTTGCTGTAGGCCTCTTGACAGCCTCCCTGATCAGATTTCTCTTTGTCTTCTCATAAATTTTGGAGGGACATCCTGTTCTTGATAATGTCCCTGCAGTGCCATACTTTCTCCACTTAATGATGACTGTCTTCACTGTGTTCCATGGTATATTTAATGCCTTGGACATTTTTTTGTAGACCTCACCTGAGGAATACCTTTCAACAAGGATATCCCGTTGATGCTTTGTAGCTCTTTGTGGCCCATGGCTCTTGTAGCAGCATGCAACCAAGAAGATGCCAGAAAGATCCTACAAGAGCAGCTGAGATTTATTTGAGCTAATCAGAGTCACTTCAGGTGAAGACAGGTGTGTACTATTTCACATGAGCTTATTGATTGGTTGATTCTGAACACTATTTTCTTTCTCTGAAATGTGTCACTTTGGTTTTCAGTGGCATTGCAGAGGTTGTAATTTGTACATTAAAAGTCTGATATGATTTATCTTTGTTTCATTTTTTACATCACAAAAACCTGCTGTTTTAACAGGGCTGTGTAGAATTTTTATATCCACTGTATGAGTAAATACTATAGACACTATACTTTCTCACATTCTTAATATTAACCCAGCAAACACATTTCTTTCCCCAAGCATTAGCATTTGGTTCCTGTTTGGTTCTTTTTTGGGGTACCATTTCCTAATGTTCGAGGAACGTTCTCTTTAGGTTATATATATATTTTTTAATTGTTAGCTGGGAACAGTTTGAATAATATCCTCCTTGCAATATGTCCCTACCAACTTTCAAACCAAACCTATGCCATTGATTTCTAGGCCACTAATTGAATTGAAACCTGCTGTCATTAAAGCAAAAGGGGGACATACCAAATACTAAGCAATTCTGTAATTCATGTACAGTACTGTACATTTTCAGTTTAACTTTTAACTATCATGTCATATTGTTGATATCATTTATTTGGACTCTGGACTACACTGTGACAGACCAGTTTAAGCCCATTTTTCAGCATTACTGTAGTAGGGTGTTTCTTTGACTTTGGGCAATTTTATGTCCTAGTGGTTGATTTTTTTTTTTTCGTTATGTTACGGTCATTTCAAAACTAACTTTTTACCAGGTCTTTGCATTTATGTATTTTTTTACTTTTCAAATGCCTTTTATGTATAGATGAAATAAACATAAACCATTTCAATATTTATTGTGTAAAAATAATTTATATAATTCTTTTTTTTTTTACAACTTTCTCACTGCCAAACAATTTTTTCAAAAGTTAGTGTAAGCAAGTGGACAAAGTGTCAATGAAGAGCATGCTTGAGATGAAATATGAGGCAAGTGATGTTTGAAGAAAACAAAGAAAATTCAACGTAAATACACAAAATTATGCAAACAATATAAAAAATAAACGTGAAAATTATACATTTTTTGTATGTATATACATAAACTGTTAGCTATGAAATTAGCCTTTGCAAGACAAAGGATTCGGCAATTTCATTTCAAAAACGTCCAAAATGTAATTTCCATCAGTGTCATTGCTGGAAATTACACTGTGGTGTGAATTTTCATGACTTTCAGAAAAAAAAATCACATAGATCTCCTGTGATACATGCACATACTGTACACTATTGGACATTGTTAACAGACAAATTAAATAAGAGCCCGAAGTTGAAGAAACACCAGTGTGGCAGGGCGGAGGGCGGGGCCGGGTCGTGATCATACACACCCGGTCCCTTATCAGGCTCATCAAGCCTCCGAGAGGGATAAAGGTCGACTGCGGAGGATTGTGCAGGAGAGAGAGATAGTTTACGGACATGTCTGTCATGTGTGTGTTTGTCTTCTGTTTCAGTTTATTATTAAACTATTATTTATGTTGAAAAGCCGGTTCTCCGATAAGCCGTAGCTTGTTCCTCGGCCACTCCTCCACCCTCTAACGTACGACAGCCGCGCCTCTCTGGGCGGATCAGAGGCAGACCTCCAGCTCCTGGCGGATGTAACGCCCCGCCGCGTTCTCGGGGAACAGAAGGGGTCTCCCCCGCACCTGGCAGCGGTTCTCCCGCTCCAGGCGGTCGGTAGCGAGCCCCTCCCCGCTCGGCGGTCTCAGACCCCGACGCGTTTCAGCGGCTGGTAGGCGACTCCTCCGCCCCTGGCAGCGGCCCTGACCGCTCCAGGCGGTCGGTTAGGAGCCCCTTCTCCCCTCACGGTCGGCAGCCAATGTCCTCTTCCAGGCGGCCGGGCTCCTCGTTCCCCAGCAGATGGCCGTGGCTGCTCCGTTGGAGTGGACGGTAGTGGCGAGAACTCTACTAAAGGCGTATCCTTCCTCCTTCCTGGATTTCGTCGATCTTTATCCCTCTCGGAGGCTTGATGAGCCTGATAAGGGACCGGGTGTGTATGATCATGACCCGGCCCCGCCCTCTGCCCTGCTACAACCAGTTACTTTGGCTTTGTAGGGCAGTAGTATTTTGTATAATTTTGGACCCAATTGTATCAGTATTATTGTATACTGAAAAACCAAATGATATTATGGAGGTGCAAAAATGACTTTGCGAAATCCGCTATGTCTAACTCAAGTGTCTAATTCATTTTTTATTTATCTTGTCTTGAGGAAGAAACAACAGCATCTGAGCAGTGGTTAAAGTGGTGACGGAGGCATTTAAGTAGATATAGTGAGTGTTTTGATGAGCAAACTCTCCCCAGACAATAAAAGCTGATGGCGGTAGACAGCCACACACCCTGAAACTTCCACGGTCCTTTCAGAACGCATTGAAGTGAATCAACTTGACAATAAATCCATTGTGATAGCGAAGACAGGGCAGTCCTAAAATATGACAATACCTTGCGGGAGACCTGCATTGACATACACTCAAATGAAGGGTTTCTTTGAAAAATTGCTTGATGTGGAATTAACGGCTTCGAAAGAAACTGTCACTTGGGGCGAGTGAAGATCCTTTTGTCTCAGCAATGATGGGAAATGTGATTTTCAATTCTTAATAGGCACATCAGATGTCACATTGTGTCATTTTAAAGGGCCGTTTTTGTACTTGAAGATAAAAGCAGGAATACGACTGACAAAAATGGCCTTTTGAACTACCTTTTACTTCATTCGGATCATAATGGCTTTGATACGACAGTCCGGAATAGCCCGAGAAAATCATTCTTCTCACAACTCTCTCTTACCTTAAAGCCCAGGCTGCTGTTCAAAGAGCCATATTCAGGGGTGCCTGGATTATCACACGTCGTTCTAGTTGGTTCTATAGTAAAAAAATATATAAAAATTAATATATAGATATAACTACTTCATTTATCCATCCATCCATTCATTCACACACCCACCCACCCATCAATCCATCCATCCATCCATCCATCCATCCATCCATCCATAAATGTAACTGAGTAAGAGTACAAGTATTTAGCTTCAATAATAGTTCTTAAGTAAAGTACCAATTCCCATACCAATTAATACTTAAGCCTTATAATGAAGTCCAATCACTCAAGTACTTTATACTTTATAAACTTATACAATATAGGTTCCATTTATTAACATTAGTTAATACATTAGGTGTAATGAATAAACAATAAACAATATATTTTTACAGCATTTATGAATCACGTATGGATTACTTTTGTATCCTTTATGTGAGTTTTGGAGCTACAAAGGTCTGATCACCATTCACTTGCATTGTATGGACCAACAGAGCTAAGATATATAAAAAAATAATAATAAAAATCTTCATTTGTGTTCTGCCAAAGACAGAAAGTCATACACATCTGGGATAGCATGAGGGTGAGTAAATGATGGGAGAATTTTCATTTTTGAGGTGAACTATCCCTTTAAACCATGAAATCACAGTGTAAAACATTCATTCCTAGTGAAGTAAAACTATTAACTCTATTTCTACCATTCATTGGTGAAAGAAATCTGCACACCGCATACCTATGCAACGTGGTTGGGTTCCACTCCACATGCCGTCTGCTTGACACATGCGAGTAGAGGAGCCCACCAGCACGTAGGGGGCACTGCAGCTGTAGATGACCTCAGATTTGAAGATGAAACTCTGCCCCTCTCTTCTGATCCATGGAGGTGTGCCGGGGTCACCACAAAACTTAGCTGTAAAGATTCACAAGTCAGTTGTTAATAAAAGACAACATGAATCATTCCCATGAAGTGACATTTATCATATAAATCTTTTGCTAATTGCTAACAAGACTGTAGCGAATTGGGTGAAAGGTGTTAACAATTCCAGGGGCCCACAGGTCCAGAGGGGCACAACAAATTTTATACTGTATTTTTCTATATGAAAGGGGCCCAGAGCAATATATAGTCAGGGGGCCCAGAATTCCTTGCTACAGCCCTGTTTGCTATTATTGCCGCAACCTTTATGACATCAAAGCTAACCAGTCTAAAATCTGCAATACATACAACCAGGGCCAGCCAGTCCTTTAAGCGATGTAGGCTTCCCTTTAGGGCCCCGACGTGCCTGGGGAGACCCATGTATGAGTGCATAGTTCATGAACAATTCACAATAATTTTAAGAAACATCAATAGGCAGACTCCGGCCCGGATTCGGACCGGAGGACAATTAAGTCTGGACTGAGATCTAAATCTTTCTGCTAGTTATCTGACACCTGGCTAAGGCCTAGTCCACACAAATACCTTTTCGTTTGAAAGTGCATCTTTTACTCTCCGTTTTGGCCTTCCATCCACACTGAGATGCCGTTTTTGTCCACGAAAACTGAGCTTTTTGAAAACGCACTCCAAAGTGGATAAATTTGAAAACGCCGTTTATGCATTGTAGTGCGGACTGTGAAAACGGATGCTTTGGAAAACGATGATGCATTTTTATTCATGTGATCTATCCAACCAAAACAATCAAGATGGCGGCCTGTGTTATAGCGGCGCTGTTGTACTTGATACTCACTTTGATAGCGTTGTTAAAAAATAAATATCACTTCACATTGCATTCCTTCAATGGCAAAGGCAAGTTTACTCGGAATTGGTGTCCAGTGACGGAACACGAGGACAATTGCGTTTCAGACCGTACGTGCAGCGGGGATTTTCTGCATGCGCAGTGACACGATTTAAGCATTTTCATACATTTCAATGTGGACGGGCAACTTTTGGAAAACGCTTGAAAACGTTAGTGTGGACGGAGAGCGTTTTGAAACGAAAACGCAGTTTTCAAATGTATCCGGATTAATCTAGACGTAGCCTAAGTGATTGTTTAAGCATACATGTGTACTCGTGCGGAGTGGGAACAAAGTGCACTCAGCACTAGAGAGAAATATTTCTCTCTAGAGCGGGAATAAAGCATGTTCAGCGCTATGCACTTTATTCCCTAGCGTTGAACGCACTTTATTTATGCTCTGTGTGCGTTGCCTCTCTCCCCACTAGACATGAGGCACTGCATAATGTTTTATTTACTGTACTCAAAGCTGCATGTGCGGTTATTTTAACAACAGTAGCAAAGACACTTTTACAGATACTGGCATCTTTTGCTTAAACACACTGCAGAAAAAAGAAGCAAAGTGAAACTATCTGTCTGATGTGATGGTTTTGATGGTTCAGCTGAGCTAGGTTTGTTTCAGGACAAGTTAACATGCCGCCTTTACACTATAACGTTGTTTTCCCATCTAAATTTAGCTTTATTAATCAGCCTTTCATAATAAACTGATTTTTGTTCCAATTTTGTATCTGAGATGCCATCATGGCATGGGTGGCAAGGAAAGCCTATTTATACTTAAATTAAGCAAACAGTATTTACATTCTTCACTGTTATGTAAATAGTTAGTTGATAGTAGATTCTCACTTTAACCAAAAACAACACATTAAAAATAAGATGAGCTCTGAATAATCACCAAATGACAAATAACTGAAAGTTACAACAATTACAATAACTGCAGTGCATTTAAAATGGGCAAACAGTTAAGCCATTAGCAGTAGCTACATTTGCATAATTTATTCAAATTGCAATGAATTGCTGGGATGCGCTGCTTGTTATCACAGTTTTATTAGAGACAGATCAAACACATTGCTGAATAATGCTCACTCATGACAGAAACGCAGAAAAATATTGCTTTATGTCTATTTAAGACTTTGAGGCTTACTTTGTTTAAACAATGACAGAAACAGTGCTTGTTAAACCATGGGGCTTGTCTTGTTTTATCAAGAATAATCTGGGGAAGGAATTCAGACACTGCCGACATAAAGACACAGAAGATATGAGCAATTCATCTGCAAAAGAACCAAACTCTCCTATTTGTAAAATCTGCCCAAAAATCATTTACATTTTCTTATTGCAATTGGGAACACTTTACAATACAGTTATGTGGTGAACATCAGTTAAGATGGCATTCCAGGGACCAGTTTATGGCAGGGCCCCTCTCTAACCACCGGTGTGGAAGAAGATGTACCTCACTGTGATTGGATCCTTGGTGAATGAACATAAACAAATGTTCAACAACATCAGATAAGATGCTAAGACAACTAACAGACACCTCTTACAGGGCAGAAAGGGGGACCTTCTGCACCCACCAAACTCAGGTTTAGGCAAGAACTGCCATAAATTCTTTCAGGACCTCCTGGCAGCAGCAGAGGAGGGCCACAGAGATATATTCATACTTAGGCTTGGAGGCCTTAAATTAATATAAACTGCAACACATCCACTCCATCTTCATGCAAAGCACGGTTTATGTTAATGGTTATTGACTGATAACACTACAGTTCACAGGACAGACCTATTAACAGGTAAACAAATGCATGGATGATGACCTAACTGTTTCTTATCGTGTTTGGTCTCTATCTGTCTCAGACAATGCCTTTAATCATTTTAAATAGGTTTGGTAAAGAAATAATGCATGGGAAATACGTTACAGACACTGTCTTAACACTGTACTTTATGACATGCAAATGAGTTCCACACTAGGGTGGGCAACACTGTGGCTACTTCAGACACCAGTGGCCAATCACACTCCAGGATCGGAAAAGCACCCGATTTCAATCTCCTCCTCATCAGAAAGGGATAAATATGTCCCCCCCGGGTAAACACACCTTTGTCCTGCATTTCCAACTCGACAGGGAAGGAGACATAAGCAGAAACACCCCGTCCTGAGTTTCTGACCTGATGAGGAAAGAGGCTACAAGATAGCTGAGGTTAAGCTTTTGTGAGCAAAACTTTTTATATTGCTTTTTGCTATATTTCTGCACTCTAGCTGAAAAAGGGCCCCAGCACTGAGGGACCTTATCTGACCCTTACAGCCCCTCCAGCAGCACAGCCCAGTCCACAAAGGTCCTCTGCATTGGCAGACATTGCCTGTCCCACACTGCTCCTCAGTGACGCAGCCAGCTAGCAAAGGACCCTGTGAAGTTTCAACTGACCCAGCTGCCCGGTCCATTCGTCAGGGACCCTTTTGGCACAACCAAAGTTCAGCATCCTACAGCCCAGTGTGGCAACTACTACTGGATTGCAACTATGCTCCCTTCCCACTGCACGCTACCCACATCACCAGTGGAAGACATCTCTACTGCCGGACTGATAACCCGACTGTGTGGAATGTAAATATAAACTTACCAAACCTCTTTCTAGAGACCTTGGCATTAGTTTATACCTGCGGCATATTTTTTTGCTAAGATATCAGTTACCTCGGGTCAGCTTGTTACAAATAATAAGTATATTATTTGTTTAATGATACATATGGATTATTTATCACCATTTTGCCAGAGCCATTAGGTGGTTTCCCATAAGGAGCATTCACATACAATTCTCTCCCATTGCTACACTCAGTTCAACAGCACTGCATTTATCCATTCTGTGTTCAAATCATTTATTTGTTTTATTGTTTAATTCAGTACTGTCCTTTTTGGTTATTAGTTTATTATCCTTTTTGGTTATTAGTTTATTATCCTTCAGCAGTGCATATTCATTATTAGCATTATTAATCGTTGTGGTATTTACTCTAACATATCTGTTAATAAATGTCATTAATTTTATTACAATTGTGTTGAAGATCAAAGGCACTACTAGTTTTCCAGACTTTCACAAATCCTTCAGATAAATCAGCTAACCAACTCCCTCTAGTTCACATGAATTATTCTGTGAGTATTCTTAAATTGTTAAGATAGTAACCTTAACTGGTGCCCCATATTAAAAAGGGGGAGGGGTTATCTGATACACTCATAACCACACCTTAAGTGACATGTGATCAAAAATCACTACATCATCAGTGAATTGTGTAGAAACCACTACAGTTGCAATTGTTAACGTTAACTACATTAGTTAACATGAACTAATAATGAACATAATCTTGGTTCATGGGGTGCCTGGGTAGCTCATCAAGTATTGATGCTGACTACCACCCCAAGAGTCACAAGTTTGAATCTAGGGTGAGCTGAGTGGCTCCAGCCAGGTCTCCTAAGCAACCAAATTGGCCTGGTTGCTAGGGAGGGTAGAGTCACATGGGGTAATCTCCTCGTGGTCGCAATTAGAGGTTCCTGCTTTCAATGGAGCGTTTGGTAATTTGTGCATGGATAGCGGAGAGTAGCATGAGCCTCCACATGCCATGAGTCTCTGCTGTGTCATGCACGATGAGCCATGTGATAAGATGCATGGACTGACTGTCTTAGAAGCAGAGGCAACTGAGACTTGCCCTCTGCCACCCGGATTGAGGTGAGTAACCGTGCCACCACAAGGACCTACTAAGTTGTGGGAATTGGGCATTCCAAATTGGGGAGAAAAGGGGATAATAAAATAAAATAAAAATAATAATCTTAGTATATTTTATCTCTAAATACATCATACTAATACTTTTTTAATATTAAAAGTTGTATGTTAAGTTAACATTATTTAATGTAATATGAAACAACAAGAACAAACATTGAGCAATTTATATTTTTTAGAAACATTTATAAACTGATTTGGTGAAATGGTGAAAAACATGCAACAGTGAAGAAATTCTGACTTGTAACAGAAACTAAAATACACTTCATATACATTCAAAAATATATATATATAAAATATACATTCATATTCATTTGAACTTAAAATCCTTATGTTGGCCAAAGTTATTTGTTATAATAAAAAAATCCACTAATCATGTTTGCAGTGGTTCTATGGATGTTTTAAAGTTATGACTTCGCAGCAGTGGGGCTTGTTTTCATGATTTCTCCTAGGGCCTCACAAACCTATGGGCTGGCCCTGCCAAAAACAGTAGCTTAAATCAATACCTCAGTAGTAGGGATGGGAAGATATGGTTATCTCACGATTTGGTTTCAATATACGATATGAGGTTCATATGTCTCAGTTCCCTTTCTTGGAACTCAAGCTGCGTATGTTCGCTATGGGACACTGTCCGAGACTCACATGGTCTGAAGCCCTTATACAATCATGCCAATTATACAATCACGCCCACTAGGGAGCTACGTCACAAGCTCCATAAAGATGCTCGCTTTCGTGTCATCGAGTCAGATTTTCTGTTCTTAAGTGCACCAATTGTATAAGCCCGTGTTTGTTTCTAGCGACTCACAGCGGAACGAGGATTATTTTCCTCCCTTTTGAGTGGCAAATACGTAAGGACATCGTTGATACAGTGTACATTTCAGAGCAATTTCAATGTGTTTTTTCCAAACATTACAAGGGACCGTCGAAGACAACGGCACTTCGTTGTGGCTCGCAATCTCTCACCGAGACATAATCCCCACGTTTTCCAGTTCTACGGCCTCCAGATTTGGAGCTCCACGTGCTAGAGCCGTTTGGGATTTGTCTCTGAGAATAGAGTGCAAACAGACACCGTAATCCTCCTCATGTTTGTCGCCCTCCTCCTGAGCAAAAGTGCAAGTTTCATCGGATATGCTCCTAAGGCCAAGCTCGGCAGCCATTTACTGACAAACAACGCATGCGAGAGACCAAGCGCGTCGTGAGCTGTCGCCATTAAATACACTGTATGAGAGAATTTGTCACTGGATGGTAAGAAAACGAAATGGGCCCCTTTGTCCTATTGTTTTTTTCTGTGTCGTTCATGGAGAATGCACACGAATAAGGCAATGGAGAAGCGGCCTCAGCCTCTCTCACTCCCCTCCCCATTTTAAGCGCATGGACCAGTGAGCCCGGCCGCAGAAGAGGGAGCTGGAATAAAAGAATATTCCCCAACTGAGTGATTGCGAGCCAACATGTGGCGTGCTTAGTCGTGCCATTATTCTCTCTGATTTGATCAGGAGATGCAAGGAATTTCAACTTTTTTCTTTTACTCATTTCATGGATAAGGTGGGCGATATGGTGAGAGAAAAGACACGCACTGCTATCTCTGCTTAGTTTTTCGATGGTGGCATGGATGTCACTATTTTCAGACAACTGTTGGATCTATACACAATGTTTTGCATTCCAAACAAGCGCATCCCATTAAGGAATGCCTTTGAGCTCACCGGCTCTGTTTGGAATTTCCCTCGGCTTGCGCTGGGGAACGAGCTGGTCAAGGTGATGCTTTTGTTTGCGAGGGTGATAGACAACTGACTTTGTGACTCCATCTATGAATCGAGGTACGCAAACGCTACCCCCAAATGTATTGCGTCTCACAGACAAGCGTTTGGGGTTCATATCGGTGCCATTCAGAAGACCATTTCAGTAATGTTGAGCATCCAGTTTGCAAAAGCACTTTGTCTCAGGTACTACACGTTGTTCCTCAATTATATGCTGGGACCGGTTTGGTGTCTAATCTGTTTTTCAGTACACCAGTTTAGCTCAGTTTCCCATAATTTGCGCTGGAGAATGAGTGTTTCGAATGTCACAAGTACAGCTGGGGGAAAAAACAAGTGTTTTCTCAGATTCGCTTTTGGGGGCAAAGCATACCAATTTTAAGTCCGTCCGTTCGGACTTGCACTGGCACCACGCACTTTCACAAACTTCATGGATGCAGCTCTGACTTCAAAGCTTCAAAGCTTCAAAACTTCCATATTTTGAATTATCTCAACGATTGGTTGGTGTTAGCTCACTCAGAGATCTTGGCTGCCCAACATCGATATGTCGTTCTCAGCCATGTGAGCAAACTAGAGCTGCGTGTAAACCTAGACAAGAGTATACTGTTGCCAGGATAACAGACTCTGTTTCTAGGTGTGGTGCTGGACTCACAGGCAATGCATACACGCCTGTCTCCAGCTCACTGGAGATTATGCCAGTGTCTAGCGATGTGCAGAGTTGCCACGTGAGAAAATGTTTCAGGGTTTTGGGGCTCTGATCGTGGTGTCCGCTGTCATTCCCCCGGGAATGTTCTATGTGAGACCTTTTCAGTGCTACATTGAACTCCACAAAGGGACTTAAACCACTGATGCATGTGCTTCATCCCTTCAGAGTGACGCATGAGTGCTACCAAACTTTGCTGCCATGGAAATGGGCCGATTTCTGATGTCGGGCATTCCGCTGGGTCACTGCAAGGTGATAACGACAGATGCCTCCTCCTTGGGCTGGGGCGCTGTACACGAAGGTACACGTATGGAGTCTTGATGGGCTAGTGGCAATATTGGCACATAAATTGGCTTGAGATGCTCAAAGTGTTGCTGGCATTAAGGTTTTCCCTTCTGGAAATTCAGGACAGTCATGTTCTCATCTGGTTGGACAATAGGAGACAGGGTCTGACGCCTGGAGAATGGACATTACATCCTCATATTATGGAACAAATATGGAGGAGGTTCTGCAGAGCGGAAGTGGACCTAATCACTTCGAGTGAGACATTGCACTGTCCCCTCTGGTTTTTTCTCGCCCCCAGCACCACTGGGCATCGATGTGCTGGTGCATCAGTGGCCGAGAGTGCATCTTTACATGTTTCCACTGATCAGTCTGCTGTACGTAGTTCTACAGAGAGTTCGGGAGGATCGGGTTCTGCTTCTGTGAGTGGCATCATGTTGGCCATCTCAAGTATGGTTTTTGACTCTGGTCTCTTTCCTGAATATGGGAGAGTGAACATGTTGTCTCAGGCACGGGGCAGCATTTGGCACCCCAGCCAGGACTTCTGGAAGTTATGGGTGTGGCCCCTCAATGGGGTGCACTTTTGAATGATATGTTATCCCCCGCTGTGTTTGATCCCATTCTAAATGCTAGAGCTCCATCACCGAGGAGGCTAAATATGTTTAAGTGGTGTCTTTTTGCATCTTGGTGTACAAAGCAAAGTGAAAATCCAGTTCACTCCCCTTTTGGTACAGTGCTGGAATTTTTGCAGGAGTATTTTGGTGCCGGGGTTGCCCCGGCAATGCTTAAAGTATGTGTTGCCACAATAGCGGCTGAACATGCGCTTATCAATGGAATCTCTATTGGTAGTCTTGCTTATGTACGTAACCTTGGTTCCCTGAGGGGCATGAGACGCTGCGTAACTGGCCATATTCTCAAGCAGCTACATAGGCTTGTGCCTTTTGCAGATAATCATACTTGATGGCGCGAAAGCGAGCAACTTTATGGAGCCTGTGACGTAGCTCCCTAGGAGGCGTTGCTTGAGCACCATCAGCCAATAAATTGGCGTGAATTTAGAATGGTTTCGTACCACGTGGCACTTGGTTGGTGTACCATAGCGATCATACGCAACGTCTTGTTCCCTTCAGGGAACCAAGGTTACGTATGTAACTGAGATGTTTTTTAAATGCATACCTGCTTTTTGTGATTGAAATTTATATTTATTTTTACTTTTTAACTGACTGTAAAGAATAGAGAGGCTATTAAAAGACACATTATTCAAAGAAAGTGGAGTGTGGGATTTCCCCATTGGACACATATTACGTCAATTTTAATCTCAAGCACTTTTAAAAAACAAAGTGATTTTCCAGGTATTCCAGTACTTACAATTCTAAGAGCTAAATTCAAGCACTTTAAGCACTTCAAGGACTTTGTCCGAACTCTGTAAACAGTGTATAAAAAGTTGTGGTAGGGTAAAATGAAGAGATAGAGAAATGATGACATTTGACGGGTCATTTAATTTATGATCACATGGACAGAAAACAATGTTTCAGATTTCAAAATATTGAGTTTTGCCTTGATTTCATTTGAAAACTGGTGGGTTTCCGATATATCAAAATTCGATATATTGTCCCATCCCTACTCAGTAGCTATATGGCATTCACAACCAATTTTACTTCTGTATGCTGATGTATTACCATATAAATATTCAACAAGTAAAGAAATGTTTTATTTTTATCCTTTGGGAAATTAATGGATTTTTTATACCAGAATAAAGCCATTTGATTGGAGGGGAGAGAATGACAGTGCAAGAGGACTCAGTGATTTTAGACAAAAAAGGATAGTTGAAATGGACATAACAATTTGTAATAATGTGCACTGATGGATCGCACACACATAGTCACTAACTAGAAAATGAGGTTACTATCTGAAAGGTTTCAAAGATTTTTTTCAAATCTCACGAAATTAGCTGAGATCGCTGCTCCCAAATTGAGCCATTACAACTCACGGCTGATCCTATCGCTGTTGCCGTCAAGGATAATCCAGTCTGATAAGCTTGTATTGTGAATGATTTATCTGTAAGTAGCCTGACCTGACACTGCAAAACAAACTCCTGGGGTGGACGAAGACTATGTGAAGGAGAAATATACTGCTTAAAAATACATGTTTAGAAACAGACAGTGTGAATTCAATATGGGAGGAAGAATCCATTATTAAACTGGCACATCTATTCACATTTAAAATTCTGGAGGAAATATATGTGGCAAACCTCAGCTTCAACTTGTATTATGATTTAAAAACTCAGTGATCCTTTCATTTTCAAACTCCAGAGCTAATTTAAGAAGCAATGAACTACATCTTGAGGAAGCAACAAATATTCATGGGTGAAAAATATACTTTCATTATTTACATTGAAGTAAACAACCACATAAGTAAGTTAAGTTTAGGTTTGAATAGCAAACAAACAAACAATACACACACACAAAAAAGCACACTCAAAAAAACAACAACTCTTTGGATGAATTTGATTCAATCATAGACAGTAGTTCAACATGTTTGAAACGAGTTTCCTTAAATTAAAATTGCCATGTAATTTCAACTTAAATACTTTAAGTATTACCTAACTGAATCAAGTAAACCTAACAAAATGTAACTTTTAGATTTTTTTTAAGTCAAAATAACTAAAATAAAACTATTTTAGTGATATGCTAGCTAGTGACAGGAAATGTTAGCATGCTATATACATGAGTGATCAAAGAGTTGGATTCATACAGGCTATGGTGGCTCTTACGAGATACTAGACTGGTTATTTACCCAAAGAACCAATTCCAAATGTACCAAATGAATCAAACCTATAGGCAGATTCGGACGTCAACGTTTTCGCCAAAAAACGCTAAAATAGTAATAAGCATGCATATTCGCAGATTCGGACGTCAACGTTTTCGCCAAAAACCGATAAAATAGTAATAAGCATGCATATTCGCAGATTCGGACATCAACGTTTTCGGCAAAAACCGATAAAATAGTAATAAGCATGCATATTCGCAGATTCGGACATCAACGTTTTCGCCAAAAACCGATAAAATAGTAATAAGCATGCATATTCGCAGATTCGGACATCAACGTTTTCGCCAAAAACCGATAAAATAGTAATAAGCATGCATATTCGCAGATTCGGACATCAACGTTTTCGCCAAAAAACGATAAAATAGTAATAAGCATGCATATTCGCAGATTCGGACGTCAACGTTTTCCCCAAAAATATGCATGCTTATTACTATTTTATCGGTTTTTGCCGAAAACGTTGACGTCCGAATCCGCCTATATGTTTGATTCATTTGGTTCATTTGGAATTGGTTCTTTGGGTAAATAACCAGTCTAGTATCTCGTAAGAGCCACTGGGGGGAAAGTACGTTTCTTTATGCTTATATATGCTTATGACTAGTTTTACTAAATAACATTTGTTTTTTTTAAACTTGCAAAAACTTTTCAGTCAAGAGATGTAAAGGAATTTTACTATTGTTTATTGTGCATGCAGATGTTATTTTAAGTTGTTATAAGCTGAATCATCGTTTCTGGTGAGTTGATTAAGACTAGTTTATTCTCTTTATATGCTTTAGACATGTAGAACACAGGGGTGGTTCAAATCCATTTTGACTGGAGGGCCAGGGTGGGGCAGGGTATGCTTGTAGGGGACAACTGCATTATACCTTAAATGTCCCCTGTACACATAGAAAATATCATTTGCTGTTTTCATATTTGAAAACATCCAAAGATTCACCAAATTTGAGCACAAATTTTAACATTTTAATTTAAAAATATATAAACAAACAGGGTCATGACAAATGTTTCAATTAGTCAATACACCCTAACATTCTGGTTTTACCCACAAACTTTAAGCCATGGTGTTCTTTAGAATGACTAATGCAGTACAATTATTGGGTAAAATTAATGATAGTCTGCATCAAGGTTTTAGGTTAGAATTTAATCAGTAGGCTATACTAAGCATTTTTAAGCACATTTTTAAATCCACTAGTTTATATTAAATGGTCCAGTGCAACAAATGAATTTTTAAATGCATATCTCTATCTCAATTACTATGAGTTTAAAAAAAGTTGCATGCATAGTAATTATTTGTGACCAATAAGATGGCTTTAATGTGTTTTTTAAATCATTATTATGTCTGTCAGTTCATTCCTTATTGAGCGTGTTGGTTTACAGCTCTTATTAGAGAATGCAGTTGCTAATATTAAGCTCAATTCTCCGTTATTAAGCACACGTGTGCCTTTCCCTTGTGATTAATGCACCGTGCGTTAAGTATCAGTTAAGACTAATAAATGGTATCCATAAAGAGGATGCTGTGTTTGTTATCTATCCTGTAAACTCTCACAATTAGTTGCGCATTTGCTTTTTTATTCTTGCACCTGTACCCAACAGCACAAATATTAATCTGTATATATTATTAGGTTGAAGTGAGTGTGAGCTTAGTGTATAAGGGCCTTTCTCACTGAATGAATGAATGAATGAATGTTACATTTATATAGCGCTTTATTGGCATTACACTCAAAACGCTTTAAGAAGGTACACTGAAGGGAAGTCATTTATTTGGGCTTTAGTGGGGTGGTTTAGAAGGGTTTCAATTTTATGTTTTTACGTGTATTCATAATAAATTTGTCATTGCAGGTGCGGTGGGGCCCTGTATAATGCTAGTTGCTGTTTCTTCATACCTTTTACTTATGCAAACCACATCATTGTTTTGCCAAACTTGTTGCACTACATTTGTCTTCTGCATTGTACAGTGCAAAACATTAAAGACAGTGGAAAAATACCTCATTATAAATTACATAAGTGTGTACTGTGAAACGAAAACCCGACAGATACACATACCAAAAAATGCTTTAAAATGAATGCTTGCCAAATGAGAGCGATATCTAATGAGATGGGATCCAGATCGGGTTTTGTGATAATAATGTGGGAAATTGTGCTATAAAAGTAACTTACAATTACATTTACACTAGCACGCATAATTTACATTATTCAGAACTGAAACCAAAGAAGCTGGCAAGTCCAAAGAAGCTAAACTAATGCTGAATGTCTACCTTATCTGTAGAAGTTGTTGGCTCATTATTCGTTTGACATTCGGTTTCTCCTATCCACACTCTCTGGAACTGACAATTTTACAATGATGTCATTGAGGTTAAGAATATATGACTATATCATACAGGCATAAAACATAGAAATTGTCTGTCAACACTTGTTGAAACTGGAGAATTATGCCTAAAAATGCTGCGATGGGCTTTCATTAACTAGCACTGTAAGGGACCATCTGAAAATTACACCCACAGCACTAAAACGTCAGAGGTGTCCAAGTATTCATTCATTAATTAAATTAAAGTGTAAGTTATGCATACAATTTATTTATTTTTGTGTTTAAGACAGAACATGCAAGGCAGTTGCATTGAACACTTGGACACCAGTGACGTTCTAGCACAGCGTGTGGACTTTCAGATGATCTCTTATGAACCACAAGGGAATATTTAATAAATATTGAATTTAAATGAAACTTTACCCCACTAAATATTATTATGCAATCATAATGAATTGATGTTTTGTTTAAATATAATTAGTTTGGTCTATCATCATGATGTGGGGTCACTGAACTTTCAGTGGGATGGACGATGAGAATACCACTCTTACCATTCTACCACTGCAATTTAGAGGGGGGGGGCACTTTCTTTTTTTTATTATACAAACCACTTCCATTTGAGGTTTGAAATGTATTTAAAGAAAAGAAGAGACGAGTCGAAATAATTTTTGTGTTAATCCACATTATACCACAAATGCAGTGTAGTGCATATGGTTTTGAACGCAGTATATTCATGTTTGTGTAAATTTTTCAAATATTTTCAGCTTTCCATCTTTTGTTTCTGAATATAACAAGTACTTTTAGATGTTGTTGTCACATTCTTGGCCGTACTGTCCCTATCCCTAACGTGATTTGCAGGTGTCACGTGGAGAACCCCAGCTTATCTTCAGCGGCACCTGTTTCCCATTATCACCATTATTTATTCTCCCCTTTGTCATCTGTTCTTTGCTGGATTGTTTTACTAGTGTGCTTGTCTTCTAGTTTGCCGAACCAGTTCCTGTCTCCAGTTTATCGGTCGGTCTAGTTTGTGTTCAGTTTTTAGTGTGATTTTCCTCTCCCTCGAGAGAGTTTTGAATTGCATTTCATATTTTGTTTTGTTTAATTAATAAAAGCACCTAACCCCTAACCCAAATTAAATACATTTCTGCATCTGATAGGTCAAGAGACCAAGGGGTAAAAGCATTTGGCATATAAATTGCAGAAAAGCTCTGCAGGCAACATGGTATTTAAAGATCAGAAGTCGAGCAGTGTGGTTCAACGGCCCCACGAGTGCAGAGGTTCACTCACCTGCATGTAAATCAGAGTAATTATCCCTCTTTAAAAATGAAACGGAAGGCCAAAGGGGGCATGGCGGCTGACATGCTCTGTGATGTATAATTCACAAGGTGGGATCATAAAGCCAGAGCCCACTGGGCCTGAGTGTGACCAGATGGACTCTGTCCACTGCAGTTTGCTGGGCTGCAAGGAATGCAGCATTGAAACCGAGTACCAATTGTGCACATTTAATTGCACAGCAACAGTATTACGCCATTTAATGCTGTTTAATACACATCAACTCCGATGGCCATAAAATACAAGTGCAGTTAAAACACTAAGCAGCTCTAAATGGTGGATGCGTCAGAGTCACGTGCACACATCAACATGCGACTGCAGGGATCAGGCTTCCTCTGCAGAGCTTTGATAAACAAAGCCTTTACAATCTGCTGTGATTTAAGAAGATTCTCTTCAAGGCACCAGTGAAAGGAGTGCCAAAGAATCTGCTCTTCACAACACAAGAATTCTCTAAGCCCCTCTTTTGCATATCTAATAAAACGTAAATATCCCCAAAAGACTAGAAAAACTTTATATTTGGTGTCTTTAAATTCTATGTACATTTAAAACAATGTGCATACAGTATTATGGACATACGTGTTATTGCATCATTCTTAAATTTAAAGTGACCTAACCCTAAACCTAACCCTACCCCAACCCTAACTCTACCTCTTCTCCTAAACCTACTTACCTCAACCTCAGAAGCAACAAATGGGAATCTTGTGAGAATTTAGCAAAACAACATTGTTACACATTAAATACATTGTCTTGTATGAATTGTAATGTTAGTACATAGAAGTTAGACACGTAACACGAAGTGGGAACAAACTATAGATTACACAAATTATGGATAAAATGCATTTCCCTAAACCCGGTGATCAATGTCTGCATTTGCATACTTCAGTTTCTGCCCTTAGACTTGGTGAGATTAGGACGTTGCACATAATAAGGGAGCAGATGCATCCTTGGCATATAACTGGCCTAACGCACAAACAACTACTGTCATAATATATTCTGTATGCAACAGCGAGGTCTCGGAGGTCAACTGTGGCATCACGACAGCAGAATCTCTGATGTTCTTACAGTACACGGCGACCAGTCTACTCTGACAAATATTTCATAGAAATATTATTTCAACAGCTCCAGGCTAAACCAAGTTATGCATAGTAATCAGAGCTAGAGAGGACCTAGACAGGCCCTGGTGTCAGAAAAAACATTCTTGATGAATAATCCAAAGCTTCAGAGAAGCAACAAACAGCACACAACAGGCAAATCTGAATTTTAAAAGAAATGGGTGAATGGCTATGCTGCGCTGGTATTTTCAACAAGCTACACATATTGCCATACTAAAATATATCCATTAAATCATATGATTAAAGAAAGGATTAGAATAGAAAATATAAACGGAAGAAAAAAAGGAACAGGAAAAAGAAAAATGCAAAGGAAAAGAAAGAAGAGAAAAGAGAAACGGAGGAAATGAAAGGAAATAAAAAAGGGAAAAACTGAGAGGAAAAGAAAGGACATAATAAGGATCATGAAAAGGAAAACATGGAAAGGAAAGGGAAAATTAAAAGGAGCATCAGGAAATGGAACAGGAAGAGAATGGAAGGGAAAAGGAAAAGGAAAGCACAGGAAAAGAAAAAATTAAGAATAGTAAAGGGAAACGGAGAGGAAACAAAAAGAAATGAAAAGCAAAAGGAAAAGGAAAAACGAAAAGGGACAAAGGAAAGGGAAAGGTAAGGAAAGGAAAAGCAGAAAAGAAAAATGAGAAAGAAGTAGAAAAGAAACAGAGAAAAGGCAAAAGGAAAGTAACAGAACTGAAAAGACAAACAGAGAAAAAGAAAGGACATAATAAGGAACATGAAAAGAAAAACATGGAAAGGAAAGGAAAATGAAAAGGAACAACAGAAAACCGAACAGGAAGAGAATGGAAAGGAAAAGGAAATGGAAAGCACTGGAAAAGAAACAAAAAGAATAGGAAAGGGAAATGGAGAGGAAACAAAAGGAAAAAGAAAGGGACAAATGAAAGGGAAAGGTAAGGAAAGGAAAAGAAAGAGAAAAGGTAAGGGAACAGAATAGAAAAGAGAAACAGAGAAATAAAGGATTTAATAAAGAAAATGAAAAGGAACAGGAAAAGAAAAAATACAAAAAGGAAAGGGAAAATGAAAAGGAACATCAGGTAAAGGAAAATGAAAAGGAATAGGAAAAGAATATTAAAGGTAAACAGAGGAAACAAAAGGAACATTAAAAGGGAAAAGGAAAGGGAAAAGTAAGGAAAGGAAAAAAGAAGGGGGAAAAGGAAAAGAAAGAAAATAAAAAAAGGAAAAGGAAGGAAACTGATATTCACACGCTGTGTTAAGCTGGGTCTGAGAGACACTCAAATACCCGAGCTGCCATTCGTCATACACGCACAGATATGTTCTGCATGCTTCAAACCGCATATTACTATTGCTCTAATCTTGTAGTTCTGGCAGGTTCCTCCATGAATTAATTATGATTATGCCTTATCAGCACTAAAAAGTGACAATCTAGAATTTTCTTGCTCCTTATCAACGTCCTGAGCACCGGATGCCTGACCCGGCTGTTTAAAAGCACATTATTAAAAGGTTGCTGTTAGACAGCGGGTGCAGATGCAGCACTGCATGAGAAGTAAATATAAGGATGCGTTTCAGGCCACAGCATTGGGTGCTAGAAATGTCTAACAGTCTGATGAAGTGTTCATTAAAGTGGAATATCCTTTGGTCCAGAGAACACTTGGTAAGCTTGTGGTTTATAATGAGGAAAAAAAATAAAATAATGAGTTGTTTACTTTAAATGTTTACTTGAGTTCTCAACAAAAACTTCATAAATCTTTGACTAACCAAGGGTATATACAAGGCTTTTGCTGCTTGTAATTTATGATATCTCTCACTTCTAAATGTAATGCAAGCAATAATGTACGGATCTCTCCTGTCTGAATGGAAAGGCCACGAAGTCGTCCGAAAATGAAATGCTAATTACATTTTCTGCCAGCTGACACTGCGCTGTTTAGAGAGATTGCTTTCCTTTATGAATCATGGTGGTTTGTTGGTCATCTATGGATGATGAAAAGCTTTTTTCCATTTATGAACAACAGAATTATGTGAAAAGCCCTCACAAATAAAAGCTGATAAGTGTGCAGGTATCATAGTAATTCAGCTGCAGCAATAGCCCGTTCCAAAGGCTGTGTGCCTTTGTGCTGGTGAAAGCACATATTTTCATCTCATTTCATACCCTACTTGCATTCGACTAAATTAAAAGTAAAATATTTCAAATTCGTCAAACTCTTGAATATATATTTCCTGTTGATCTATGGATCTGAATGTGTATTCAAGTAATAAACTGATATATTTATAAGGTGAAAGGGCCATTCATTCACCCGCTTCATCTAGTCTTAGAATCTCACATACTAAATCTTCATGATTTTGGGTGTTTCTCCACATGGCTGCATCCAAATTCATATATTTATTCTATGCACAAAAAGTACTTTGCTCCTGATGGGAAAGTTAACTTTTGAAACATAAATTCTGAGTCTCTATACAGTTCTTCGGAAGAGGGCATGGGTTTAGGAGACTCACGCAAGCACAGTGGAATCTCTCCACTCCAGGAGCCGTTGGCAACACAGGTGAGGACAGCAGGGAAGGACAGGTCGTACCCTGTCAGACAGCGGTAACTCACACTGGTGCCCCACTCGAACATGGAACCCTCCACCTCACCATTGAAGATACTGGGTGGAGGAGCGCAGGTCACCACTGGAAAGGTAAGAGACATTGAGAGGGATTAGAAAAACAGATGTTTATATCCTGACATAACCACAGTTTAAGAATGGTATTTAGTGTATGTTAGCCACCGTAGCCAGTCTTTAAAGAAAAAAATCATGGTTTTACTACAGTGCAATTTTTTTATTATGGTATTTGTAGTAAAACATAGTAACCACAGTCTTTCAGAAAATGTAACCATGATTTTTCAACAGTAATAGTTTAATGACGGTATTTGTAGTAAAACCATAATTTAACTCAACCATAGTAACCACAAAATTAACTATGGTTTTACTATAGTAAGCATAGTTTAAGTATGGTATTTGTGGTGTACTATAGTGATCTCAGTCTTTTAGGAGAATGTATCATTATATATAATGGTTTGTTACAGAAGCCATAGTTTAAGTATGACATTTGTAATAAACCAAAGAAACCATAAAATTCACCATGGCTTGACTACAGCATGCACACTTACTATAAGGGGGGGACTATATTGCAAAAAAAGTTTACACTTAAAATTTTAAAGTCCCTGTTTTGTTGCCCTAATACCACAGTTCAAAAGAGTTTCAAAAGAATCACAAGTCATCAAATACATAGGTTTCGTTTATGCACTGATCATTGCTACTGTAAGCCCCAAATAGATAAAAACTTTATATATGCTTTTACCGTAAGCTGTTGTCTAATAAATGAGGCATTTATTACTTGTCTGTGTGCTTGATTGGCTGAATAATCCGATGTTTTATCTTAAATGTCCAGAACCAATTGATGCCATCCAGCAGGAAAAGCATGCCAAACAATTCATCATAAAATATGTTTTCGACTGTTGATGATAAAATGTTGTATATTGTCACAATGATGAGGATCTCAGATTTGTAATGACACCTAAATTGATCTTCTAGTCCACTCAGTGGCTGAGATATTTAATGAAACAATGAGGGTGGTACATAAAATGAAAATTAGACTGAATGTCCATGGATGATCTGTGAGGACTACAATGCGTTATAGCGCCACCTACATTTCAGATCTGTATATTGTGAGGGAATGTGAAAAAATATTTTTGTTTTGGTGCTTGCTGCCATTTATTGGAATGAAATAAGACTTTGAAACGTGAAATAGAGTTGAGAGAACCATAATTACATGCTTACAAAGTTGGGGAAAAAAATTATAAAAAACATATAAGATTATAAATCCATAGTCTTTTGTTTTTTGGAGGATTTTCTGTAAAAATGAGGCCAACTTATTTGCAATTCATCCAAAGTACAATATGTGTGAATGGTGTACTTTTAAATTTGAGTGAGAAAAAAACCAGAGGTTAACGAGTAAACTCGATCGTCAACATTTGTTACATAATGTTGATTACCACAAAAAAATAAAAATAAAATATGGACTCTTACTTGCCTTAAAAAAGCAGAAAAGAATAGAGGTTACAGTGGGCCACTTATATTCCTTTAAGTATAGCCATAGTAACCACAGTATTTTAAGAGAGTTAACCATGGTTTTACTATAGTAACCATATTTTAAGTATGGCTCTTGTAGTAAAACCATTGTTACCACAAAATTAACCAAGGTTTTACAATAGAAACAATAGATTAATTATGTAAAGTAACCACAAAATGAACATTTGTTTTACTACAATAACCCCAGATTAACTATGGACCTTATTGTAACACCATAGGTGGTTCCTTATTACCACGGTTGTCAATGTAAGATTTTTGTAAATATGGTATTAGAAATGGTAGTTTAAACACATTTTAAAACTATACTTTTCAACCAAGAGTCAGTTAATTTAGATGATTCCAGTATGTACTACAAAGTATATACTCAATCACAAAATCCTGTGGTAAAGCATCATGAAAACATAACTACAACACAATTATCACACCAAAATGTTTATACTCTTCATGAGGAAACAAAACAAAAACTTCCTTGTGCCTTGTCAGAGGTATTTTTGGTATTTTGAGGATGTATTGCCCTCTAGCCAAGCTTTAATATTTTGTAGACAGTCTTGAAAGTCCTTCATAGAAGATTTGTTTTATTTTCATTTTTTTTTTTTCTACTTTTAAGGACTGTGTTCCATTTAAACATCATACTGTCCATCACAAACACTGTATTCCAAAGCAGCCATATCACCCTGCAGCTCTTGCCTGGTTGCCTATTATAGCTAAGCAGGTTTGAGCCTGGAATGCAGGTTTTAACAGCACTCTTCCTTCTCAACATTTATTCAGGGTGTTAAGAGGCTTAAAAGAGGTCGGTTAAGCAAAGTGTTAACTGGAACCAGTATAGAGGGCATTATCCGAGGGCTGCCATCCATCTTTTTCCAACCCAATCGGCCTGAGCAACTGTTGCATCATTCTTATTTGAACTTTAAAGAGCAGACAGGGTAATCTTTGGTGCTTTTTTTGTGACCAGAACACATCACTTTATGCTGAGAATGTTTATATATTTTGGTTTGAGGTCAACTATATGGTTCTGTACTCCTAAAAGATGACTAAATTAACTTTTAGCAGATCTACACAAATCAAATGTACAGTCATGTTTCTTCTGGAAACAGAGTAAAATGTATTTTTAAATATTGATGACTCAACCTGCACTACACTACACAGAGATTTTTGTACAATTAAATGATATCTAGAATGAGAACGTGCCTTCTCCTAAAACCACATGCAACTTAACAAGTAAATTTGTGGTTGTTACATAAATATAAAGCCTATTTGCTTTTAAAAAAACAGGTTTAATATCAACTTTTCAATCTTTTGGTTTCACAAAACAGAAGACTACACAATCAATTTCATGAGGGTATCGATTCCCTGCGAATGTTTACTTACAAACACCTGATATTGAAAATAATAAGATGTCTTGTATTGGCAAAATTAACCAAAGTCTGCCAACATCTGCAAGGCCAATCAAAACTTGTTTTAAATTGCAAATTGAAAAAAAGTACATGGGGGAGCAGATGGAAATCTTATCGGCTGATATTTTGACAGAGTTGGAGAGCAGTCGAGAAGCAGCTGGGGTTTGGACGGAGTATGAATAAATGATGAGATGGAAAGCAATTGCCCCAATAAAAGTGCTAAAAAAGATGTGCTTGAGCCACAGCATTTATCCGTAAAGCTCCCATTGCAAACACATGTAAATGTGTTATAATTTTTTTTTGGAATGCCCAATTCCCAATGCAATCTAGGTCCTTGTGGTGGCATAGTGACTCGCCTCAATCAGGGTGGATGAGGACGAATCTCAGTAGCCTCAATCAGCACATCTTATCACGTGGCTTGTTGAGCGTGTTACAATGGAGGCCTACCGAGTGTGGAGGACCACGCTATTCACCACGGCATCCATGCACATCTCACCACGTGCTCCACCGAGAGCAAGAACCACATTATTGCAACCACGAGGAGGATAACACAACGTGACTCTACCCACCCTAGCAACCGGGCCAATTGGTTGCTTAGGAAGCCTGACTGGAGTTACTCAGCACACCCTGGATACAAACTTGTGACTCCAGGTGTGGTAGTCAGCATCTTTACTTACTGAGCAACCCAGGCTCACCGTAAATGCGTTATCCTAATAATTTTATTATACATTTTTTTCTTCAGTGAAACTCAAAACCAGATTTGTTTTTTAATTTTGCATTTAACTGATCACAAAGTATAGTCAGGACATTACTGATGTAAAAAACAGCACCATCACAATTTTTTTTTTTTTTTGATCAAATCTAGTCAGGCCCCATTTCCAGCAACCATCACTCCAACACATTATCCTTGAGTAATCATGCTAAATTGCTAATTGGTACTAGAAAATCGCTTGTTTCAATAGTTGAAAGCTATTAGGTTCATTAACTTAAGCTTAACTTTGTCATTGAGTTGCCACAGTATGTAAGAGACAGGCATGTCTTAAGGTCAATATTAGGTAAAAGAAACAGCTTTCTCTAGAAACTCATCAGTCAATCAGTGTTTTGAGAAATGCAATATACAATGCTTGAAATTGCCAGAAAAAAGATGTCATACAAAGGTGTACACTACAGTCTTCAAAGACAAAGGACAACTGGCTCTAACAAGGACAGAAAGAGATGTGGAAGGCCAGATGTACAACTAAACAAGAGGATAAGTACATCAGAGTCTCTAGTTTGAGAAATAGACGCATCACATGTCCTCCGCTGACAGCTTCATTGAATTCTACCCACTCAACACCAGTTTCATGTACAACAGTAAAGAGAAGACTCAGTGGTGCAGGACTTATGGGAAGAATTGCAAAGAAAAATCCACTTTTGAAACAGAAAAACAAAAATAAAAGGTTAGAGTGAACAAAGACACACAGACATTGGACAACAGATAACTGGAAAAGAGTGTTACGGATCTTAACCCCATTGAGCTTTTGTGGGATCAGCTAGACTATAAGGTGTGTGAGAAGTGCTCGACAAGACAGTCACATCTATGGCAAGTGCTACAGGAAGTGTGGGGTTAAATATCACCTGAGTATCTGGACAAACTGACAGCTAGAATGCCAAGAATCTGCAAAGCTGTCATTGCTGCACGTGGAGGATTTTTGGATGAGAACTCTTTGAAGTAGATTAAAAGGTTCTGAATGTTTTTTTTTTTCAAATTGTAATAGTAATTTTTCACATTATTAATGTCCTGACTATACATTGTGATACGTTAAATGCCACTTTGGTGAATAAAAGTACCAATTTATTTCCATAAGAGCAAAATCTGTACATTATTAAAATATTTTGGCCGCCAGTGTATATATAAAAAAAGAAAATCTGAAATAAATTTTATAAATGCAATGTCAGACTTATTCAAAGACATAAATGCAATGAAATAACCAGTCTTACAGAAACTATACTTTAAATAAAAATTCTAAACAAACAAAACAAATTCATATTTCATTTATTTGGTAAAAAAAAGAAAGAAAAAAAAAAATCACTGAATACAACAAATCTCGTAATGTGTAGTAGGGCTGGGTGATATGGCTACATATGTTTTATCTTTATTCAATAAATATATATATATATATATATATATATATATATATATACATAGCTCTGAAATGGATTAAAAGTTTTGTTTTGTTTTTTTGTTAGAGGAACCATCATTTCAACTAAACAGCCATTAAAGTTCAGTAGATTCAAAATGTTTAATGCTCATAGTAAAAATCTATTTAAAAATTTCTTTTTTTTACTTAAACACACCATTTTTTTTTACTTAATTAAAACAAGGAAAAATAATATTTAATTGTTAGCCTTTATATTCACCCATATTTAATAAAAAGCATAATTTACATACAAATATTTTTTAACTAAAAACTTTTGTGAATAATCTGCCCACAATAATTTTTAGGAACCAAGTTGAATATTTTATACTGAATTACTATTGTGGGACCCATTCAAGTTTGTCATTATAATATAGTACGGAGTAATAATACTATTATTTTGAGGATATATATACTGTATTCACATATAGTAGTAATGTGTTTCTGTCATTTTTATTTCACTAGGAGCTTATTTTTGTTGTGCCGAACACTGAAAATGCACTGCAATGTCAGTGGCAGTGATTTCCTTCTTTTCTGTGATACTGTGTTGTGTTGTATAATCAATGATATGTGATTTGTATAATAACTTAAAATGGTTACAGATGTTTGGAATTGTGCGATTGTGTGAACCTTACACATTTTGCTTTCTCAATGCATGCAAATCGCTCCGAGACCTCTAAATAATGCACACAGAGCAGCATGTCACCCATTCCTTCTGAAGCACGCACAGTCCATGTATTCATTTCATAAAGTTGCAGCCTTTTGTGGTTTAATATTGACATATGACTGCATTGTGGTACATGACTTCATAACTGATGTTGTTTAGATGAACTAGGATTGTTAAATTAGCCCAATGACACACTCTTTAGGAAAAAGTCATTGCGATTATATCATTAATATTCAATAAATAGCCAAGCACTAATGTGTTGACCTATCTTTAACGACACACTGTCATATTTACATTTGGCAGACGCTTTTATCCAAAGCGACTTACAGAGGCCTTATGACAGGGACAATCCCCTCGGAGCAACCTGGAGTTAAGTGCCTTGCTCAAGGACACAATGTTGGTGGCTGTGGGGCTTGAACCAGTGTCCTTCTGATTACCAGTTATGTGCTTAGACCACTACACCACCACCACTCCACACCACTTCACATGAACAACTAAGAGGCTCCTTAAATACATAACACGGTTAACAGTTCTTGGTTCATTTCGACCTGGAGATGCAGAAGTCAGATTCACTAAAAAGAACCAGCTCATAAGAGTCTTTCTTTCGGGAATCAGGCTGCATTGGTCATGTGTGTTTTGCGAAGTAGATATAAAAAATATATGAAGCTCAGTGTGAACATTCTGCCTAGCATCTCTGTTTGTGTTCTACAGAAGGATGAATGTCATCCACTTTTGGAATGACATGAGGGTAAACAAATGATGACAGAATTTTCAGATGTACTATCCCTTTAAGCCTCACACTTCATACATCTCTATTTAGTAAGAAAATAAGACTTTCAGAGCCGCCTCCCTGATGTCGAGGTGTTTGAAAGCTCTCGTGAGCTGCACATAGCTTTGGAGATTAAGTGTGAAGGGAGGACAGAATATCCCTCCGCAGAACAGTGCACTGGCCTAAAGCTTGAGACTTACACCGCTGATGCTTCAGTAAATATCAGAGTCTAAGATGAATCCAGACTCCAGCGGCAGGGCCAGAGAATTTTGCTAGCTGTCCAACCCAATCAAAGTCAAACGTGAAGGGTTCAGGCAAGCCGGGCTGCTTTTGACTGACAGTTTAACAAACTTTTTGATGCCAAGGTATGCATATCAAACACAAATGGATCTAAAAATGCCCATAGTGTGTCAAATTTTCAAAAACATTTTCAAGACAATTAGAAATTAATAAAATAGAATATAATCTGATATATTTATATACATATGAAATGATGGTGATGGTGCAACAAATAAACAACCCCAATCCCGAAAAGGTTGGGATAGTATGAAAAATGCTAATAAAAACCAAAAGGAGTGCTATATTTTGCTATATTGAAAGCACTACAAATACACATTAAATTATGTTTTTCCTTGAGAATTTCATTGTTTTTTGAAAACGTACAGTCATTTCAAATCAGATGATTGCAACACGCTCCAAAATATTTGGGACAGTTGACACTTATTAAGCATTTGGGCACTGAAGACACAAGTTTATTAATGTTAGAAATTAGAATTTTCCCCCATTTATCCATTATGTAGGTCTTCATCTACACAATTGTACAGGGTCTTTGTTGCCAAATGTTGTGCTTCATAATGCACCACACATTCTCAATTGGAGATGTTCATGACTGCAGGCTGGATTTGTAGCACCCACACTCTCTGCTTACACAGCCATGCACTAGAAATCCAGGCAGTATGTGGTTTGAAGTTGTCCTGCTGGAAAATGCAAGGATGTCCCTGGAAAAGACAGTGCTGGATGGCAGTATACGTTGCTCCATAATTTGTACATATCTGTCTGCTTTAATGGTGCCCTCACAGATGTGCGAGTTACCCATGCCATGGGCAGTGACACACACCTGGCCCATACAGACACGGGCTTTTGGACCTGATGCTCTCTCTTCAGACCAAAAACACAGTTCCACTGTTCTACTTTCCATCTAAGATGAGACCAAGCCAAGAGGATTCGGTAGCGCTTCTGGACAGTGTTGATGTAGGGCTTCTGTTTTGCATAGTAAAGTCTTAACTTGCATCTGTGGATGCAGCAGTGAATGGTGCTGACTAACAAAGGTTTACTAAAGTAATCCCAAGCTCATGTTCATGATAGCTATTACAAATTAATGACGTTTTTTAAGCCAGTGATGTCTGAGGGATCATTCAGAAGTGTTTTTTGTCTTGCCCTTTACACGCTGAGATATGACCAGATTCCTTGAATCTTTTAACTATATTGTGCACTGCAGAGGGTGAAATGCCCAAAATCTTTCCAATTTGTCTTTGGGGAAGATTGTTCTCAAAGTGCAGGATTATTTGCTGAAGCATCTGTTGGCAAATTGACAAGTCTCGAATGATCTTTGCTCTTGAAGGACTAGGCTGTTTTTGGAGGCTCCTTATATACTATTACATGATTGCCTCACATGATTGCATCTCCTGTTTCACATCGCCTTGTTAGTTCAACTCGTCACATTGTTATTAGTCTTAAATTGCCCGTCTCAACTTTTTTGGAGCGTGTTGCAATCATCTGATATTAAATGAAATGTCATGTAAACTAGAACGCTGATTTCCTGAAGCGGTTTAACACACCTAGGTTTCTCTTGCAGAAAGCGACTTAATGTGTCCATGTAAATGCATAAGCGGTGTTCTAATGGGTGTTTGAAGAGTGTGAGTGCGTGGAACAGACCGGATAACAAACGTCACAGGATGGAGCCCAACGACAATCAACACAGTGGAAAGAATTTAACATTTCTTGGAGTCCAGTGGGAAAATCAAATCTACTATAAAAGATACCCATTTATGAACATGAATGTAAAATATCAACTGTCCCTCACATTCACGTATATGCGCTCGTACATTGGGAGAATTTTACGTAAGACTGCCCCACCACTATTGCAGCGCAATTCTATTGCAGGTTGAGATATAAAGTTAAGGAAACAAACACGGCATTAACTCTTGAAGGTCTGGAAATAAAGCAAAGCAATGGAGAATAAAAGAGCAAAGTCTTCCTCGTATCCCATGTTTGCTATTTAAAGAAGTGTCGCGGGAAAATTACGTTGCTGAGAAGAGAGCTGCTTAATGAACGAGCCTATACGGGAGTAAAGTGTACGCCGCTTATACGTTGCATGTACATAGGAATGCCATTTTCTCTCAATAACCTGCTTTCTCAAAAGCCGCTTTCTGGTGTCCATGTGAACGTAATCAGTGAGGCACTTACAATGAAAGTGAATAAAGCCAATCCATAAACAATAAAATACTCACTGTTTCAAGAGTATAGCCACAAAGCATAAACAGTAAACATTTAAACATGATTTTAGTGTAATAAAATCACTTACTAACCTTTTCGATGTAAGGTTATATCCTATTTTACGATGACAACATTACGCCGTGAACCCTACATGGCCGTAAAAACTATTTAAACAACTTAACGGCTTTAATATCCAAGATTAAACAGAAACATTTGTTTGCTGTCCTTTTCTGCATATCATGCCGCCATTTTGTGGTCCGTTCTGCATAATGCGGCGGCTCATTTTAACTTATCGCGGCCCATTCAGCCCCCTCGGTTCTCCCGACGGTCAGTACACCCCTGATCGGCTCCAAAGTGCGTCGGCACACCAGGAAAATGCCCGGTATGCCAGATTACCAGTCCTTGAGTCTTCAGTGGCTCTGATGCCGGGAGAACATGAAGACTCTTATGTTCACTTTTACAGCCAACAACAGAACACTTATGATGCTTACGAAGCTGAGACATTATTCTTCTCACTGTATCTGCTCCAGCGTGGAAACAAATGGCGGAGTGTGTGTAGATCACTCAGGGGAGGATCTATGATAATAGGGTGGAGTCCGTCACCAGTCGTGGGTGAGGCCTGCTCTAACATGACGTCACTATAGAGCAGAAACGAAAACCATTCATTTTGACACACTGTTTTTGATTAATAGAAGGCTAGATATACTCCAAATCAATGTATGTAGATTTGTTTTAATTTCTTACTGTTAAAAGGGTAGTTCACTTAAAAATGCAAATTAAGTGTTCCACAGGAAAAAAGAAAGCAAGTCATATGAGTTTGGAACAACATGAAGGTAAGTAAATGATGACAGAATAATTTTTTGGGGGGAGAATGATCCTTCTAAGAACTATGGCTGTCAACAGAATAAAACAAAAATGATTAATCTATTGATTTCTTTTTCACATTGTTGCTCATTTTCCATTACTTTAGTATTTAAACCACAAGTTTTAAACTTAAGCTGACATTCTATGATGACCTGGATGATTGAGGGCCTTCACATATAGGTTGGAGGATGTATAATGTATAATAGATGTGAGCAGATATTGTTCAAGGTGTGTGGAGACTACTTGAAAGAGCACGTAATGATGAAGACGATATGGTGAAACATCTCATGTGTGTATCTCATAGCTCAAGGTTTGACTGTAATGAGAGATGGAAGTTAAAAATTGAAATCATAAGTGCTTGTATCTCAGAAGGGTGTTGAATGTTTAATCCAGTGCAGGTTCATGTAACCTAATTTAGTTATAAAAGCAGCACATGCAAAAAGTGACAGTGGCGGCAATCTAGTGTGTTGTTTATATATTTACACATAATTCATCCTAAATTGTGGAACTTGTAATAGGTGTGTGTGTGTGATTTTGTTTATGTGCAGCAGGTGTTTGTGTACAGGTGTTTCTATTCTTGTGAGGGCAGAAATGTCCTCATTATTCAAAAATGTCCTCACTAATATAGTGAAACCTGTCGGACACATAAAACCTGTCAGAAAAAAGGCTCAGATGATGTCTCTCTTTAAAAATAGTGATGTGCACAGGTATGTGCATTTTGTGTGTGTGTGTGTTTTGGGTGTGTATGCAGGTCTTTATGTGTGTTTTTGTGTATCTGCTGGTGTTTGTGTATGTATGCAGGTATGCGAGTGTGTTTACGCAGGTGTTTGTGTATACGTGATTGTATGCAGGAGTTTGTGCCTTTGTGTGTGTTTACTAGTTATCGTGTGTTTGAGTGCATGTGCGAGTGCGAGTGTTTATACAGGTTAGGTGTGTGTGTGTGTGTATGCAGATGTGCATGTACAGTTGAAATCAGAAGTTTACATACATTTAGGTTGAAATCATTAAAAACAAATTTTTTAACCACTCCACAGATTTAATATTAGCAAACTATAGTTTTGGCAATTCGTTTAGTGCATCTACTTCGTGTATGACACAAGTTTTGTTTTCTGACAGACTGTTTCACTTTTAATTGACTATATCACAATTTCAGTGGGACAGAAGTGTACATACACCAACTGTGCCTATAATCAGCTTGGAAAATTCCAGAAAATTATGTCAAGCCTTTAGGCAATTAGCTTCTGATAGGCTAATTTGCTAATTTGCTATCTTCAGATAAAGGAACAATGACTTTGAACTCAGAAATTGAAAACATGTTCATCATAGTAGAGGTGTATTCAGGTAATTGTTTTGTGTAAATTGCCTTTTGACTGTATTTTATAGATCTGGGCAAACATTTTGTGTCACGTCATTGGCCTATATGCAGTTTTTTGGTGTTTTTTTTGCAGTTGTTCAGCATGTCTTGCACGTAGAAAAGTCCATCTCTCACAGTGTGTACCATAGGCTGTTCACATCTGAGTGTAGATGACAGCCATATGGCGTCACAGCCCGCTCAATGTGTATGGCTCACCCTGAAGTAAGGTAATAGGAAAGATTCCCTTCAAAACAACACCTTTATCTCCACATCTTTCTTCAACCCAAATCTGTTCACCCAATAAGCCCATAACGCTAATGAAGTTTTGGCTTGGAAAGCTTATCTAACACATCAAGAAATTAAGTACAGGGTTCAAACACCTTTTGACTAGTGAATTTCCATGACGATTCCAGCTGTTCATGACAATGGGGAAAAAGGTATTTTAAAAATAGTTTCATGGCAATTTGTACTCACAAGAGCAACTTTTAGTCAATTAAATATTTCAAAGCTGAGCAAAACAAGAAAAATGTATATTCCCCCATAAAACTTTCCATGACATGTGCATGACTTTTAAAGTGACAGTTCACCCAAAAATGCAGTCATAATTTACACACTCTTGTGTTATTCTCAACTTTATTATTTTTACTGATGTCATCCATTATGTAGGTCTTCATCTACACAATTGTACAGGGTCTTTGTTGCCAAATGTTGTGCTTCATAATGCGCCACACATTCTCAATTGGAGATGTTCATGACTGCAGGCTGGATTTGTAGCACCCACACTCTCTGCTTACACAGCCATGCACTAGAAATCCAGGCAGTATGTGGTTTAAAGTTGTCCTGCTGGAAAATGCAGGGACTTCCCTGGAAAAGACAGTGCTGGATGGCAGTATACGTTGCTCTAAAATTTGTACATATCTGTCTGCATTAATGATTGGACAGTGTTGATTTAGGGCTTCTGTTTTGCATAGTAAAGTCTTAACGTGCATCTGTGGATGCAGCAGCGAATGGTGTTGACGAACAAAGATTTACTAAAGTAATCCCAAGCTCATGTTCATGATATCTATTACAAATGAATGATGATGTTTAAGACAGTGATGTCTGAGGGATCATTCAGAAGTGTTTTTTGTCTTGCCCTTTACACATTGAGATTTGACCAGATTCCTTGAATCTTTTAACTATATTGTGCACTGTAGAGGGTGAAATGCCCAAAATCTTTCCAATTTGTCTCTGGGGAAGATTGATATAGCATAGCTCAAAGAATTTCAAGCAGAAGACTTAAGCAAATGTCTGCTTTGGCTCTGCATTTAATGAAAAATTGAGAACAAACTCATTTGTGTTTTTCCTGTGGGGAGAGTTTCTGGCAGGATTCCCACACCTTTCAACCAATGACTTTTCCATTCCATTTTAAAATTCCCTGATATTTCCAGGTGTGTGAAGGAAAAGCTGCCTTACTGTCTAACAGGTCAGTGGACACAGACAGGCTTCAACTGCGCTGTCTGCGGGTGGTGAAAGGCGAGTAATGAAGGAGAAAGAGAGAGGTAAAGTGAGACAGAGATGAGCCCTCAGGCAGAAGAGCCTCGTGGCAGACTTCACCGCCGACTGCCTGACAGTAAGTGCGCCCGGGGGTCCGTTCCTCTCTTACGGAAATCACAGATCACTCAAGGGCTACAATCCATCTGCCCCGGCACTTCAGAATTGGCTTTCTAATGATTTTACATTAGGGCCTATTAGGATGCCACGTTAATGTTTCTAAGCAAGATTTCACTGACTCATTTTGCTGTTTTGTTTGTTCTTAGAATTTTAATGGGTGCCATCATTATATACGCAATACAGATTTCTTGAGCAAACAAGAGGGTTCTCTGGGGGGCTCCCTTGGACATTTCTGTTCATATCTGTTCTTTGATATCAAATGTTGGAATAAGGATGATTCCAGGCAAAATTCTTTGGAATGCATTTAAAGGAAATGTTCACCTAAAAAGTATGTCATTATTTACTCACCCTTTATCTTGTTACATGGATGGTTTTATTTCTTATACATTTGTGTAGAATCTTTATTTACATTTATGCATTTGACAGATGCGACTTACAGTGCACTTATTACAGGGACAATTCCCCTGGAGCAACCTGGAGTTAAGTGTCTTACTCAAGGACACAATGGTGGTGGCTGTGGGGATCGAACCAGCAACCTTCTGATTAACAGTTTACAAGTTATGTGGTTTAGACCACTACACCACCACCACGTTACGCTGCTCTGTTTTCAGAAAAAAAAAGTGCCTGCTATCAAGCTACAAAAAAGCAACATAAAATCACCACAAAAGTAGTTTATATGACTCAGGTGTAATATTCCAAGTCTTCTGAAGAAAAATGATAGCTTTATTTGTAGAACAAACCAAAATGTAAGCCGCTATTCACTAATAATATTACCTTCTGCTAAAACTCTGAAATCTAATGTCACAAACTAAGCTGAATCATCTACTTTTTATGGTGCTTTTCTGTTGTTGTATGGAAAAAAGCTTCTTTTCTAAAATAAAGATAAAAATTGTCCTTTCATATTCCAAAGTAATGGAATTTTCATTTCGAGTTGAACTATTCCTCTAACTATGGATAAATGTGTTAAACCGAGCTGACAGTACCTCAGTCTTTCTTAATAAACAAACTAAAAAGGGGGTTAGTGAAATGTAGATTTGTGTGGCGCTCCACTTGAATCAACAAAACCTAGCTCCCTACCCTAAACCTAACCGATAGTGTCATAAAAGCAAACGTGTGATGAAAAACACAATTGCTGAAGCAAACACATCATTTTGTGATGCTTGTCTGATGCTTTCGGTTCACTTGTCACATGCTCTTCAGGACTCATACTCCAATCCTTTGCATCACAAGTGCAACGCTCTATCAGTTGACATTTTAAATGTTAAAATGTATCACCTTACAAGCCACTATAGTAAAAGTGTTTAGATGTCAGAAGATAACAATGTGTGAGGAAAAGGGTGAAAAATAAGCATTTATGAACTGATAATCTGCAGTTTTACTCATGATTTGTGAGGAAGTGAATAAAGTAATTGATGTACAGTACATACAGTACAACAAGCCATGTAAAAACCATTTTGCAACAATGTAGCAATAGTAATGTGAATGTTAAACCAGTTTGAATTATGTGAATGTAGTTTATACATTTTGTAGAGTATCTCTGAGTGCGGATTTATGTGTGGCCTTGGTTATCGCCTATTTGGATCTCCACAGTTATCGAAGGATACAGAAGTCATCCACCATTTCTACGAAATGGGGCTCTGAGGAGACTGAGCTGAGATATTTATGAATGTCCTCTCCCTTGGCTCTTTTCTGACATGTGTGGAAAAATATTGAGGTTATCCCTTTTACTTTGATGCCTTTCTTCTTCTTTTTCCCTCCCCTTTTCTCTCCAATTTGGAAAGTTTAATTCCCAATGCGCTCTAAGTCCTCAAGGTGGCGTAGTGCCTCGCCTCAATCCAGGTGGCAGAGGACGAATCTCAGTTGCCTCCACGTCTGAGACCGTCAATCCACCCATTTTATCACTTGGTTTGTTCAGCACCATCCACGTGCCCAACCGAGAGCGAGAACCACATTATAGTGACCACAAGGAGGCTACCCCATGTGACTCTACTCTCCCTAGCAACCGGGTCAATTTGGTTGCTGAGGAGACCTGGCTGGAGTCTGGAGTCACGCCCTGGATTCTAACTCGCGACTCCAGGGGTGGTAGTCAGCGTCTTTACTCGCTGAGCTACCCAGGCCCCCCACTTTCATGCCTTTCTTGAGAAATAACTGCCCATTAACCAACCAATATGTTTTGGAAACTACAGAGCAACATCCAATTGTTTGTTGCCCGGTATCACAATTTTGGGAGACAGAAAGCATTCGACCCTGTACCTTGACAGATTGGTAACACGCCGCTCCAGGTGCTGTTGTGGGTGCAGGTGCGGGTAACAATGCTCCAATTTTCCATCACGTAACCAGGCTGGCAGGAGTACGTCACATTCTGGCCAATGGTAAAACCCTCGCCGAATCTCAGCCCATTGGCAGGTACTCCTGGATCCCCACAGCTAATCACTATTAGAGGAACAGAATTAGAGTTCTTCAAGTAAAACTTATGCATTAAACTACAAGTAATTTTACTGTTCTCAAAGAAAAGACGTAGAAAGAACATATATTTAGCCTATAATTATACAATTATCCAATCAAATAGAGTTTTACTTTACCTTTACTTTTCTTACTTGTTAGCAATTAAATTAAATCATGAACTGTAAAATACATAAATTGGTAACACTTTACAATAAGGTTGTATTCGTTAGCATTAGTAAATGCATTAGGTTTCATTAACTAATGGAAAATTTATTTTTACAGCATTTATTAATCTTTGTTAATTTATGTAAATACAAACATTGTTCTTTATTAAGTCATGTTATTTCATAAATCATTAAATAATATTAACTTTACATTTTAATTTTACAAATGTATTAGTATACAGTATGTTACAAAATGTATATTAACAAGATTAAAAAGTGCAGTCAAATTATTGCTCATTGTTGTCAGTGTTAACAAATGAAGTTAACTAATGCTAACGAATACAACCTTATTGTAAAGTGTTACCCATAAGATTATCCAAAGAAACTGTGGATAAATCCAATTTAAATATAATTACATTATCTAATAGGGGTCTATTTTAAAAAATGATGGCTTATGAATTTTGATTTTCCTTAAAAATAGTAAAGTATACAATTTTGTCAATAACAATGGAGTCTTGTGGGATGTTTTGCTAATCAGCATCCTAACAATAGGTCATTAAGACATTTTACAACCTGCAAGATTGGAAACTATGAATTAAACAAAGTTTATGTGGAACTACTTATTTGGTTCTGTGGTGTGACGCCTCCACATTTATATATAGATTCGTTTAGCATTAATAAGCATAAAATCTCATAAGAGTCATTTGTTCATGAGAAAAGTTCTACATACAGTATTTGTGTGGATTCCATTATATGAGAGTCTAACTGTTGGAAACAATGCTTTTATAACTACGCAATACCTTCATTTGCTATATGGTTTGACAAGCTTATCTAATTTCTAAGTTGTACATACCGTTTTAATTACCATAGATTAATTAAAGACTACATTTACATTTACATTTATGCATTTGGCAGACGCTTTTATCCAAAGCGACTTACAGTGCACTTATTACAGGGACAATCCCCCCGGGGCAACCTGGAGTTAAGTGCCTTGCTCAAGGACACAATGGTGGTGGCTGTGGGGATCGAACCAGCAACCTTCTGATTACCAGTTACATGCTTTAGACCACTACACCACCACCAGACTATATGCAATATGTCTTTAAACAAATTTGTCACACCACAGGACCATTGAAATGAACTAGTGACATTAATAAGTTGATTCAAAGTGGTGAAAAACTTGAAAGAAATTATGACCAGTCACAGTATCTAACATATTTCCCTCATACAAATACTGTATATGAAGTTTTACCTGAAGTTAATGTCCATGTTCGTTTGCTAACTACTCATTGTGGGAAATTATGTCTTGAAATCATGAAAAAGAGATGTCATTATCTAAGAGACTGTCTGTGGGTGTGCATAAATATTCTAAACCATGTAGCCTACATAATTAAAATGTCTAAGGGAACTATAATTAAAACAACATTTATTTAGTACGCTTCTATTAAAATGATATCTGTTGCATTCGAATTTGTAATGGTCAAGCCTCAGCGTTAAACGTCAAAGTCGGAAAACCTATGCAAACATTTAGATTCCAAAACTTAATGAAATGCCTGCATAGGCTGTATTTCGAGGCATCCAGTATACAGGTATACCTTTTTTGATCAAATTTCACACGTATCCTTTATGAGAATGACAAAGCGAGAGAAATGTGGATTGAAAATGTATTTCATTCAATACCAAAAAAGTATCAATAAAAATAATTTAATTTAAAAGAAAAATCGAATAATTTACCTAATATTTGTGTGCTTCTTTGTGTATAATATGATTAGCTTAGCTTCAAATCAAATCACTTACAAGTGTTTCAAATCAATCACTTACAAGATTCAATTTCAGTTAGGATACTACACAAGACAGCTGACAATGTGGGCAGCAGATAAAAAGACATCTCACTGTTTTGCAACCTTTGTTGAAAAATAGCCAAAAAATCCCAATGACTTTCACTGAAGGAGGGACCAGATTATCCTTGAGCCTTCAGAGTGAACTCTTTTGTCTTGGATAAGTGAAAAAACTATTAGCAACCATCCAGAACACCTTAGCAACTGCACAACAATTCCCTGGCAATGACCAGTAACACCTGAGCACTGTGGCAATGAGTTTAGCACTTTTTATCTGCAGATAATGCTAAAATCTAGTTCTGGATGTAAATGTCCAAACATGCTAATGCTAATGTCCTCGGGGTTTTACAAAGTCTGGAAAGTAAAAATAAAATTGTACTAGCCAATGGCGCTACTTTCTGCAACGTGTCCGTAGATGGTTGACATGCACGAATTTGCCTCCTTGGCCTTAGAAACATGGAACATGATTAGCTGTAATGTTTATATACACTGGCAGCCAAAAGTTTTAAATAATGTACAGATTTTGCTTTTATGGAAAGAAATTGGTCCTTTTATTCACCAAAGTGGCATTCAACTGATCACAATGTATAGTCAGGACATTGATAATGTGAAAAATTTCTATTACAATTTGAAAAAAGTTCAGAACTTCTTAAACTACTCCAAAGTGTTCTCATCAAAAAATCCTCCACGTGCAGCAATGACAGCTTTGCAGATTCTTGACATTCTAGCTGTCAGTTTGTCCAGATACTCAGGTGACATTTCACCCCACACTTCCTCCAGCACTTGCCATAGATGTGACTGTCTTGTCGAGCACTTCTCACACACCTTACAGTCTAGCTGATCCCACAAAACCTCAATGGGTTAAGATCCATAACACTCTTTTCCAGTTATCTGTTGTCCAATGTCTGTGTGTCTTTGTTCACTCTAACCTTTTCTTTTACTGTTTCAAAAGTGGCTTTTTCTTTGCAGTTCTTCCCATAAGTCCTGCACCACTGAGTCTTCTCTTTACTGTTGTACATGAAACTGGTGTTGAGCGGGTAGAATTCAATGAAGCTGTCAGCGGAGGACATGTGAGGTGTCTATTTCTCAAACTAGAGACCCTGATGTACTTCTCCTCTTGTTTAGTTGTACATCTGGCCTTCCACATCTCTTTTTGTCCTTGTTAGAGCCAGTTGTCCTTTGCTTTTGAAGACTGTAGTGTAAACCATTGTATTAAATCTTCAGTTTTTTGGCAATTTCAAGCATTGTATAGCCTGAAGACATGCCAGTTTGTTACATACTGTGGCATCGTATAAACAAAGTCAATGTTAAGCTTCATTTCACGAACCAAATAGCTTTCAACTGTGTTTGATATAATGGCAAGCGATTTTCTAGTACCAAATTATCAATTTAGCATGATTACTCAAGGATAAGGTGTTGGAGTGATGGCTGCTGGAAATGGGGCCTGTCTTGATTTGATCAAAAATGACTTTTTTTTCCAAATAGTGATGGTGCTGTTTTTTTACATCAGTAATGTCCTGACTATACTTTGTGATCATTTGAATGCCACTTTGGTGAATTAAAGTATTAAAGTAATGTCAGCTGTTAAGGAATGCTTTTTCAGGAGTGGAGCAAACATTATTTGCAAAAGGAGCCCTTGAGTGTCAGCATCCATGAACGATCCTGCCCTGTAAATGTATTATACATCTCTTATTCCACAAGCGGCACCAAAGAGAATTGCAATTTGTTTGTTTAAGTGGCCTGAATGAGCCAAACAAAACAACACTGATTCGACCATTGACATACATTTAGGGCTGGACTACCTGTTAGCAAGAACATTTGAGATGAATTGCTTGAATCTTATTTAAAAAAAACAGTAATTATTTTAGCTAATCTGTTTGGCACCAAAAGAGGCAAAGATGCTTGTTTCACTTTTGACATCCCCAATTTATCTCCGAATTCCATCAACAACGAGCATTGCATCATAGCATTGAATAATGCCATTGGAGTGGCCCATGGAAATTCACTGTATTCCTGCTGCACTCCCCCGCTCATTATTTGCAGACTATGCCAATATCAATCTTGGATTTTATGTCAGTCTGAGATTGATACTTCTTGTCATTTCATCCTCCTATAACTTAGACAGCGGCAGTAATAAATCTCTTTATATTAATGAGAAAACACATGACATGAGCAGGGTTCACATCTGAGTAACAACAACACCGTTATGTGATGGTTTGGCTAATTTAAAAATAGTTTTGTTATTGCGGAAAGTCGTGCCTGTTTAATTGACAACATTTAGTGTAGCAGAAAGAAATAAAAAAATATATATATAAAAAATGATTGAACGCTTACTTTTTTCCAGATTGTCGCACTGGTTTGTTTAAATTTTTCCAGGATGTAAAACAACAGCTTGAAGAATTCAGGATCTGAATACGTACGGGTGCAGTTGGGCTCGGCGCCAGACCAGGTGCCGTTTGCCAGGCAGTGACGGGAAGGAGAACCAGAGAGGTGATATCCATCTACGCACGAGTAGATGATTGAATGAGAGAAGGTGGTGTCATCCACTCGTAAAATTCGTCCATTAGCTGGAGTCCCTGGATTCCCGCATTGAACAGCTTTTGGATGAAAGAGAATAAGGGTCGCATTAGTCACTTGCCAATAGAAATGCACATACAGCAGAGATGCAGCTACTCTATATTGATTCAAATAGTTTCTGAATAGCTCATGAAGCTGCACCTTTTGAATAGAAGGAGTTCAAGCACTGCTAAAATCACTTTCAGTATTTTCTGTATTTTTTATGTAGTTTTTAATAAAAATATCTAAACATCATTAAACAAGATAGTTATTAAGACTTCTTTTCAGAGAAATATACCTATTGGCTTTTTTCTTGTTTTAACCATAAACCACACTAAATAATGTTAGATTTATGCTTAAAAAGGGGTAAGAAAAACTAAAGACGTAAAAAACTTTAAAAAAAAACTTAATTGAAGATCTGTTCTCAGAAAACAAATCTCATTCTCTGATATAGTTTTGCTTCTTTGGTAAATGTATCTTGTTTTAGGTATGCTTAGATATTTTAACCGGAAAACAAAATACAGATAAAAACATTATTTTCAGTAAAGAAAGCTTGCACATCCAACACATTGCATCTGAATATATTACACTGTTCATCTCAATCACAACTGTAAACACTCGCATCAAAAGCAATAGAACCCATTATAATCAATGATGCTGTATACCATGGAAGCGTCAGTTGCAGCGTGTCACGCCAACAGTAAACAGGTGTCCTGTTCCATTTTGCGTTGGTGCTACTACTGCCAACAACAGAAATAAATGGTTTAGAAAGTTTGTGTCGATGCGTCCGGTGTAAACAGCCTCAAGCCATTGCGTCGGGTCATGTCAGTGAACACGTCTGCCGTAGACAAGGTGTCAGCACCATAAACTATCAAAAAATCATGACATATATTAATGAATGGTACTGTTAACTTCCATTTTTGATCGGCTCCAAGTGTTTTTAACTGTCCTAGATCCTTCAATGACAATTCCTTGGTAAAGCGTGAATCATTTTATGACTGGTTCACATGCAGTCCATGCTGATATCAGTCAACAAAACATGCAATCCACGCTGAAATACACTGAAGACACATTATGCACATACATAGTCCAAAGAACTCTGAAGACACACTCATCTAGTTTCCAGTATCATCATATACTGAGGTGCATATTGCCAGAAATGCATCAAAACGATCAAAGATGTCCATCTAATGCGTCTTTACATACACCAACAATTAAAAATAGCTCAGAATGATGAAATAACAGTTTGTTGAGCAGTTTATGCACAAAACAGAGGCAAAGCAGTAGGCCTATATCCTGCTCTCTCACTCTCTCTTAATGGGCGGGGCCAAGGGATGATGTCAAGTAGGCGTGAGTACCCTTTGTGACATCACTAATATACGGATGTAGGTGCGGCGGTGTTTTGGCAGCTTGGATTCAATAAATGCTTTCATTGCATTGGGGATAAAGTTTTTAAATGTACATTATGTTTTTATAATACAAAGACCTCTTATATATTTCATTTTTGCAGTGAGGTAAGCTTGCTGCATGTTTACTACAGAGGTTTTCAACTGGTTTTGCTTAAGGACCCATATTTTACACTAGAAATCAATGTAATATATGTTATATTGGATTATGTTAGTCCTATGGTATTTTGGATATTTGGCAATCTAACACATTCCTAAAATCGCTTATTGTACAAATGTAAACAAAAATGTCCTTAGCATTAAACTTTGAAATGTATTAACAATACCCTGAACTTCATAGGCTCAATAATGTGCAAGATTATTGACATGAACGTTGTAGAAGCTGGTTTCAATTTTTAATGGTTTCATGTTCTCAATAGCAAAATAATTTACTGTACACTCAAACCATGTTCAAGTAGTTTGGGTTGTATTTATACTGCATATATGTTGCATTGTTTTGTTCATGGTTTTTCAAAGAATAAGTGCATGTCACACAACCTATCCATGTTGACATCTGCCTAATTCAGCTAGCTTCTACCAAATGACAGATTCATTTGTGGCAAAATGTCATACGTGTGGTCTTTGGTGTTAAAAATAATTGATATGGCAAGCCTATGAGTTGACTAGCCTATTTATTGTGCTGTTGGCATCAGGTTAGTTGCATTTAGTTTGTTCCCTAATGAGAACCACTGGTCTAGACTAATGCAACGTGTGATGTTTTATACCTCTAAACCAATGAAAACAGCACATGCACAGGTCGAGCGGGGTTAAATTGTGGGGGGAATGTTGGTGTTTGTACAGGCTGGGGGAAATCACAGAGGGCATGCTGGGATTTAATGCAAGACAAGCTGTTAGAGCAGAGCAGCGTAGCAAAAAACATTCAAGCTAGAGAAATTTCGCCTCCTGGGACCTGCTTGCTAACAATCTGTAAATCTGTTTTATAGCCAAGCCCCGGCGCTGGACTGCAATAACCTGCCACCCTTGAGATGGCACGGACAATGTGTCAGGGTAAAAGAGCTGCAAAAACATTAGTGCCATTTCCTCAAAAACACCCAGGCCTGACAGTGCAAAGTCAACATCCATGAGAATTAAAGATAGAAATGTATAATACTACATATTTTTAAAGCGACTAGCAGGTGGGTTGCATAATTAGGCTGGTTCGGGTTCACCTGACCCTGATCGGAAGAGTTTTGTAAAGGTTGCTTACATTAGACTTATATTGGTTCCTGCGTAAAAAATAAATAAACCCAGATAGATGGAGCGCAACAGATGCTCGCAGAATGCTTGGGAATTCTAGATGTGTTTGATAAAAGTTATCACACAGTTTCACTTTTGACACTGGTGCAGATGACAGTACTTGCGCATTTACAGGTGATGCGAAGAGATACAGCAGCTTGTACATATCTCTCACATGCCTGGTTCACTGCTTGAGGGTAAAGTCTCCATTCTCCATACATTAAATCCGCTTCCTTTTTTATTATGCTCAGGACATGCATAGCACGTAAAGAATAAGTGTGTGCTGCTCCACACAATCAGATTCTGTGCTAGGATGTGCAGTTGAGTCAAGTGCATACTTCCTGAAAATGTATACAGTATATGCTCATTTTAGGCACAGAAAGTGGGGAAAAAAATTAGTGAAGTTTGTGCATTGCACAAAGGTGCCTGGAATTGTTCCTGACAGGTAGCAGATGCCCCAATACCGGACCCACCCTAATCGGAGCCTGTAAGGCAGAGTAGCCTGCCAGAAACAACTCCAGACACTGTTCTTCTAGTAAAAAAAAAAATGGATAGTGCATAAATTGTTTTTTTTTTATATATGTTTAAATATATTAATTGCTGATATTAACACATAACATTTTCCAAGGCCTAGATAAAAGACTAATTTAAATTTGACACACCGTCTTACAAACGCAACTCTCATGGTGGAACTTTCCAAAAATGGCGCAAAATATGATGCAGTGGCGAAACACGTACATCTCAATGTGTACTGCCCTATATGCAAAGTGTTCTCTAAATTCGTAAGAGCGATAATTCTAGGCGGAATTTTTTTTGCCAGCGCAAAGCGCAAGTGGGTACGGGTGGGAGTGTTTTTGCTATCTGTGGGTGTATATGTGCAAATTTGCTATTTTCCTGAGAATTAGGTTATAGCACTGTCGTTTCAGAACTACTTTTGTTTTCAGCGCAAAGTCTAAATTCAGTTCCCTACATTTGCAGTCTGGAGATTCCACCAGCATGTAGTAATAAAGTACATTTCCAATTTTTTTTCGAAAATTCGTTGGAACATAGAATTATGTCCCTGACAATCACTGTTGTAGCCGTTTCATGAAACAAAACTTTATGAGATTTGTGTAAAACCTTCTAGAGGTCATGGTTTATTTTTAAAATTTAATTAATACTCTAATTTGTATTAATATTTAGTTTTTCACATTTCACACAAATATTTGACGAGAGAAAAGATTGATCCCCACGTCCTCCATCAGATGCATATCTGTGTCTTTGTATGCTTACACTACACGTATCTGTGCACATACATTATTCATGCTGTCTAATGGAGTCTCTTACGTTTGCAGGTGGGCTGACGGCCTGACCACGTGCCGTTGGGGAAGCAAATCCTCTCTGCGGAGCCATAGAGCATGTGACCTGTGGAGCAAGTGAACCGAACTTTGGCGTGCTGCTGAAAGCTGCCCTCCTCTCTGGTGGCGTGAGCCGGAGTGCCTGGATCCCCGCAAGCACCCCTTTTATCACCTATGGAAACAGTGCACATATCTTAATGACAACAGTTGGAATCATTTTACTGCTCGACAGCAATAAAGAGCTCCTCTGTGATCTATTAAATATATAATAAATCTGAATACAACTTTTCTTCTACAAGGGCTGCCCTCAGAGCAGTGCTGCAGCTTTGTTTGGTCACAAATTACTTTTTCACAGCACAGAACTGCCACTTCTTGGATAAAGAGCAGTTAGAGATCTCAGAGGAGCTCATCCCCTGTTCTCAGAGCTGTCAGTCATTATGGTGCTTCAGAAGATTTGAGGAGAGGAACTTTTCACAAAATTTTTGTGCGTGAAACTACTATTTGATTGAGCTTCAAGGTTTTAGCTTGAAAAATATAATGGTTCCTGCCAAAAATGAAAATTCAGTTTCATTTAGTTTCAAACCGCCATGACTTCTATTTTTTTCTATCGGGAAGACACGCAGGCTTGAGTGAAGTTTAAGATGCCATTTATTTGATAAATGTAAAACAGAAAGTAATGTCTCTCTCTTTGGTGTAGGCCCTGTCCGGCTGTCCGAGGGAGTTGTACCTGGAACGTCATGTCCTGCCGGAGATAGGAGGCAGGGGCGAGGAGCCTACCCCCATGCGGGACAGGGCTCAACTGGTGGTTGTGGGGTGGTGGAGGTTGCCATGTTAGCACACTGAATCAGCAATGTGATAGATTGTGAGCAGACTTATAAAGCAATGGCTTACATGCGATTGGCTAGGAATTACCCAGCTAATGATGTGATGATGTACAGCTGCTAGTCTTCCCGCTAGAACTACGCTGCGCTTCCATATTTTTGTGGGGAATGGTTATAGGGATCGTTGAACTCCAAAAAGGACAAAAAGCATAACAGTAGTCAATAAGAATCATTTGATATATTCCAAGTCTTCTGAAGTCAAACGATAGCTTTCTTCTACAGAAAATCATGCCTTCTCTAGAACCTTTCACGTACATTCAAATAAGGAGCGTCAAAACACATTTCACCAGGTTTAACTTCATTTATGCCATTGGTTCTCACATATGTGCGGAGCACCTTTGAAGACAGGAAGGGAATTTATTTTCTGAAACAGTTTTGTGTTCCCTCGCAATAGGTATGTGTTCAAATTTGAATTTAAATCTCATTCTGTTTTTAAACAAAGCTATAGTATACCTTCAGATGACTTGACATATAGCTCACAAGTCATATGGACTACTTTTATGATGTTTTTTGTCCTTTTTGGATCCACTTGTCCCTATATGCCATCAGCTAGTTTTGTGTTCCTTTTTGAGTAAATAATAACAGTATTTTCTGAGAAATAACCCTCTAAAATACATATGCTAGCTAGGGTAATGCTACAGAAATATTAACAGATCACATTCTAAAGTACTAAATATCAGATTTTAGCCAAATTCTCAGTAGAAACAATTAAGGACTAAATTATATCTGCTATTACTGGCATGAAGATGCTTTGCGGGGGTGTGAGAAATGCAACACTTTTCCAAATGACAGTGTGATAACTAACAGACTATCAATTATCATCTAACGGTCGCCAGCATAAACGATTACCATAAATGATTATGGTAAAATATTCATTGTACAGAGCTGGATGGAACAAGCCTTGAGTGGTGTTACAGTCAGCTGATGACCCAAAAATCAAAGCGTTATAATTACATGTACGAGCAACCTGAGGCCAATCAGAAAGCCCAGACTCAGCAAACACTGGCAAACCCACGAGATGACTAATCTAAATTTTAGTAGATGAATATAACATTTCGGCTGACAATGTCAGACTGTACCAAATGTTTATAAAATATTTACCCATTACAAAACAAAATGTGTCCAATCAAAAGTTCTCAAGATGTCACATCCCTTGCAATGGACAAGAAAAAAGCAAATCATGATTAATGGCTGTGACAAAACTAAAGCATATTGGCTATCCCTAAAAAAGGGGCGAGCCGTTTGTTATGTCCCATTCAGACTGTTTCAATGGAGCACAACAGTGCCCGTCCATTTCTTTCAGTCACTTGGTTCCAGGAGTATTTTCCCCACTCATTTCCCCAGCTCCAAAGCGAGCCACTCAAAACATTACAAATTTTGATTTGAGGCAAAGCATTTGAAAATAAGACCAAAAGACACAAGACTGTGCCCTTAAAGGAATAGTTCACCCAAAAATGAAAATTCTCTTATTGTTTACTCATCCTCAATCCATCCCAGATTTGTATGACTTTCTTGCTTCTGCTGAACACAAATTAAGATTTTTAGAAGTTTATCTGGGCTCTGTAGGTTCTCACAATGCAAGAAAATGGTTACCAAAATTTGGAAGCTACAAAACCACATTAAAGCAGCATAAAAGTAATCCATGAGGCTCCAGTGTTTGAATCTATGTCTTCAGAAGTGATATGATAGGTGTGGGTGAGAACCTTTTTTTATTTATTTTTTATTACAATAAATCTCCACTTTCACTTTCACATTATTTTTGCTTTTGCTTTTGACGATTCACATTCTTCATGCATATCGTCACATACTGGGCAGGGAGGCAAACTTAATTATTAATTTGTTTCTCACTCACACCTATCATATCTCTTCCGAAGACATGGATTTAACCACTGGAGTCTTATTGATTACTTTTATGCTGCCTTTATGTGATTTTTGACACCCATTCACTTGTATTGTATGGACCTACAGAGCTGAGATATTCTTCTTAAAATCTTTGTTTGTGTTCAGCAGAAGAAAGTAAGTCATACACATCTGGGATGGCATGTAAATGATTTTGGGGTGAACTATTCCTTTAAATGAAAATCATCTTATTATTTACTCACCCTCATGATATGTCAGTTGTGTATGACTTTCTTTCTTCAGCAGTAAACTTTTGAAGAAAAATATACAAAAAATCTCAGCAGCTCCTTGAAATGCAAGTGGTTGAAGATTTGGATATTGTAGCTCCAGGAAGAACAGATATTCAGCATAAACGTCATCCATATGACTCCAGCGGTTACATGAATGTCTTCTAAAGCGATACAATCACTTTGGGTGTGAAAAAGATCAATATTTAAGTACTTTTTAACTATACTTTCACCATCCACTTGAATTTTAAGGACCTACAAGATATCTTTCTATTTTTATTCAAATGTAAACACACCTGGGATATCATGAGGGTGGGTAAATAATTAGATAATTTTCATTTCGGGGTAAACTATCCCTTTAAATGGTAAATGGTCTGCACTTATATAGCGCCTTTTTAACCTTGACGGTATTCAAAGCGCTTTACACTGTGACTCATTCACCCATTCACACACACACATTCATACACCAGCTGCCATGCAAGGTGCTAGCCTGCCATTGGGAGCAACTTGGGGTTTAATGTCTTGCCCAAGGACACTTCGGCATGTGGAGTCGTGTGGGCCAGGATTTGAACCACCAACCCTACGATTAGTGGCCGACCCGCTCTACCAACTCTACTGCAATTGATTTAAAAACTATGGAAAAATATAAAACTATTGATTTAAAGTTGTTGCTTATAAGTAAAGAAATATAATTTAAGTTTATTGCAAAATATTTAGAGATATACAAACATATAAGTAATTTAAGTATTTGTAGAGAGACAGACTCAATTGCGGCATGGAAGTGGGCAATCACTGCAGAGCTCATTTGGCGCACATTGTTGGCCACGATTTTCTGATTGGTGGATGGTTTCCCTTCAGGAGTGTATTATAGTTCTTCACCAAGAATTCTGCTATTACATGTAATTCAAAAGAATAATCATTTAAAAATAACACAGATGCAGCCAGTGTCTCCAATGCTGCTTATCCTGGGTTTGTTCAGAAATAAACAAAACACCAGCACTCCATGATAGCACTGACATTTTTTTCCCAGTCAAAGACTTTGGGTTTAGTTCAATAGAAATCTGGGACATTCCCTTTTCTACTCTGTGGCACAGAAAGTGAGGGGCAGATTGTAGGCCTACTCCTCTGACATCATTCCAGGCATGCTGATGCGGAGCAGAGAGAGACATGCATACAGAGAGAGAGAGAGAGAGACATGTATACACAGAGAGAGAGAGAGAGAGAGAGAGAGAGAGAGAGAGAGAGAGAGAGAGAGAGAGAGAGCGCCCTATTCACAGGAGACCCTGTCTGTTCAAAAGGCTATCCCAAAGAATCTCTGACAAAAAAGAAATGCTCATTAACCTTCTTCACTTCGACGTCCTACCTTTGTTTGCTGTTGTACAAACAGACAAACCTCGGAAAAGATCTGCCCCACTTCAAGTGGCTATAAAGACAGCACCGTTTCCATTTAACTAATACTGAATGTTATTTTCTCTGCATGCACTGCAAAAATCATTTTCTTTATCAGTATTTTTGTCTTGTTTTCCATAAAAAATGGAACATGTCTTTAAGATGTAATAAACTACCTTAAAAAGCAAGTTGCATTAGTTATTTCACATAAGAGAAAACAGTGTCACATATTTTTCTTTTCTTTTTTTCCCCCAGTGAATATTTCTCAAAAATACACACAATTAAATAATATTTCCACACTTTTTTTTTTTTTTTTGGCATAATTTGGCAAAATTACATATTGATTGGAAATAAAGCCCAATAAAAATGTTCTGCTCACAAGTAATTTTCACCTTGAATTTTATTTGTTTTATTTAAATATCACTTGGATATTTAGGAAAGGACAAATGACAACTGAGGGATGGTCGCAATAAAAAAAAAAAAAAAAAAAGATTATTTTACCACAATAAATATTGAAATGTTTCATGTTTATTTCACTCTTTGTTCAGATTATCAAAGTTTTATGCATGCAATAATTTGTATATTTAGAATGAATTTTCTTAGATTAATATTGAAAGTCTGGGTCTAGGACTAGCCGGAGACAATAAAATATATACATAAAAGGCATTTGACAAATAGCAAAAAATAGGTTATGAAGGCCTACTGTTTAAAAGTTTCCAAGTCAGTTTACTGTGACTTCCATATAACAAAAAAAAAAGTTTAAATTATACAAAATAATAATGAATGTGCCCGAAATTTAGGAATCAACTATGTGTTCTTTAAAGTCTTTGCTTCATAAAACTATTGCACATTTGCACCATTATTGCGCAGGAAAAAAGAAACACTGAACATAAGTTTAAATTTTGGGAACCTGCCACTAAACAGCTTATCATATGGTCTTTAGCTAAATATTAATGGTAAAAAAACAGAAGCAAAACAATTCATGAAACAGCAAAACTGGAAAAGGTAACCTACAAAATGTAAAACCATTGCTTTGGCCAACAAATATTTTTAAATAATAATAATAATAATAAAAAAATGCCACTTATCCCAGTGTGGTTTTACTGTGTCTACTTCTTTACTCTACAGCTATAGCAAAAATATGCTGCTATTACAATTTCAGTTTCAAGCTTAGAATTGACAAAAATGATTCTTATTTCAGAGAGCTTTTAACTGGGTGTTTGAAGCCAACATATACAAAACCTCTGCTTGAAAAACACACATTTGTCTAATTGGACATTGGTCTCAAAGACTTGTAGTTACTTATTTGCATCTCTACAGTGGCGTGGGGTGTAGCAACAGTGTGTATGTGCTTTTCTTTTGCGGATGACTTGGGTTATTATGCCTTCTGCCACAGTTGTATTACTATAGTAATATTGTAGTAATATGTTTTGTGGGGAAGCTATAGTTTGAATGCAGTTAACTATGTTGTCGCTACAGTAATATGGTGTTCATAAAGTAGCCATGCTCAATTTTGAAGTTACTATGATTTTACTACAAAATACTAAGGTGACACTATGGCTACTGCACTTACTTACACTATACTGTATCGTAGTATAAAATTAGGTGTACACAAAATATTGCACTTAGTACAAAGATGCTTTTTGTTGCTATTTTCACTTAGTGCAACTAGCCTTTACCTAAAATAAAAATTAATTCAAGGTACATTCTCTGAAAACAAGTATATTTAAGGATGTTTAGATATTTTTACTGAAAAACAAGAGAAAAATACTGATTAAGATTTCGTGCAGTTTGATGAACAGTGGGCACCTCTGAGGTCATTGTGTGAGGCATATACTGTACATGCTGATGTATTATAGAACCCGCATTAGGCTCTTCTGTACAGGTGAAGTCATTGACTGCTGTTAGCAGTTACAGTTATCACTAATTGGAACAGCACTGAGGTGTGAATCCTTGATAAAGTCAGCCCACCAGAAGCTTAACGGTGAATAATAAGGCTGTGAAGTTCGTTACATAACAAACTGATTCACCTGGCAGCTCGGAGAGCTATTGGTTTTGTTTTCCATACACATTTTGTCATGTTGCGCTGGCCATATTGGCTTTGTGTCAGTAGTGAAATTTGTTTAACCAAATAATGTTTTGCAGTGGGTAAAATGCGTAAAACCCCACAAAACCAGGCCCTTCAGGGCCTTTATCCTAAACAAAAACATGCAGCTGGAATCACTTTAAAAATAGCCAGGATGTAACTGCAACTAGCAGGAAATCGACAGGATTCTAAAACTTTCATAAAACAAGAAAAACCTGCTTTGTCTCATATACTTCCAGAAAAACCCCAACAAATTCAAGGCTCAAGAGACTGGATACAGTCGAGTGTCCTAGAAATCCAAAACACAGTCTCAGTCATCAAACCTCCTGAGGTGAACATGTTCACACAGAATACAGAAGTAACACTTGAGAGAGAGAGAGAGAGAGAGGGGGAAGAGAGAGACACAGACAGAGAGAAACAGAGGAGGACACAGAAAGAAAGAGAGAGAGAGAGAGAGAGAGAGAGAGAGAGAGAGAGAGAGAGAGAGAGAGAGAGTGAGCGCACAGAGGAATTTCTATGCTCAGAGGTTGCTCTTTTATAGCTCAAGAGACTTAATCAAGTCCTCAGTTATGTTTCTTTTAAGTATCAATTCTGGATGATGTTTCTACTAAAATTCTTCTTGCAAGACAAAGAGAAAGGATGTGCACACAACGTTGACCTTCCATGTCCAGTGGGACAAATGAAGCCCAAAGAATATCAGCTGTGATTTTTAAAATCTTTTTCTTGACTCCTTATTTGATTGGAATGCCAAGAATATTCCAGGTTCAATACAAGTTAAGCTTAATCGACAGCATTTGTGGTACAATGTTGATTACCAGAACTCATCCGTCCTTTTCTTTAAAAATAAAAGCAAAAATCGAGGTTTCAGTGAGGCACCTACAATGGAAGTGAATGGGGCCAATCTTTAATCTTTTAAATTCTCACTGTTACTATAGCCACAAGATGTAATTGGTACATGTGTAAACATGATTTTAGGGTGATATAATAACTTACTAACCTTCTATGTGTAAAGTTAAAACCAATTTTACAACTTTGCTGCCATGACAATGTAATGTCAACAAACCTAATAACCCTAAATTGACTGTAAAAATGATCTTTAGATTATCTTTTTTGAGCTTTAAACAACTTTATAGCTCAAAAATGATGCAGGAGTTTTAACTGAAGAATTAATGCATGCCTTTATAAAATTACAAGATTCACATTTCTGCTTTTATACCCACCAGAAATTGGCCTCATTCACTTCCATTGTAAGTGCCGCATTGTAAACTTGATTTTTGCTTTCTTTTAAAGAAAAGGAGGGATGAGTCCATTTTTGTAACTTTATTACAATTTATTACATTTTCTTGTGGTAATCAACATTATCCCACAAATGCTGTCAGTTGAGCTTAACTTCTTGTATTGAACTCGGAATATTCCTATTATTTGCTATTTTAGAGCAAAAATGGATTAAAAGCATAAAACAATAGTTTTACCTCTGAAATGGTAATTTGATGCGAACGATAGCGTAACATATGTGATAATCCAGCATTATAGTTTAAAATATTGATTAATTTTAATTAGGTCTCCCAATCGATAAAGATGTTTAAACAAATGAATTACAAGATATGCGATTAATTAATCAAATTAATTGCAATGAATTAATTATTAAATAATTATAGTGTTAGCACTTTATAATAAGGTTACATTTGATAACATTAGTAAATGCATGAGGTATCATGCACTAACAATTAACAATATATATTTTCAGTTTAATCTATAATTCAGTTAATGTTTATTTTGTTTAAACATAATTGTTCATTGTTAGTTAATGTTACTTCATAATGTATTAAATCATGTTAATACATATACGTATTACTGAAAAAAGTATTACTAAATGTTGCAATTAACATAAACCAAGATTATTAGGTGGTGTAAAATTGTTGTTCATTCTTAGTTCATGTTAACTAATGACATTAACTAATGTTAACAAATGCAACATTATTTTAAAGTGCCATCATTATGGTTATACTGTATTTAAATAATTATAAATATAGTACATATTATAAATATAATAATTCAGATAATTAAAATGCATTACATTATTCTGACAGGTGAGTATAGCATTGATAAGACAACACAAAAAGTGGCTTTAGAAGGCAATATAATATTTATTCCATATTACTGAAAATAAGCCTACAGTATCATTGGCCTACAGTCAATAGAAATCTATTTTGCAATTGAATTCATGTCTGTCCAAGATAGAAGGATGTTTTTAAGGGCATGTCAATGCAAACCTGCATCAAGTTTAACGTCGTTTGATACGTCTCAGGGACCACGGCCAACATTTTTGCAATAATATTACATTAGATTTTGGTTTGTTGCTCAACTAAACTTGTAAAATTGTATGCCTTCAGGACAAGGCATGAGTCATATGTAATTATTTATCATACTTGTGAATTTGCATAATTTGAAGCTTGACAAGATGGACACTATCCACTGTCATGGTGTCGAGAACAGAGAGCACGACATTTTTCCTGGATTGAATTTTCATTTTTCATTTTGAGGTGGTTTGGGCATCTGGTAAGGATGCCCCCTGGCCGCCTCCCTAGGGAGGTGTTTCAGGCACGTCCAGCTGGGAGGAGGCCTCGGGGAAGACCCAGGACTAGGTGGAGAGATTACATCTCCACACTGGCCTGGGAACGCCTCTGGGTCCCCCAATCAGAGCTGGTTAATGTGGCTTGGGATAGGGAAGTTTGGGGCCCCCTGCTGGAGCAGCTGCCCCTGCGACCCGACTTCGGATAAGCGGTTGAAGATGGATGGATGGAATTTTCATTTTTGGGTGAACTATCCATTGAAAATGTCCCTAGTGAATACTATGCAGTACATCTATACTGCATATTACGGTTTTTATATAGCAAACAGTAAGTAGGTATTATTCCATGATAAATGTTACACACAAGTATTTGTACAAGTATCAGTTGTCACTGCTGTCACTCTGCCTAATCACGTTTCATGCGAGTGGTTTCCAGTTATCATGTTGGAAATGAGAATGTTTAATTAGCATTAATATAACATATTCAAGAAAGAGTTGTTGAAAATAATGCATGGACTCATTTTATGTTGCTTTTTTTGTTCTTTCTGGAGCTTGACAGCATTGTTAGGAAAAGAGCAATGAGAAAATTCCTCTTGTGTTTCAGACTGGTTTGTCATACTGATTTGGAACAACATGAATGTGAATAAATGATGACAGAATTTTCATTTTTGGGTGAACTTTTAATCTGTGTGGAATGAGACAGCTTGTGTGTCACAGGCTGTTTCACACGCAGAGACAGATGTCATTATTCAGCTCAACTTAATTAACTCATGTTAAACTGACAGATAACGACAAGAAATAAGAGAGAAGACAAAGATAAGCTTTCATTCAAGAATGTGCTCATTCAAATGTGTGATTTCTCCTTCAAATGCAAGTGTGGGAAACAGGTTTGAACTAGCAGATACTGTACAAATTACTAACAGCAAAGCTTCTGTAAATAGTGTATTCTTAGAAGAAAGCAATAAGCCATGAGTGGCACTGTATTACAGTTTTTACATTTGATTTCATGGGGTCTGTATTTTCAATTGGACAGTCACACGTGTGCAAATAATGGCTTCCAATGCAACTCATCCAATCAGATGTTAAAACAAGAAACCTCTTAAAATCTATCGGGATCCTGGATGCATCTTTGGTGGGCAGTCTTACCTGAGCAATGTGGCTGCGAGCCGCTCCATTGGGCATTCAGCTGACAGGTCCGTGTAGACTCACCAATCAAATCTCTGTTGTCTAAACACCTGTAGTGCACTGTGGAGCCGAAGGTGAATTTGTCTCCGATCACAACAGCATGAGGAGGAGAACCAGGGTGACCGCACTCAACCTCTGCAGAACAAAAACATCAGCCAACAAACATTGAAGAGATCAGACAGGATGAATCCATCCATCCATCCATCCATCCATCCATCTATCTATCCATCATATATAGATACAGTTGAAGCCTGAAGTTTACATACTTAGCCTTCCACCAGCTTCTCACAAAAAGTTGCTGGAATTTTGGTCCATTCATCCTCACAGAACTGGTATAAATGAGCCAGATTTGCAGGCCTCAGCGTTCGCACATGCTTTTTCAGTTCTGCCCACAAATGTTCTATCAGATTGAGGTCAGGGCTTTGTGATGGCCACTCTAATACCTTGACTTTGTTGTCCTTAAGCCATTTTGCCACAATTTTATATAGGTATGCTTGGAGTCATTGTCCATTTGACCTATTTGCGACTGAGCTTTAACTTCATGGCTGATGTCTTGAGATGCTGCTTCAATATATCCACATAATGTTTCTTCTTCATGATGCCTTTTATTTTGTGAAGTGCACCAGTCCCTCCTGCAGCAAAGCACCCCAACAACATGACGCTGCCACCCACATGCTTCACAGTTGGGATGGTGTTCTTCGGCTTGTATACCTCACCTTTTTTCATCCAAACATAACGATGATCATTATGGTCAAAAAGTTCAATTTTTGTTTCATCAGACCAGAGGTGCACTTGCAAACTGAAGTCTGGCTTTTTCATGGTGGGTTTGGAGCATTGGCTTCTTCCTTGCTTAGCAGCCTTTCAGGTTATGTCGATATAGGACTTGTTTTACTGTGGATATAGATACTTGTCTACCTGTTTCCTCCAGCATCTTCACAAGGTCCTTTGCTGTTGTTCTGGGATTGATTTGCCCTTTTTGCACCAAATTATGTTTATCTCTAAGAGAAATAATACATCTTCTTCCTGAGTGGTATGATGGATGCATGGTCCCATGGTGTTTATACTTGCGTACTATTGTTTGTTCAGATAAGCGTAGTACCTTCAGGCAAGGATGATCCAGACTTGTTGAGGTCCACAATTTTCTTTCTGAGGTCTAAGCTGATTTTACCTTAGTCAAAAATCTATGTTTAATATAATTTACATTACATTCATAATTCATGTTTTAAAGCACTATATATTACATTATATTATACTATATCATATTCCAGTCTCTGGAATACTCAAATCTGATTGGTCAGTTGTGCCATTCAGCGGTTTGGCATTTCTGAATAATGACCATATATCTGGGATAAAGTGATATCGGACCGGTTATACCGTACATCTTTCCTACTTCTCGTATCACTCCGCAATCTCTTCAAGTAAGCTAATGAAGTCATTTTAAATCAAATGAATGTTTCATGTCTATTTATGTATTTATTTGGCTAATAGTTGTGTAATAAGCAGGATAATGAGCAGTCAGACGATAATTAGGTGGGATTTTTTGAACTCAGCGGACTGGATTTAAAAATGCTAAAAAGAAAATGAGCTGAGCTAGCATTAGGATAATCAAAAAGCCCAAATATTTAATAAACAAACAAATTTATTGAGGCATGTGTAGGCGTTCTAATTGTCTGCAGAGCCTTCTGTGAATTTCTATGGGCACAGACTCATGCGGGTCTGATTGTAACCCACTTTGAGGATGTCATGTGAAACAAGTGTTGCGTGGGTGAATTCCAGCACAGAGGAAAAGGACCTCATACAAGGCAAAATTAAAGAGATTACATCTCTAAACTCGAGTCCTTTAAAGCACTGCTTGTGTAACAAATTCAATGCTTTCAGCAATAAACTTCAAGACAAACTTTAATTGTCTGCTGTAAGCAATGTTCACATTATTATTATACATAAGCTGTGTTTTTGAAAGGACCATGGTGTAGTTTCCTTTAATAAAGAGCTAGTTGGCCTTTTATTTGGTGAATGTTGGTCAGATCACCTCTGGAAATGTTGCACTACCATATATCGCTGAGAGAAACAGCTAATGTCTCAATATTTTATGCTTTTTGGCCTTATTTGATACATTATCTCAATATTACGAACTGATTCACAGACATTGATTGATCTTACCAACTCTAACAGCGTTTTTGCTTTTGAAGTTTAAATCCAAGATGCTATTAAACATTTCTGTCTTACCCTAATACTCGAAGTTGCAAGACAAGAAAAAATTGCCAAACTAGTCTAAGGAATTGCTCTTTAGGACAAATAAAATGCTATTAAAATCATCACAATATTTACAATGCTACTTCATTTTACATCGCCAGCATGATCATTGTGACTATATTGTGAATATTCATTGTTTTACATAATAAATAAATAAACAAACACTTCAGCTTTCTTTCTTTCTTCAAGTCCAACTTCTCGACTAGATGAGCTGCCAGCTAGCCCCTTTGTAAAATGTGTAGCTTTCCACATCTTAAGATGGTATGACACAACATCTCTCATGTATATCTAGGAACACACACAGGCTCTTTAATTCAATTTAGATAAGCTTCTTTTCAAGCCTGTTTTTTGATGTTTGCATTATTTTGAATTGAAAATGTGCCTGAATAAAACTGAGCCGGTAAAAACTTTAATATTATTCATCACATTGAAAGGCTGACGGGTGAAGAGAGGCTGCTTATTAAAATTCCCTGTCTAAAAGCAGCGAGTAGTCTCCATCGGCTGAGTAAAGTGAAGAATTACCGTGTGTACACTTGAGAAAAAAAAATTTTTAAAAACAAGACTAATAGATGGCAGGATTGCTCCCTTTTCTCTCACAATATAAGTAGCTCGGTGGAAATAGTCAAATTCAGGTTTGAAGCAATTACAGGGATAGAGATAAAAAAATGCTAGCAGGAGTCTCTAATGAATCTGCACTCGAACCATTGCTTCACTCTTAACCTTAATACTGCTTGGTCTCCTTAAGGTGTTAAATTAACTTCTGATGGATAAATTCAAGTCACACCCTACAACTATTCTCCAGAAATATCCAGTTTAATTGTAAAATTTGTCACATAAATAAAATGGCTTCAACTTGATGTAACCGGGTGTAATGGGGAAAAAATACACACCGGAAGCAAATTATGTTTTTTTATTGGGGTTTTTATTCTGACTGCTGTTGTAAATAAGTGACAGCGGTCGAAGGGAGCACAATTAGACACATAAAAGTCTAATTGAAGAAAAAAAGTTTAACTTGTATAGAGATTTCACAACAAAAAAATATTTGATTTCACTAGTTAAACAAAAACAAATTGCGGATACACTTCACAGTAAATTTGAAAATGACATATAATCAAATATCACAAAACTAGATTTTAACCAGTGGATAAATGGCAAATCCACAAAACTCAATTCACACTGAAATACTGTGAAATCCCTTGCTATAGATCAGATTTAACTATATTACTCAATACCAAATCAAAATATGGTACCACATATTTGAATACGTCAAAACAGGTATTCAAATAATGACAATGCCTTGTGCTCCGCATATTCTCTCGCTTTCTCGTGAGCTTATCTGAGTCGATTTTGGTGAATTGCTAACCAATCCTGTTTCCTATCCCCATCTTGTTCCTGTCCCAAAAGAGCATCGATGGGAAGACGTGGTTCCACACCAAACAGCAAGAAATAGGGTGAGTACCCAGTTGTTGAATGTGGGGTTACATTGTACGCATAGATTAACTCAGGGAGGTGTTCTGGCCAACGCCTTTTCTTCTCAGGAGGTAATGTTCTTAGCAACTCATGGAGCATCCTGTTAAATCGCTCGCACTGTGCATTACCTTGGGGACGGTAAGGAGTCGTGCGTGTTTTCCTCACTCCATACAGTCGACACAATTCAGCTATCACCTCACTCTCAAAGTTCCTTCCCTGATCTGAATGTAACCTCTCTGGTACTCCATACTTCATGAACCACTCTTCCAGTAGAATCTTGGCTGTGGTATCAGCTCGCTGGTCTCGGGTGGGGAATGCCTGTGTAAATTTGGTAAACACATCGGTTACGATCAACACATTCTCCCGACCATCTGTGGCAGGTTCGAGGACTGTATAATCCACCGCCACCACTTCCAAAGGCCTTGAAGCTAAGAACGGTTTCATAGGAGGACGGATTCTCGGCTGCGGCATCTTGGTTAGAAAACACAGTTGACACTGTTTGACCCACCTCTCCACATCTTCGTACAGGCCAACCCAGAAGCATCTCTGCCTTAACAGGTTGAGTGTACGTTCAATACCCTGATGTCCCATCTTATCATGGACACTTGCAAGGACTTGATCTTTTAAACAGGCCGGCAGGAGCAGCTGCTGGCACTCACCGAGACGAAGATCCTCCACGACACGATAGAGCAACCCATCTGACTCTCTAATATGTTTCCACTGCTTTAACAGTGACAATACAGGCTTAGATAGATGGTATCGTTGCTGACCGGATGGCTTTCGCTTATGATTCCAAAACTCCCTGAAAGAGCAGATAATCGAATCGTTTAGCTGGAAATCCTTTAACTGAGCTTTGGTATAGCCCGGAAGTGTAAATGTACCTTGCTGAAAATCAGTCCCTTCCACTCTGGCTCCATACTCTAAAGCACGGATCTGACTCACTTTACAGCACTGATCACCAGCTGTCAACAATTCCACATCCAAAGGTGTACACTTGTTAATCACATTACAAATGGCAACACAATCATCGAATTCAGCATCCTCAGAACTGGCAGGCTCCCCTGCTAATGGCTGCCTAGAGAGGGCATCAGCAGCAGCATTATGCCGTCTGGGCCGGTACTTAACCTCAAAATCGAAAACAGCTAATTGAGCCACCCACCTTTGCTCAATAGCACCTAGTTTCGCTGTTTTCAGATAACATAATGGATTGTTATCAGTGATAATTACAAATTTTGAGCCTAACAAATACCCCCGGAATTTTTCAGAAACAGCCCATTTGAGAGCTAGTAGTTCAAGCTTCATACTACTATAGTTCCGGTCGTTCTTCTCTGCATTTCGCAGCCTTCTACTAGCATAGGCAATCACTCTCTTACAGTCACCTTGTTGCTGGTATAGGACTGCACCTAGTCCTTCACTACTAGCATCCATCTCCACTATAAATGGAAGAGAAAAATCTGCATAGCCCAATATCGGAGCGGATGTAAGCTTCTCTTTCAAAAGATCAAAGGCTGTCTGACACCCTGCTGACCACAATGAGCAAAACTCAGGCTTTCTCACAATTCTGTGCTGTTTCAGGCACAAGCTCACTAAATCATGAAGAGGGCCGGCAATTTTGAAAAATCCTTCAATGAACTTTCTGTAATAATTACAGAAGCCTATGAATTATCTCAACTCCTTTACTGTACCAGGTGGTTTCCATTGTCTCACAGCTTCAGTTTTACCAGGGTCAGTACCAATGCCTTGAGCAGATATTTGATGACCCAAGAATTTTACTTCTTCTTGGAGAAAATGGCATTTTTCAAGCTTAACCTTGAGCCCCATTTCCTTCAATCTACTGAAAACGACCTCCAGTCTCTGGAGATGTTCCTGGAAATTAGATGAATATACAAGGATATCATCCAGATAGACTAAAAGGATTTGGAAGATCAAGTCTCCCATTGTGGATGTCATAAGACGCTGGAACGTGGATGGTCCATTACAGACCCCGAAAGGCATACGAGAGTATTCAAATATACCAAACGGGGTAGTGAATGCTGTCTTTGGCTGGTCTCTCTCACGCACCGCCACCTGATGATACCCACTAGCCAAATCAATAGTTGAGAAGAACTTTGCACCTTGTAATGCATCAAAACTCTCGTCAATGCGGGGCAAAGGAAAGGCATCTCGTTTAGTTTTGGAGTTCAACTGTCTGTAGTCGACACATAGTCTCAGACTACCATCTGTCTTCCTCACGAGTACTATGGGCGATGCATAAGCACTATTGCTGGGTTTGATAACCCCCTTCTTAAGAAGCTTGGTGATATGCTCCCTGACCTCACCATACTGGGTTGGTGGAATGCGCCGATAGGGCTGAGCAATAGGAACATCATCTACCAGATGGATCTCATGCTGCACTATGTCAGAGAACCCTAGTTCTTCATCGTCCATCGCAAACACATCCACATACCTCAGTAGCAAAGATTTAAGCTCCACCTGTTGCTCAGCGGTACCACCTAACTGTAGCTTGCTAAGAAAGTCTGTTAAGGTATCTGCCAATACCTGTCTCTCTTCTGCGTTTACAGTTATCTCTTCCACTCCATCCGAGATTCTCTGGAACTTCACTTCACAACCCTCAGTTGGACTTAAGGATTCAACAGGACAGAGAGTACCCAGCCGGGTATTGGGCTGCAACCATACATCCTCTGTGGAGAGATTTACAACTTGTATGGGAAACGCTGGTTTTACGGTAGACACAAGGGAAGGTACCACGATCAAGCCCCCAGGTAAAGGTGAATTTCCAGGTTCCAACAACAGTTTTGAATCCACGGGTAATGAACTCTTAATTCCCCTGACCATTAGAGTTGCAATCGATGAAGCAGGTATGTGCACCATCTCTTTACCAGCTACCCGTCCAACAAACCGTTTCTCAAGTGGACTGGCACTTTGCATCTGCTGGAAAGCCTCTCTCCAGTCAGACTGCAACTCCCCTCCTAAGGTGGTATCGAACTCCGCATGAACTAACGGTCTACATCTGCCTATGATATTCATGCCAATGAGAGTTGGCAGGGCTGAAGAACTTTGTGCATCCCGGACTACTAGAAAGCCACACTCTGGCAGTGTGATACCCATAGTTTCAACTGGTAGCTCAAGATAGCCAAGGTATGGGATGTCTAAACCATTTGCGGCAGTAATTTTTAGCCAACCGGATGTGGAAAGCATATCACCTGCTTCACCTGCTAAGTGCTCTTTGAAGAAATGTTCTGTAATTGTACTGACTTGGCTCCCTGTGTCAAGTAAACACGAAACACCCACTCCCCCAATTTTCAAGTCAATTACAGGACATCTCCCCACCGCATGTTTGAGTAGTCGATCACGATCTGAGTCCTTGGGAGTTGAGCCAACAGGTTACCCTCGCATCGCCTGGCTCACAGCGACCGAGGGTGTGCATTTCCCTCTGGCATGGACGATGACGCATCGTCATTGATTCTTTGCTTATTTCTTCTCACAGTTTTTGGCTATGTGCCCCACCCCATTACACTTAAAGCATATAGGCTGGCCGTCACCAGTAAACCTAGGCAGCATCTTAGATTTAGTACAATTCACAGATTCAGGCTTAGCGCAATGTGAAGTCAGTTTCTGAACAGCTTGAGTCAACTCCCCAATGGCTTTGCCTTGTTCCGCCACTAATTTTAAAACTTCGTCAAGCATAACAGAGCTCGCTGTAGGCATCACCATAGCCGCACGCTGGGCTTCTGTAACTTCGGAGCTTACACTACGGTTAAGAACTACTTTGCTGGCCCGCAGTTTGGGATCCTCAAGCGACCACATTAAAGCTTCATCTCTTACTTCGATCAAAGTTGACTGTTTCTTGTTCCTAACCAACTTACGGAGTTCTCTTCGAAGTATGGCATCTCTTACTCCCTCAATGAACTGGTCTCGTAAAGCAACATTTACATTTGCAACCGCATCGGGAGACTGCTTCAAAACAGAGTTCAATGTTTGCGACAAGGCATAAGAGTATGCACGAAGGTCTTCACCTTCTAACTGTTTAAGGGTATAGAAAGTCTGCAATAACTGCGCAAGACTACGCTTTTCCCTAAAGGCCTCCCTAAGGTAGGCGAAGATGTCTCCTGCCCGCTGAGGTTGCCCCCCCCTTAACCTAACCTCTTCCAAAGCAGCACCTTTCAATAGGGAAAGAACAAAGTCAGTTTGGTCTTCTGAAGTCTGGTTTCTTACAAGCAACACCCTTTCCACTTCTTCAACGAATTCATCTACATTCCTACCATCTTTGCTAAACTCGCCACTGAAAGACTGAATGTGGCGCTCCCTTGGCACATATATGTAAGACCTAGTTGGCTCCCTATTTAGGTTAGCAATAGCTGCCATAGCTTCAGCATGCTTTCTGCTGAGCTCTTGAATTTGTCCTTGCACATCACCCATGTCATGACTTACACCCTGTTCGCTAGCAGAACCCTGTATTACTGGATATTCATCATCAGACTGTGACATGGTGAATTAAATTGAAATGTCTTTTTAATGTCTTTTTTTTCTCTCTTTCAGTTCAAAGGATATGTGATCAAGAACGTCTGTATAGGTTCCTCTTCTAGCAGGAAACACAAAACAGTCTTCTAGTAGACAGCACGTTCATGAGCTTTGTCAACGGATGGCGATGTCCCTTCCTCTTCCAAAGATCTGGTCCCTTGGTCACGAACCCTCAGCCAATGTCGTCACACTGGACACTCACAGGAACGGTTGACCACCTCCACTCTGGGTCTCTGCAGCTCACGTACCCACCACTACCGTATTCCAGGAAAAAAAAAACCCCGCACTAAACACCTAAGAGCTCCAAACTGTCAGAAACCCCACTTCTGGTACCAAAATGTAACCAAGGGACCAGATTCATATCTTTATAATGTACATCTGTACAATTTCAGGTATTGAAAATATGTTTTACAAGGTGATGTTAGAACACTGAAAAAGTGAATGGTATGTTATTTCATGTTTGAGTATTTCACCGTGTAACCGCCATATTGAGTGTTTCGCATGCACAAGCTTTGTTACAGGGCTGTGATGGTGAAAAGGTGAATGTAAAATGTTGTTAATAATGGTCTGAAAGATAACGTCTCGGTTTCTAACGTAACCTCCATTCCCTGATGGAGGGAACGAGACGTTGTGTCGATGAAGTGACACTAGGGGTCGTGGAAGAGCCATTCATCTCTGATCTTTTGAGAAAAGGCCAATGAAAATTGAAGAGTGGAATTTGCATGCCACTCCCCCGGACATACAGGTATAAAAGGAGGTAAAATGCAGCCACTCATTCAGGTTTCGCACTGAGGAGCTGAGACAAGGTCCTGGTCATTTCAGAGGGTAGTTCAGAGATGTGGCAGGAAGGACATAATGTCTTGTTCACTTCATCAGGGAATGGAGGTTACGTTAGTAACCGAGACATTCCCCTTCTGTCACTCACTCAACGTTGTGTCGATGAAGTGATACTAGGGGTCCCTATGGAAAACACCACAAATACTGAACTGTGTTATTTGGACTGGCGGTGTGAGACAGTGGCAAAATCCTCCACAGGTCAAGTAATACCGCTAGCAACTCGAGGAAGTTGACGTGCCAATGCAGGCGGGCCAGTCCATGGAACAGCGGATGTGATCCCATTGCACACGGTGCCCCAGCCACACTTGGAGGGGTCCGTCAAAACCACAACGTGCCTGGAGACCTGGCCTAGGGGAACTCCTGCCCGCAGGAACGCTAGGTTGGACAAAGGGTTGAAAAGACGGCAACAGGCCTGCGGGACGAGTATGCGGTATGTGCCGTGGCGCCATGCCCATCTCGCCTGACTGTCGAACGTGAACCTTAGGAAGGGTCTGTGTCGAGGTAAAATCGAGACGTGAACGTACGCGTCCTTTAGGTCTACTGCCGCGAACCAGTCTTGATGCTGAACACTCGCTAAAATGCACCTTTGCGTCAACTCGAGGCACTCGCAGGTCCTCAAGGTCTCCACCTGGGAAGCACCCAGACACCTGAGACAGCTATCGTGGCCATCAGAAGCAGAGAGATAACGACCGCAACCAGGAATAACACACAAATGAAAAGGCATCTTGAAAAAGATGCTTTTGTGAGTGCCACTCATTTAGTAGGGATATATTCCCTTTTTAGGAGAATAAACAGGAAAATCAGCTCTTTTACTGTTGAAGCACCCAGGGGTGATTCTCTACACAACACCAATACCGAAGACCATAGAATCCAACAGCTCGTAAGAGCGAGAGATGAAAATGGCTTGGCAGAGTAGTTTCAGCTCATGGAACTGTAATGTGTTTCTCTGTTTAGATGTATGAGAGTGATACATTTGCATTTGGTTATCTTTACGTGAGGAATCAAGGAGTAATACTTGTTAAGCATATCTTAATTTTTATTTTATTTTGAATATGCAATTTAATAAGCACACATTTTGATCTGCATTTGATTCAAAATCAACAAATATTTTATGTAATATGGAATGAGGGTGTTTATATAAATGCCTCTATCTATAGGTCTATATCTATAATATATACATTCATGAGTGTGTGATATATATATATATATATATATATATATATATATATATATATATATATATATATATATTATATATATTATAAATTCAATTTTTTCTGTGTATGTATGTATGTATGTATATACATATGTATGTGTACACTTATTTACTAATGTTATGGAAAGTGCAGATGTTTCCATAGTTTGTTTTTGTTTTGTTGTGAAATATGAGATATCGTTAAGTGTTGAGATGATGTCTTGTAGTCTCAGTATTAAACTGAAGCGCTCAGGGAAAGACGTTAACTTTGTCCATCTCTTTTATTGTTCATCAGGTACAGAGTGTTCCACTACCGGTGTGCCCTTGCTGCTGGCCCAGATTCCCCTAGGTCTGAGGCCGGTAACACTTTGATAGCGTGTTAACACTTTTCAGAGAAATTAGAAATAAGGGCTTACGTATAGTTGACTCTGCATGTTAAGCTGGGATACAAGACAAAAATGACACACTTCAGCTTTTACAATGAAATGCTTTCTGTGTGAACCACCCATAAGACAAAGGTGGCCAGACGTCCCGTTTTTCCTGGGACAGTCCCGTATTTAAGCACTTTTTTTCTAGTGTCCAGACTTATTCTGAAACAATATTCTGTGTTTTGTCCCGTAGTTCCCCTCTCCTAAAATTTCTCTATCGCGTATGAGGCTTTCTCAGTCACGTGAGTAATTTAATCAAAGGAGGCCAAGGATACGGCTTGTAAAACCAATAAAATTAAACCTTGTTATTTGAAGTACATGACTAGATTAAACTATCCAATCACAATCCCCTATCAACAGACATCCAGTTTGCGAACTGACTGAAGTGTCATTTTGTAAGAGCACACAGATGAAATTGCGGCTGGAAAAATGTCAAGGAAGTGTGCATGTACATTAAATGAGGATCTTCAAAAAGAGACTCAATTTCTAAAAAAGGAGTCACAGACAGAGCCTAGGAATTTGAGGTGTGATATTTGTGGAGCACGCTTTTCCATCGCCCATGGAGGCCGCACCGACATCGCACATCATGTTCATACAAAAAAGCATCTGGATGTTGCTAAAAGTAAGTGTGCCACACCAAGTGTTAGTGATTTATTTGGTGAAGCAAAGTTCTGAATCTGACAAGGACTTTTTGCTTATCATTCTGTTGTGCACAGCCATAGCTTTGCACATTCATGACCAGGCCAGGCTGGAGGAATCATTCATACCCTCTGACGTTAAAAAGCAGTTGGATGCCCTGGTTGAAGCTTGTGGCATATGAGCAGATGATTTCTTTTGTGCAGTGAGAAACTTTTATTCAGCATTGGTGGGTTACCTCCAAAATTGGAGATGGTCATTGGAGAACACAGAAAAACTCTGTGGGCCCTTTTGAGAGACATCCCAGAGTGGAAAGACATTCAGACCAGCCTCGAACACTTCTAATCCAGAATCACTGCTCTTACTTTAATTAATGAAACCACACTCTTTGATGACTGGGAATGCATGAAAAACATTGTCACTCGTCGCATCACTGAGTGGAACATGAAACAGGTGGCCGTGTCTAAAAGATGGACAGACGTTTTTCGTGAGCTGGAGAGCAAGACAATCAACTTCGGAGTCTTAGCCAAGGTAGTGGAGTTTGTTTTATGCCTGCCTGGGACATCTGCATCTGCATGGACACTGGATAAATCACGACTAAGTGTAACAGTCATGAAGGCAATGCTTTTTGTACGTTTTCATTTTGGACTGGACTGCTCAGCATTTTACGGTAAACTCTTGAAAGACAAGCGCACACAGAAAAATAGCTGTCAGCAAAAAGTACAAGATGACAACAGTTAGAGGTGTGGATGCACCATCTACTTCGCATTTATCTGCACCTAGGTAAGGAATCATCAATTTAATTTTTGGCTGGGAGTGGTCTGTCCCATTTTCCACAAGCAGAAATCTGGTCACCCTACCTAAGACGGTCTTTTCACTGACAGTGAAGTCTCCATCATAATGAACTAAATGCTGCACTTGACTGCATGCTGGCTAACCCGTGACAATGACAGAGAGAGTTCACAGACTGTCAATATCAAAGAGTCAAAATAATGAGAAATGGAATAAAATGATAGAGAGGACAAATATAGACGTACCTAGGCATTCTGGTAATGGCTTGTCCCAGTAACCCACCGGTTGGCAGGTTAGAAGTGATGACCCAAAGAGGTAATAGCCCGGATTGCAGTCATAGGAAACCACAGTTCCGAAAGTGAAGTTACCGTACTCAATTTTGCTCTTTCTGATTGAGTTGGCTGGTAAACCAGGATCAGTGCAGTTGACCACTGAAGAAACAATAGAGACATTCAAAATATTAGGCTCATTCTATAATGTGTATTGGAAGAATTACACATTTCATAAATAAATAAAGATTAATTATTTAAGAGTGTCTATCTTGCATTGATGGTGATTACTTCTCTTTTTTTATTACTTATTTTAAGACCAAATAAACAAATAAAATAACATATAAACATTTGCATTATTAATATTTAAGGAAATTAAATTAAAATATTCATAATATTTTTAATTATTACAATATATTTTTACTATAAAAATTCAAACAAATTAATTATATATATATATAGAAAAAAGTATATATATATATATATATATATATATATATATATATATATATATATATATATATATATATATATATTATATACTTTTTTCTGTATTTCCCAAAATCATTTGTCATACAAATTATTAAATAATGAAATAATGAAAACATTTATGAATTGACAAAGTTTGTGAGTGAATTATTCCATTTAGCCCTGTATCTAAATTGTATCTAACGTTTTTCTCAACAAAAGAGAGAGTATCAGCCACTAAACTCATTATTTAAAAATAATTACGGTATGAAGATTTTTGTTGTTGGTGATTGTTTTAAATTACATTTGACTTTATTTCTTTTTTCATTTATATGGATTCCATGACTCACATTTCAACAAATAAGCTTAATTCTAGTGATCTTAGTAGTAATATTGGTGTATTATTTGTATTAAGACTTATTATGTGGCTCTCTGCGATACATGATTCTGACTGTAAAACATTTATTATTTGATCAATCTAACATACATTAAGTTAGTAAAAAAAATAGATTTTTAAAGCATTTAAAAATCATAATTCTGCTAAATGTCTTGTTTGAAAATTTTGTTGTGCTGTTTCTTTCAAAAAACCCCACTTGTTTTGATATTTCATATCTAATGCAATGACATATATTTCTTGGGGCCACTGTCCATTCAATATACTAAACTCATTGTATTACTTAAGTTGCATAGAACAATAAAAAATAAACAGATTCTTCACCCATATGGTAAGATAAAACGCTCTGGTGCAGTGAATAAATGAACAAAACCAGACAAAAAAAAAACCCCAGTCATGTAATCAACCATACATCACTGCTGATTACTTCAACCGCTCTGTTGACAGAATCAAGCACTAAAGATGCTCCTTCGAGACATTCATAATCACACCACTAACAAAGCCGAGATTACATCCAAAATATACATCTTATCTTGTGATTTACAGAGCGTGACTGAATGAGTTACGTGTTTGCTGAATAGAGGACCAGAGGGCTCTCCGAGCTCAAATTGGTCATTCCTTTTTTAACCACAGCAGCCGGAAAGTCATTTCCATCAGTGCCATTCTGTTTAAACTCCAATGTAATGAGAAAAGAACCCATTTGGGCCGAACCTCTGCATGTGGGGGGCTGTTGGCTCCACTGGCGGTCCGCCTGACACTGCGCTTCAGATGGACCTTCCAGAATGTAGCCGTTATTACAGAAGAAGGTCACCACGTCATTCAGGTTGAAGCCGTCGCCAACGGTGCGGCCGTAGATAGGGCTGCCTGGGTGACCACAACTTATGGCTGAAAAACCGAAAGAGAAATATTACTGTTAAAGGGATCCGTTCACCCAAAAATGAAAATTATTTTATCCCTTATTCAACCTGTATGACTTTCTCTCTAATGCGGAACACAACATATGATAATGAGACAAAGGCTGAACAATGCAAGTTGTGAATGAGCTTTTCTCATAATGTTCACGAACGTGCAATGGACGGCAATATTTTTACTAAAAATGACTTAAATTATTAGAAGACGAATATGATGCATGAGCCACATTTATTAACTTTTTTAATACTTTTGGGTCTGTTATATATATATATTAGGGCTGTCGATTTAATGCAAGCTTGTAGTACCACTTCAGTGCGATTAATTTTATTGAAAATAGCACGTTAAAATTTTTTTACTCAATTCATCGCAATGCCCCCGGATTGTAATAAGGAAGATTCCTGAGAAATGCAAGCTTGTAGTACCACTTGTTTACTCCAGAGGGCAGTAATTGAAATGACAGCTGTTTGGGCAACGCACAGTTTATATAGTGAAGAAAACAACCAGACAGCACAAAACAGACATTCGTTACATTCTTGTATTCAAAACATTTGATGGAGCGCAAATTTGAACTAAGAGTTCTTAAGATGTGTTATTTATTAAACTATATTTAAGTTGACACAGTGACCGAAACATATGTTTATGATGCAACGCACCCGAGACGCTACACAAGCATGTCTGAAGCAGCTGTACATTGACGGGTCCTTAAAGAAGCCCTCATAATAAATCTCTGATTGACAAATTCACTTGTGAAATGGATTGCTGTGAACTGTATGCCAATGATTGACTTATGATCAATAATATGGTAGTAAATAATACATTGTATTCAAAAACGGCTTTTTGTATTGTCTTATCAATGATTAACTCTTTTTTAATATTTAAAGATAACTATGTATAATTATTTAATAATTATATATTGAATTATTGTTATATGAGGGGCTTTCTCAGCAAATATTTGTATATGCGATTAATCACGATTAATTAATCAGGGCATCATGTAATTAATCCGATTAAAAATGTTAATCAATTGACAGCCCTAATATATATATATATATAGGCACAATCCACTGCCATTTTATTGAAAAGATGTGAAATTCATTAAAAAACTTGAAACTTCACATGAGATTCAATCAACATGATGGGTGAGTAAATGATGACACTTTCATTTCTGGGTGAATTTTCCATTTATTGGAATATTCCAGGTTGAATACAATTTAAACTCAATCGACAGCATTTGTGGCATAATGTTAATTAATGCATAAGAATTACCACAAAAATACATTATTACTTGTCCCTCCTTTTCTTTAAAAAAATGAATAAATCTGGGTTACATTGAGGCACTTACAATGGAAGTGAATGGGGCCAATCCACAAACATTAAAATACTCACTGTTTCAAAAGTATAGCCACATTTTAACATGATTTTAGTGTGATAAAATCGCTTATTTACATTTTCTGTGTAAAGTTTTATCCAATTTCACAACATCTTTGCAATGATAATGCAACATCATTGAAAAATAACTAGAAATGCATCCCCCTAGAACAGTAGTGTGCTGCAAAAAACAACCATTTGAACAACTTTACATCTTAAATAATACACAAGTCTTAACAGAAGAATTAATGTTGTGCTTTTCAAAAATTATACACTTCAAATTTGTCTTTAAACCCTCCAAAAATTTGTACGTGCCTACTGTAACCTTGACTTGTTCTCTTTTTTTTCTTTTTGAAGAAAATGAAGAACAAGTCGAAATAGATTTTTGAGGTAATCAACATTTTGCCCCAAATGCTGTCGACTGAGCTCAACTTGCATTAAACCCAAAATATTCCTTTAATCATAAGCCTTTGGAATAAAAGGTTTTTAAAATTATAAGAAAAACATACATTCAATCAAAGTGTGTCCAAACTTATTGCGATTACATTCTATTTCATGCTGAAGTGTGTGATTTCTGTGCTACTAGTCTCACCATAAGGAATCACGTTAAACATGTTTAACACTCTCACTGTCTTCCATTGGCTGGAATACAGATAGTCTTGCCCCAAATTTACAGCATTGGTTGGGCAAATGCTGCTGTGTTGGGCTGGTTGGGTCACTCAAACTAACAGAGGAATGCTTTGTGTACAATTTTAGGCAGGAATCAACCTAAAAATGGTGTACTTACAGTTGCTCCTGCATATAACGTTTAGATCGAAGAAAGTATTTTACCATCAAATAAATTACACACATCAGCTTTAATTTGTACTGTAGGAGAATCTCCAACCCAATGCTTGACAAGAAAAACAACTTGTATGCAAGCATGTATAGACGAAGCTTTATGCTTTGGCAAGCTAGCACAGAACAAGGCGAACATCCAAATCCCCCAAACACAAATTCAAGTGGTGTTTTCCCTCATCAAACAATTCATTGGCAAAGTCAGCATTTCCTGTTCTATACATTTTTGTTTGATGCCGTGCCTGTCGTTGATTAAATTGGGTTTTATTTTGCATTACATTTTAATCTAATCCCTGGATGCAAACCAAATGTTTCCAACAACACTCATTATTCTTGTACTGCTTAACAACTTACACACACAGGATGGGAGCTGCCCAGACCAGTTGTGATTCTGTTGGCAGATGCGGACAGAAGATCCGATGAGCCGGAAACCTGGGTTGCACTGGTACACCACCGTATCCCTGTACCCGAAGTTCTCACCGATTACTTGACCGTTCACAATCCTTTCTGGAATGCCACAGTGACCGGCTGGAGGAAGAGCATCGGGAATATATCATCTCACACCCTCCAAGATTGTTAAACGATGAAATACGCCTTTGTAGAAGCTACAAGTCAGTTTGATTTAAACTTTTAAACATTTTTAAATAGATATTTATAGGGAAAGTCCCAATGAAGACCTACACTACCCATGATCCTGAAGAGAGGTCTACCAATCTAAGAAGTCACTGTTAGGATGGAAAGGGCAATAGAGGGCAACAGTCTGGTTCTGGAAGCAAAAATCCCATAAATTTTTTCCATGGGTGAATTTATTTGAAACTATAACTTAAACCTTTAAAGACAGACCTACCTTGAGTTCTGTGATTATTAATTGGTTGTATATGCTTCTGTTGAAGCCATCAGTCCATGTTATTTCAAATTAAACTACACTACCCATGAATGCTGAAGAGAAAGACCTACCGATTCGTGAATCAGGGCCAACAAACAGCGGCAAAAGAGCTCTGGAGCAACCGCTCACTCCCATGATGAACCCGTTCATGACCCAATCTAGTCGGACTCCCTACACTCTCAAACTCTTTAAATATTTGTTTTAAAGTTTATGTCTAAATTCATCTTTTTTGTTTTTTTCAAATCATAGCTTACGTTGTCATTCATCCTGAAGGTGGCTGGTTTGGTTCATGGCTTAGAATAATTTTTTGAAACACTTATGGAGAAAATGAATCTGAAAAATATCTCCAGAACCAAGACCACTGAAAAAGTGGGTAATCACTGTTGCGCTCTATAGACATATTCATGATCAAACGCTGAGAACAAAAACAGCAATATTGATGCAACAACAACATATAAGACTGAGGATCTAGAGATGCGATTCAAAGGATCTTTTGGTGGACATTCTAATACACAATATTGTTTTATTCAGTGATGATGTGATGGGAAAGACAGAAAGATAGCAAATCAAAAGCTGCCAGTTGTTTCCTGTGAATTAATTGATGACAGAGCTCCACAGAAGCCAGCACACTTCACCCGCTGAACTAATGCACCAATCATTTCTGTTCCTCCGTCCCATTCCAGTGTCACTTAATTTCCTGTTGCATCCTTTGAACTTGAAATTGTTCTATTACACAAAAATGCTTGTGCAGAGTGTGTTCAGGAGGATTTGATGGAGAATACAAGGACTCTGGCTCTGTTCCAAAATCTACATTGATGAGAAAGAAAGGGCTTAAACCAGTCTAAGGTGGTTAACTGGTATCCCAGCCTAGCCAAAGGGTTTGGGTAATTGCCAGCTGGTCAGGCTTGGAGACCAGATAAAACCAGAAAACATTTCTATTTATAATATTTCTACAGGTATCTACTGCTAAGCACTTTGAAATGACCTTCTCCACCAAGGATAGTTGGTCAATTAACTTATAATTTGGAACCATATCTTTGAGCGTATCTATGATGCTTTAAAATGATGCCTATGAAGGGTCACACCAGGTTTTGGAACAGAGCCTTTACCGCTGTTGCTATGGATAAAAGATAACTTAATACCTTATGCGAGGACCCAGTTTGAGTTAAAAGGTTATACTGATGACAATGTCTAACAAAGGTGATGTTCTGAAAGAGAGGAGGTTTGTCGTGTTACCCAGACAGCTCGTCTCCATTCCGCTCCAAAGACCTGACGGCAAACATTCCCGTACAGTTGAGCCCACCAGAATGTAGCCCGAGTTGCAGGTAAAAATGGCCGTGGCTCCGAAGGTCATCTGCGTCCCAATTGTCTTTCCATTAGGAGGAGTAGGCAGCTCTCCGCATGAAATTACTGCAGTAAAAGGCAATAGAGAACACAGAATGGATCGAGTCAAAATCTTCAACTGTGATTTACACCCAAATTGAGACCCCACTGCCATTTTTAAACCCCCCCAAAAACACACAGAGGAAAGACACACCAAAACAAGGAAAATATCTTAAGAAATAGCTTGTTGAACAGAGGAATCTCAGTTTACTGGCTGTTTGGGATAACAACAATTCATACTCAAGATTTGCACAAAACTCTTTGAAATGCATTTGAACATATCCAGTGTTGCAGAGTACCTAAAACAAACTAAAAGTAGTGATGCTACTAACTTATAGGAATATTCCAGGTTCAATTCAATTTAAGCTCAATCGTCAGCATTTGTGGCATAATGCTGATTACCATAAACCTTTATTTTGACTCGTCCCTCGGTTTCTTTAAAATAATAAAAATAAAGATAAGCCATTTAATCACACTAAACTCATGTAACACTCATATTGTTTACATTTTGTGGCTATAGGCCTACTTTTGAAAATGTGAGTATTGTAATGTTCACAGATTGGCCCCATTCACTTACATTGTAAGTGACTCACTGTAACCCAGATTTTTTAGTATTTTTTAAAGAAGAGGCATGAGTCGAATTTATTAGTATTATTTTCGTAATCAATATTATGCCACAAATGCTGTCAGTATCTTGGCTTTTAGAGTGTTTTGTCTCTTTTTAACCGTTTTTAAAAATCTGTTAAATTTTTATGTTATCACTGTAATAAAGATCCTCAGTTTTGTGCCATATAAATATTTCTCTAAATGTAATACATGAACAAATGAAAATATGTTTACATTTAAAAAGATGTTGCCCCTCCCTAGGGAGGCGTTTCAGGCATGTCCAGCTGGGAGGAGGCCTCGGGGAAGACCCAGGACTAGTTGGAGAGATTACATCTCCACACTGGCCTGGGAACGCCTCGGGGTCCCCCAGTCAGAGCTGGTTAATGTGGCCCGGGATAGGAAAGGTTTGGGGAGCTGCTGCCCCCGTGACCTAACTTCAGATAAGCGGTTGAAGATGGATGGATAGAAGATGTTGCCCCCTTAAATAGCTTAAATATAATTACCTATATAATTCGTTTTTTGTTGTAACTTATATTAACTTTTTTTTAAAATACAGATTTTTTAAAGGTGCACTCAGTAATTTTTTTCCCCATTAAAAAAAGATTTACTCCTAAAGAAATAAATTGCAATTTTGAAACATATGTATAAAAATCAATCTGTAGTCATATCAGTAACCTTACAAAAGCGGTTTTATTCTATATGGGGCAGGAGTGCGCTCATGGGGGCTGCCATTTTAGAATCACATTACCAGATGAATACTACTCGTTTAATATCAGTAACCATCTTGTTATTGGACACTTTCACTCTTGGATTAAATAAATCATGGCTGATTGTGATTAGTGAATGATTTTGAAAGATGCTGCATCCACACCACTAGGTGTCACTGTCCAAGTCCAAGATGACACAAACAAAACTTCACTGTGCACCTTTAAATAATTTTAGATTATTAAATGGTAAATTAAGTATTTTTAAAATGTAAGGTTCTTTTTAACCTGTCACCGCATCTACAAAACGCTGTTTCTCGAACAATATGCTGAAAAATAGCAAGATGCAGTGCAGCGGTCAAAGACGTCCATCTAGTGCATGTTTTCATTGAAAAACAGTTGGAATCGGAAAGTTGGAATTTAATAGAACTCCTAAATAATTATTTTCGTACGATGTTAATGATAAACATTCACTTTTACTCAAATAAAACACACACAAGTTAAAGTTCCTACATTACATGATCATTAAAAACACTTAGCGAATGTTTACAGAGAAAGGTGTGCAAAACATGTTCAATAATCCTACTGTAATCATGATAAGTGTACATCATTTCAACAAATGTTAGCATGCATTACATTGTTTATCTACCTCGATTTCCGTCATTTCATTTCCTTAGAAATAATCTCCAGAGAAACAGAACAACATTTTTCATTTTAGATATCAAATAAGAGTATTCCACATCAGACCCTGAACTGAAGGAAGCATTATCAGCATGTGAGTCATTTAAAAGCACCTGGAATTACAGATAATAAGTGCATGTTTGAGGAGGTCAGGGATTTGTTATATACATGAAAAACATTTCTGGATCTACCGCAGAGTGTTAGCCCTTGCAAGAATACTGCAGCAGCATCATTATTTCATCTGCTTTCAACTTCTCATCACTTTCCGTCTGATTGTTGTCGTTTTTTAAATTGCCACGGCACTGTGTTCACTCTTGTGCCAGATCACATCAGTCATTTGGATTGTTTGGATTTGGATTGTGGCTCTCATATGGGAGGCATCCACACATTCATCATCGGTGTAGTTACGACAGACGATTGTTTTCCGCACAACATTGAGAACTCAACCATCTGAGGACAGCACCTGCCGATGAATGACTGTGGTGGTTACACACATGCAACTGTATTTGCTCAGGTTTCCCACCTCATTTAGCTGTCAGAAAGTAATGTTTATTTTTTATCCCACACAAACAGGGGCAATGGAATTTGCATATGATATTTCGATTATGGTGATATCGCTATAGAACACCACCTGGGAAGTTTCTACTTTCGAGTTTGGAAGTCATAATCACAACATGATGTGTGTTCAAGGGATTTTGGCAGGAATAAAAATGGACAGATTGGGGAATTGCACAATTCATTCTCTGTTTTTCTTTTACTGACAAAGATCATACACACATACCAATGCATTAAAACTAAATGGTAAATTTAACATTTAAAATAAAAACTTGTAACCAAAATCAATTAGCTATTTTATTTTTTTCTGGGCTCAAGAGAACAAAAAAGAAATGTCTAAGTGGTGCAACCAACTGGGAACAATACAAATATCAAATCAAATAAGTCTAATTAAATGGTGAAATTCTTGAAAAAAAAACAAAAAACAAAAAGAAAGATGCCACAATTAACAATTTTTCCACCAAATCAAAGTCAGGTTGTGTAACCAAAATGCAGGTAACCATTCTGTTGACATATGACAAAATAAATAAATAAAAAGTACGATAATAAAATGAGAGAGAGAGGACTGCTTTCGACCCCCATGTGAAGTTTAAACAAATTTAAAAAAAGAAATGTTTATGACAAGGCACGTTTTGTTCACGTCAAATGGAATAACATTAAGAAAAAAAAATGTATATTCTCAAAAAAAAAAAAAAAAAAAAAGTTAATAAATAAAAAATCATGATGTTTGTAAAAAACATAATTTTCTGAAATATAACTTGTATTATGTATGTAAGGTGCAAGGAAAGTATTTTCATTTCTTTTATTTAGGTTACACTCCTTGAAATTTTTAAAGTCACTAAATCTTTTTGTAGATTTTTTAAAATTTCTAGAAACTTGACGTGTTTTAAACTATATATACTGTCATATATATATATATATATATATATATATATATATATATATATATATATATATATATATATACACATACAGGGTTGGGAGGGTTATTCCACTACAGATGTACACTTTGTAATTGTAATTTGTAACATATTTCGTTACATTACTCAAGGTCAGTAACATATTCTAAATACTTTGGATTACTTCTTCAGCACTGGTAGATTTTTTCACTTGTTTTGACTATAAAAACTCTTCCAGTACAGTGAGACAAAATACACATTAAAAATACATTCTCTGAAAAACCTAAATATCTTATAAAGTGTTGTTTCTAAAACAAGATCAATCAAATTGATCTTGTTTTAAGGATATTTAATCCTTTTTTTTACAGGAAAACAATACACAAATAATTATCAAGAATATGATTTTTGCCCCAATATCAAAGGTCTTACTAGAAAAAAATTATGATCCAACTTGAATTTTCTTGATATGATTGTGCATGGTAATGTGCATATAACATGGCTAGAAATAGCATTTTAGCTTAGCGTAAAGCTAACAAATTACACAAGGTTTATTTGTATTTCTTCTGCCCAAAACTTACTTCAAACTTACTTCTCTGTCTGCTCGTATGAATGTAACACGTCGTAAGACAGTGTTTCACTGCTGTTCAAATGCACTTTGGATCACATCATTTATATGTATAAATGTTTTTCATCTGAAAGGACTATTATTATAACTAATATTAAATGAAACAAATGACAATAAAATGCAAAATATATCTCTTCAGTAATCAAAATACTTTTTGAATGTAACTGTATTCTAATGATCAATTATTTAAATTGTAACTGTAGTGGAATACAGTTACAAATACTTTTAAATAGACACCACACGCACTTCTGATCTTCACACTTCATCTCTCAATTGCTGTCTGCACATGCTGACCTTCAAATTGTCATGCTTTTAATAAGGTTTGCGATTTGATTTCATTGTTCGAACAGTATTCATTTTTGAGTAACAATTAAGTGCATAACTCACTCTTGCAGCGAGGTCGTTCATTTCTCCAGCTCCATGTCCCATTGGATGTACAGTGAATGTGGGCAGGGCCAAGGCGGTAGTAGCCAGGGTTACAGGTAAAGGCCACTTTGGTGCCGTATTCGTAACGAGAGCCGTTGACGATCCTCCATTTGCCATGATCTAACGTGAAGGAGCCGATACTGGGACACACCACCACTGTGAGAAAATCAGTGGCATAAAATTTTAACATCAGACATATTCAACACTTTTGTAGTCCACTTATAACATTACTCAGGGCTTCTTGCATAAAAACAGTCCTATCTGAGTTTTTCCAAGACCATTTTCTGATCCATTTCTGAATCTTAGACTTAAGCAAGCTGTTTTTGCTATTGTATCTTTGAGACTTCTGTATGTAAATGATTCTGTTATGATAAGCTAATCTTTATGTACCAGCATAGCTCAAACTAGTTGCATATAGATGACCTCAAAGCTAATGGACATTGATTAAAGTCACACAACATTTAGATTCAACAAAACAAACTGTCAACAATCTGACATAAGTTGTTTTGGTACACGTGGCAACTGCTCTCACCTGTACAGCGAGGGATTTTATTGTGGCTACTCCATGTGCCATCAGCCTGACACACAGTGCTGGTCACCTCTTTAGAGGAGAGTCGGAAGCCATCATTGCAGAAGTATGTGGCTCGTGTTCCTGCGGAATAATCAGCAGCTAGGACGCCTCCGTTCACAGGGGCTACTGGGGTCCCACAGGATACGGCTAAAAATACATGGAGATGAGCTTGACTTTACAGCAAAAGCATAAACATAAAAATACAATTATTTTTAAGACATGGTTCTTAAAGGAACAGTGCACCCAAACATGAAAATTTGGTCAATGTTTACTTGCCCTCATGTGATTCCAAACACAGTTATTGTTCCATGGAATACAAAAGAGACTTTTGGTCTAATCTTACCGCTGTTTACCATACAACAAGTGTTGATAGTAGCCGCATCTGTCAAACTCCGAAAAGCACCATATAAGAACTAGCATGTCGTATGTACTACTTTATGATTTGTTTTCCCTTCAATTTTAACAGCTTAACAGCTTCAGCACCCATTCACATTCAATATGTGGACAACAGCAACCAGGGTATTATTCAAAAATGCAACTTTTGTGTTCAAATGTACCTATTATAGGGAATAGATATTTTAGGGATGATAAATTTAACCTATCCACAAAAGCCATCCACACAAATTACTAACATCATCCTCCGTGAGATCATTTGGCAGGACAACAACAGCACAAACATCAGTGTGTATAGCACTAGATTTGATCATTTCTGTAATGTTTTGTGGTATTATATTTGTGGTATATAATTTCATCCAGTTTGATATAATGACATAAATCTGTATAATAATAAATATAAAAAAGCACCCTCAAGTAATGTAACTGTCAATTCTGATCATTGAACAATGGCTAACATTAACTAACATTATTTACATCCATTTTCTTGACATTGTGTAAATAATCAAATTATAATTAATCTTGTTTAAGTGGCTGAGCTGGAACAGAGCATATATGAGAAAGTCTGCTGTCCCCTTTTATAGTAGTTCTTTCTTAAATTGCAACACAAGCATACTCATTTATTAAACTTACAGAGTTCAAAAGGTACTGCATACCAGGAATGGCACACCTCTGTTTTGACCCTAATGAGTGCACACTTGGAATGGAAGGTCTTAAGACTGTAAGGTGTGAGCAGACAGTGTTGTAATTAGCCAGCTATAGCAGAAATGTTTAATTAAACACTTGAAAAAGGTGCTAGAGTTTGCTCAAAGCAGCATCAATACAGTGATTAAATGTAATTGGATGTCCAATTATTGAGTACTAAAAATCGAATCAAATAAATCAAACATAACAATGGCACTCACATAAAATGCTAATAACAGCTAAGCAGAAAGCAGACGTGCATTCGGGGGCATTAATTAGGAAAAACAAAGAGTCAATTGATCAATGTTGTTGGCACCTGACACAATAACACATCCATAACACAAAAGGCCACATCTGGCAAGAAAGCGCAAATCATTTCAAATAATGCAACAATGTCAGTGTTTCCTTGATATTTGCATTTCAATATTTGCGTGTTTGGACACAAATGACATTAAGCTTTTTCAGCATTCGGGTTTGGAGTGAAATGAGGGTAAATAACGACAGAATTTTAATTTGTGGATGAACTATTCCTATTTTAAAAATGGTTAAAAAGAGCTGAGAGTTTTGGCAATAAAGGTTAAAGCAAACAATAGTGCTTTGCAAGTGACTTTTCTAAATTTGCCCTCAGCAGTCTATTCAAGGAAATACAGTTATGATTTTGAGAAAATAATGACAACACCTTGACACGCCGGCACAGACGAGTCCCAGGCCAGATAGCCGATCTCAGTCCTCTTGCAGACGGCCATATTTTTCCCGATGAGCCGGTAGCCACGATCACAAGCCCAACGAACAACGCTGTTGATGTGACCGCCGGTCTGACTGACCACAAAGCCATGCTGCGGAGAGTCTGGCGTACTGCAGTACATCGCTACACATGAAAGCACAGACTATTAAACACTTACACAAAACTGACCTCACATATCATTATAATTATAATCACCAGCGATAAAAAAAATTGTAACACCTTATAACTTATATTAAGGGGATAGTTTACCCAAAATGACAATTCTGTCATTGTTTATCCTCATTTTGTTCTAAACCCTAACTTTATCTCTTCTGTGGAACTCAAAAGAAGATTTTAGTCTCATTCACCATTCACTTAAATTGCATATTTTATCTCCTTTTGCTGTACAATGAAAGTGACTGGTGACTGAGACTAAACATTCTGCCTAACATCTCCTTCTGTGTTTAATGAAAGAAAAAAAACATTGGGTTTAGAATATTATGAGGAAGAGTAAATAATGACAGAACTTTCAACTTTGGGTGAACTATCCCAAATTGTTAACCAACATTATACAGTATAATGTTTAACAGCAATCAGTAATTGGTTTACATTCTAATATGAATATTCAAATATAATAATCAAATATTTCATGATATTTTTAACTATTTGAATGTGCAATAACCGTTAAACATTATTCAATAATGTTTGTTAAGTTTACTAATGAAACTATTGATATACTCTGTATACATATATGTATACACCTCTGGGAAAAATGAAAAGACCACACCAAATGTTCAATTTACTATTTATAGGTATGTGTTTGAGTAAAATTAACAGTTTGTTTTATTCTATAAACTACTCACAACATTTCTCCCAAATTCCAAATAAATATCTTGTCATTTAGAGCATTTATTTGCAGAAAATGACAACTGGTCAAAATAACAAAAAAAAAAGATGACGTGATTTCAGACCTTGAATAATATAAAGAAAACAAGTTCATGTTCATTTTTAAACAACACAATACTAATGTTTTAACTTAGGAAGAAAAATTGATATTTGGTGGAATAACCCTGATTTTCAATCACAACTTTCATGCGTCTTTCCACACTTTCCACCAGTCTTTCACATTGCTGTTCGGCGACTTCATGCCAATCCTGGCTCAAAAATTCAAGCAGGAATTCAACAGACACTGGAATGGAAAGGATGCCATACATGTAGAAAGGCTGATTTAAGAAACAATTGGAGTGGTCTGTAAATTTTTTCCCGAGCTGTATGTGTGTATATATATATATATATATATATATATATATATATATATATATATATATATATATATATATATATAATTTTAAAATATGTAAAGATAACTATGCATCATTATTTCATCATTATATATTGAATTATTGTTATATGAGGGCTTTCACAGCAAATATTTGTATATGCGTTTAAATGCGATTAATCATGATTAATTAATCAGGACACCACGTAATTAATTCGCTTAAAATTTGTAATCGATTGACAGCCCTAATATATATATATATATACATATTTGACTTGACTTGCATTAAAAATGCTTGCTAATGTTACTAATGAAACAACAGATTATAAAATATATTATAATTAGCGTAGTAGACAAGGACGGATTAAAAACTGAGAGGCCGATGGGCTGGTACACCATGGTTTTGTATTTTGTGAATCAAACGCTGTTCTCCAGAGTCCTTCAAATTAACGCGGTGTCCCTGTGAGATGCAGATTCCCTGAGCATGCACTCGAGTGACTGTGCTCACGCTGCTGTCGTCCAGCATGTATTCAGCTGAACAAAATTTCACATTTAAGTGGATTTATAATAGATATCTCAAAATAAAACATTTATTTAGAGCTCGGGACCTTTGGGTTTAGAGGCCCCTGGGCAACGGCCCGATCGGCCCGGAGGTTAATCTGTCCCTGGGTGTAGATTAGATTGTATTATCATAATAATCATGACATTTTTTATTATTTTATGTAAATTAACTAATATACTATTAAACATTATTTAATTATGTCTGAGAATGACACTAATTGACAAATGAGTATAGATTACATCATAATTAGTGTATACAGTAGTGGGCAAAATTGTAGGCAGTTGTATAGTGAGGATGTTTTCAAAAAATAATGCCATGAATAATTTTTATTTATGAATTAACTTCATACGTTAACTAATGAACTGTTAAACATAAATAATGTGTGTTAATGTTACTAATTAAACAATATTTATATTTATAAATGATATTCTAATTGGTGTATATAGCATGATAATATTTTTATTTCCCACGATTTAAATATACACTACCTATCTGTTAAACACATAATTTAACATTGTTTATGTTACTAACATTTGTTAATAAAGCAAATATATTATAATTTTGCATTTCAAAATGTTTCAAATGCTTTTTACACTGTTCAATCTTATATCTATATGTTTAAGTGCCTTTGATACACTCGCTGACTTTACTACTCCACAGTTACATACAGATACACAAACATTTGGACATAAACACGTGGACAGATGGACATACACTTGGACAGAGGTGTCATGGGTGGACAGACAAAAAGCCACATGAGACACACACAGAACTGAAAAGGAATTACCTATCGGGGATACATACTTTGATACTCACCCACGTAAGTCATATGGAAGCCCTTTTTGTTGGTGCCGTGATCAGAAGACCAGCGTAAAAACAGCTGGTGACCCGTCGTGGTGATATTGAAGGGCACGCTCAGATCTCCGCTCAACACGGCCAGACTATGACTATATATATTAGGCCCTGCAAAAAATACATCAATAAAATAAATAGATTTACATTTGCGGAACGAATTACCAGTGCAAAGCAGCAATAAAATACTGTTATGTACAATGAGAGCACGTAAAGTTCAACTTTACAAATATTTATAATAGGAAATTGAAAAGACGAATCAAAAGAATTACAATGACATCATCACTGCTGGTTGGTTGGATTTTGAAATTGTAAGATGTTAAGTAAAACGGGAGCTCTTTAATTTTCCAAGTTAAACTTATTAAAGGGGTCATGTCATGAGGAATCAAATGTTTCTTGATATTTTGACAAATAAGGGGTCTTTCTACTATAAAAACTTACTGTAAATTTCAGAACTCAAAACATAATCCCAATGCAATAAAAGCATTTATTGAAAGCAAGCTGCCAAAATACCTCCTCTACATCCATATACTAGTGATGTCACAAAGGATACTCATAATTCATGACCGTCACTACAGCAAAAACATCAATGCCTTCTTTACATCATTGCACCCTTGGCTCCGCCCACTGGGGGGGTCAGTTCATAAAGAGAGAGTGAGAGAGCAGGATATAGGCCTACTGCTCTGCCTCCTGTTGTTTTGTGCATAAACTGCTCAACAAACTGTTATTTTGTGCATCTATGCTATTTTTAATTATTGGTGTCTGTAAACTCACTAGATGGACATCTTTGATCATTTTGATGCATTTCTGGCGAAATGCACCTCAGTGCAGGATATTACTGGAAACTGGATGTGTGTGTCTTCAGAGTGCTTTGGAATATGTATGTGCATAATGTGTCTTCAGCGTATATTGCATGTTTTGTCGACCAATATCAGCGTGGACTGCATGTGAACCAGCCATAAAATGATTCAAGCTTTGCCAAGGAATTTTCATTGAAGGATCTAGGACAGTTAAAAAAACATTGGACCTAATCAAAAATGGAATGTAACTGTTCCATTCATTAATATATGTCATGACTTTTTGATAGTTTATGGTGCTTACACTTTGTCTAAACCGGGTGTGTTCACAGATGAGACGCGATACAACAGCTTGAGACTGTTTACCCCGGGCGCGCTGGCACAAACTTTCTAAACTGTTGATTTGTGTTTTGTCAGTAGTAGCACCCTGCAAAATGGAACGGGTCACGCGTTTACTGTTGGCGTGATGCACTGCAAAGTACGCTTCCATGGTAGACAGCATCATTGATTATAATGGGTTCTATTGCTTTTGACGCGACGCACCTCTCGCATCTGTTGTACACAGGGTGTGAGTGTTTACAGTTGTGATTGAGATGAACAGTTTAATATATTCAGATACAATGTGCTGGATGTGCATCATGTGTAATCCCTGAAATGTAGTTTTATAATATTGTGGGGTTGTTCATTCTCTGCCGATTGTATTTCAAATATGGCTGTATTTGAGGGGCTGCATGATGTTAAAACAGAACTGTGTGCATCTACATTGATGTTTAAAGGAGGCCAAAACCAAGCATTCAGATAGAGGGCCAGAAAGAGTGTGGAAAATTATAATATATATTAAAATGCAAGTGAATGGTAACCAAAAGGACACAAAGGCAGCATAAAAGTAATCTATAGGACTCCATGGATAAATCCATGCATTCTGAAGCACTATGATAGGTGTGGGTGAAAAACAGATCAATATTTAAGTACTTTTTACAATAAAATCTGCTCCTTGCCCAATAGGTGGAGAAATGCATGAAGAATGTGACATGAAGAAAAACAAAAGAAGAATGTGGAAGTTAAAGTGCACATTTATAGTAAAAAAGGACTTAAATATTGATCTGTTTCTCACCCACACGTATCATATCACTTCGGAAGATATTGAGTAGTATGGATTACTTTTATGGTGCATTTATGTGCTTTTTGGAGCTTCAAAATGTTGGTCACCAGTCTCTTGCATTGAATGGACTGGCAGAGCTGAGATATTCTTCTTTAAATATCTTTGTTTGTTATGCGGAATAAAGAAAGTTATACACATGGCATGAGGTTAAATAAATGATGAGAGAATTTTCATTTTTGGGTGAACTATTCCTTTAAAATGTATTCAATTAGTAAAACAATAATAGATAGCACACCTAAAGGGGCATTCACATATACAGAAATTTTTGTTCCATGAAAAGATAAAAGAAAATCATACAGGTTTGGAATTAAAGTGGGGGTGAATAAATGACTACAGAATTTTCAATTTTGGTTGACTATCCCTTTAAGACACCGGGGACAGAGCTTCACTGTAAAACATTAACAATAAGGCCTGTCTTATAAAAGGAAACAGATATTGCTTCTCACTTTGTTCTATTGGACTTTTTCAAATGGCATGGCCATTAGAGCGTGTGCGTCCAATCAATGATGAGCAATAAAGTAATTTGCTGATTGCAAGCACTTAAGTAATTTGCAGCTAATAACACGCTGAATGCATTTCAGATTGTTTCACTATAAAGAAATACTTTAATCTTGGATCGGTGTTTGCTGGTCCCAAATGAGATTTTTAGCAAATATTTTCAGATTCCGAGGCTTCAAATTTCATTTAAAATTTGCAAGGAAAATGTCAGAGTTTTGACAGGGGCAAAGAATAATGGCTGCAATATTCAGGGCCACAGATGCAGTTCTGTCAGCTGATGTCTGAATATGAGGAACAACTCAAACCCACCATCAAAGATCTCCAGAATATCAAATTCTTTCTCCGTCTGGAAGAGTTCAAAGTGTAACGTGATGTTGTAGCCCTTCTCCACATTGATCATCCAGGAGCACATCTGAAGGTTAGGGTAACTGTCAGGGTAACCTGGACTTAGGATCACGCCTGTCGAATCGAACAGTACCTCGTTGTCGGGACATTGCACTGAAAATAAACCAAACCAAGGTGGAATCTTTACCAACTAGTAGACCTCAGGGGGAACAATGTTTGCTATGACCACATTTAGCCCAATTTCACTATTGTAATGCAAACAAACAATGTAAATTTGGCTTCCTCTTAGTTCAAATGAGACTAACAACTGTCGGCAGAGCTAACAACATGAGGCATAAGAGCACAAGACACAAATGAGACAGTGTGCTAGATGAGCTGCATGAACTAACCTTGACAGACCGGAGGAGTGCCATCCATCTGCAGTCTCTCACCCAGCCGACAGGTCAGGATCTCACTCCCGAGCAGCGTGAAGCCCGGCAGGCAACGGTACCTCACGATGTCTCCTGTTGAGTAATTACACACACGGATCTCTGCTTTTTTTTCTGTTCTGCCACTATAACTAGCGCTTAACAACACATTAGCTAATTAAAATGAGACTGATAACACACGTATGACAGTAATGATGACAAATGCCGACCATCAAGTGCGAATCAAGTGTGAATTACTTGACTTTCACTCCAATTATGCATTACACAATACATGTGCAACATAATACACAGAGATAGTTAGACATGAACAATTATTTACATGTGTGTGCATCCTGTGTGTATGGTGTATACCTTGTAATATCTGTTATGTTAAATCTTCTGGACATGTATAGTGATTGCAAAATCAATCAATCAATCAATCAATCTATCTATCTATACATCCATCCATCCATCCATCTATCTATCCATCCATCCATCCATCCATCCATCCATCCATCTATCTATCTATCTATCTATCTATCTATCTATCTATCTATACATCCATCTGTACATCCATCCATCTATCTATCTATCTATCTATCTATCTATCTATCTATCTATACATCCATCTGTACATCTATCTATCTATCTATCTATCTATCTATCTATCTATCTTCCATCTATCTATCTTCCATCTATCTATCTATCTATCTATCTATCTATCTATCTATCTATCTATCTATCTATCTTCCATCTATCTATCTTCCATCTATCTATCTATCATCTATCTATCTATCTTCCTATCTATCTTCCTATCTATCTATCTATCTATCTATCTATCTATACATCCATCCATCTATCTATCTATCTTCCATCTGTACATCCATCCATCTATCTATCTATCTATCTATCTATCTATCTATCTATCTATCTATCTATCTATCTATCTATCTATCTATCTATCTATCTATCTATCTATCTATCTATCTATCTATCTATCTATCTATCTATCTTCCATCTGTACATCCATCCATCTATCTATCTATCTATCTATACATCCATCTGTACATCCATCCATCCATCTATCTATCTATCTATCTATCTATCTATCTTCCATCTGTACATCCATCCATCTATCTATCTATCTATCTATCTATCTATCTATCTATCTATCTATCTATCTATCTATCTATCTATCTATCTATCTATCTATCTATCTTCCAGCTGTACATCCATCCATCCATCCATCCTACATCTGTACATCCATCCATCCATCTATCCATCTATCTATCCATCTATCTATCTTCCATCCATCCATCCATCTATCCATCTATCCATCTATCTATCTTCCATCTGTACATCCATCCATCTATATATCTATCTATCTATCTTCCATCTGTACATCCATCCATCCATCCATCCATCTTTCTATACATCCATCCATCTATCTATCTATCTATCTATCTATCTATCTATCTATCTATCTATCTATCTATCTATCTATCTATCTATCTATCTATCTATCTATCTATCTATCTATCTATCTATCTCCATTCATTTATTTATATGCCTACCTGCCTGCCTGTCTGTCTGCCTGTCTGTCTGTCTGCCTGTCTGTCCATATTCATTAAACAAACAAAACTATCCTGCATTGTGAAGGTTGGTAACTTTAATGAGGTTTCATGATAAACCTATGCAAACAGATAATTATCAAATGTTTTTCATTCTTTTACCGATTTCAAATACATCATCTTCAGCCAGTATCTCTGCGTTGGCGACGGATGGGGGAGGTTGACAGACGCGAAGTTGGTAAGCTGCAGAGACAACAAAATGGATAAAAGACCATTTTTAACGCCTTCCTAAGTGTTAACACTCTGAAAGCAACCCACGCAGTTCCACGTGAAATCATCACACAAGTCACTGGCGTTTTTCAAAACCTACAACAAAATGACCTGGCACCGCTGCAAAACTATCAATCATAATCTGGGTCATAGCAACCGCCTTGCTAAACACTGATTATACGCAACTTTTAATTCGAGTTTCTAAAATAGGATTACATACAGTCCATTAACAACCCTGTATTACTGTTATGCTATGACCATAATCACTATTGTTATGTAACAATTTGGAGTAATACATAACTATAGTGCGTAGAACATCTTGTATTCTCTCACTAAAACATCTACAATTGCATCCTTAATGGAACAGTTCAAAATAAACATTCTCTCATCATAATTCACCCTTACGCCATTCCTCGTACCATCAACTTTCTTTATTCTGCAGAACACAAATGAAGACTTTGAGAAGAATATTCAGCTCTGTAGACCCATACAATTCAAATGAATGGTGACCATAATTTTGAAACTCCAAAAAGCATATAAAGGCAGCATAAAAATAACCAATGCAACTCCAGTGGTTTAATCCATGTCTTCTTGAAGTAAGAACAGACCAAAAAGTACATCTTAAATCCTGACATCTTTAGTCTCGTGCCGATCATGATTTCAAGCTCAATTACACTTCCTAGCACCATCTAATGCTTTGTGAATGCGTCAAGAACTAGAAAGTGTAATCGAGCTTGAAATCATGATCGCAAGGAGACTGCAGATGTCAAGATTTATAGTGACAAAGGAGTTACATTTTGGTCTGTACTCACCCAAAACTGATAAGATCGCTTCAGAAGACATGGTTTAAACCACTGGAGTCATACGGTTATATTTATGCTGTCTTTTTACTTTTTTGGAGCTTCAAAGTTTTAGTCACCATTCAATTGCTATTTATTGACATAAAGAGCCGAGATATTCTTCTAAAAATCTTATGCTTTTGTTCTGCAGAAGGAATAAAGTCATACACATCTGGGATGGTATGAGGGTGAGTAAATGATGAGAGAATTGTCATTATTGGTGCACTATTCCTTTAAGTAAGCTATGTTTATAATGGACATGTGCTGCATGTTATGACGTGACAAAATATTTATTGTGGGAATATTTCTATAAAAGGGACACTAATAGCCTTTTAATTAATTTAACCTGTTTTAGTTGTTCAAATAAAGGGAAAGTGCTTTGAATAATCCATCAATGTTCTTAAATTTCTGAAAATAACAAAAAGTAATGCTAAATCTGGTGTTAGCCTGAGGAGGACTTCCCTAATGGAGTCTTGGTTCCTCCCAGGGTTTGTTCCCCCTCTATATAACATCTAAGGGAGTTTTTCCTCACCACTGTTGCCTTTGGCTTGCTCGCTGTGGGGTGTTTGTAAATTGTAATTTTTCTATTTTATTTAATGCTGCTTTGAATGGATGAATGAATGAATGAACTTATGTTACATTTATATAGCACTTTCCTGACACTACACTCAAGTTGCTTTACACCTTTACAACAGGGAACTATCCTCAACCACCACCAGTGTGCAGTATCCACCTGGATGATGCGATGGCAATGCACCAGTACACCTACCACACACCAGCTATTGGTGAAGGGAGAGAGTAGAGTTATAGAGCCAATTAACGGATGGGGATTGATTAAGAAGGGCAAATGGGGGGACTTTGGCAAAGGGGAATATTGCTTTGGAACAATATGTATTGTGAAGAATGTATTGTAAAAAAAAAATAAAAATGTTATATATATTTACATAGTTTTAATTATTTTATTTTTTTTATCAAATGTACCAAATTGTTAGCTTAGCAACATGATAACATTATACTCTATTGAACCAATTGCAAGTCAAGTCTCACGTGCACTTTGTGTTTGAGTTGGTGCCAATGTGGAATGTTCCAAATCAGTTACATATGACGGTTAGGATGCAGCCTTACAATCATACAGTTCATACAATTGTATTCTTGCGCTAAAAAACTAGACACAGCACAAAAAATACAACAAAATGCAATTTTCTCAAGATATTTATTTTTACATTTTTAAGTTCTTTTTAACTTGACACACTGTCTAAAAAATCATGCCGCTCCTGCAAGAGATGCTGAAAAGCAACAAAATGGTCAAACATCCACCAAGCGCATGTTTACTTTAAAAACCATCTGAAAAAACTGCACAAACAAATGCAAAAACACCTTCAGTGTAAACAGCCCTTTAGAAGGCAGCTGCTTATGTAGGCGGCAGGGTAGACCACTAGCCTTTGGAACAGATGTAAATCATCAGGCATGGACTTTTTCTTTTGGATATCTACACATTCTTGTTCAGAAATAGACATTATGAATAATGATGGAAGTTTTCAAGCATTTTGTTTAACCATCAAACTGTGGCAGTTGTAATCAAAGCAATTTTTCCCCAAAAACAAGCAATACAATTTCTAGCCGATGACTTTAAAGGCACTAAACACACACACACACACACACACACACACACACACACACACACACACACACACACACACACACACACACACACACACACACACACACACACACACACACACACACACACACGTTGTGTTTCCATGTTTTATGGGGACTTTCCATAGACATAATGGTTTTTATACTGTACAAACTTTATATTCTATCCCCTAAACCTAACCCTACCCCTAAACCTAACCCTCACAGAAAACTTTCTGCATTTTTACATTTTCAAAAAACATAATTTAGTATGATTTATAAGCTGTTTTCCTCATGGGGACCGACCAAATGTCCCCACAAGGTCAAAAATTTTGGGTTTTACTATCCTTATGGGGACATTTGGTCCCCACAAAGTGATAAATACACGCTCACACACACACACACACACACACACACACACACACACACACACACACACATTGGTCTACCTATCATTATGAGGACTTTCCATAGACATAATTATTTTTATACTGTACAACCTATAGAACCCCTAAAACTAACACAACCCCTAAACCTAACCCTCACAAAAAACGCATTGTTACATTTTTAATAAAACATCATTTAGTATGTTTTTTAAGCTAATTAAATTATGGGGACACTAGAAATGTCCTCATAAACCACATTTATAGCATAATACCTTTGTAATTACCAGTTTGTAACCTGAAAAATGGTCCTCGTCAACCACAAACACACACACACACACACACACACACACACACACACACACACACACACACACACACACACACACACACACACACACACAAAAGCGGCAAAAAGCTTTAAAGCATTAAATGCTAAAAAGGCATTTTAAAAGAAAATGTTGTTATTATTTATTCATGACATTCCAAACCTGTGTGATATTTTCAGTGAAACACAAGGAAACATTTTGAAGAATCTTTGCGCTGATTTTTTCCATATAAGACAGTTCATTGTAACATCTGTCAAGCTCCACAAAGCACATAAACACATAAATATCATAAAAGTGGTCCATATGACGCGCACTAAATTCAAAGTCTTCTGAAGCCATATGATAGCTTTGTTTAGGAAACAAGTCGTTATTCACTGATAATCTTTCCCTCCAGTGAACTGTTAACTTGCGAGCAACTGCTACTGGAATTGATCAGTGCCATGTTTTAAACCATATCAACTGATTAAATCGATTAAACTTTAAAGAAGGATTTGTTCATGAATCAGGAATCACTACTTCTCTCATGAGAACTAGGGTGGATGTGAAGATTTTCAGTGAATAATGACTTAAATCTCAATCTATTCCTCCCACAAAGCTATCTTATGACTTCAGAGGACTTGAAATACAGTGCATGGACCATTTTAATGACGATTTTATGGTGCTTCTTTGCCCCATTTAAGGCTTGAAAGCTTGAAACCAGTACAGTCTTAAAAAAAACTCCTTTTGTGTCCTTTTCATGTGCTTGGAATGACATGAGTGTGAGTTAATAATGACAGAAGTTTCATTTTTGAGTGAACTATCCTTTAAGGCAGACACTGGAATGTTTATAATGCAATTTCATGGCACAATTTTAGTTGTATGTATGGAAATGTACGAATTGTATCCGTGTACATACAGCATTAGTAATATGCTCTGTGGGTGTGAGGAAATAAACCAGGATAATTAACCTGATAATAAGCAGCACACAGGCTATAAACAAAACTAAGCCGCAGTGAATGAGGAACATCATACTGGGAACCTGCGGATAAATGCTCACCATGGTAACGCAGAACAAAGAATCCGCTAGTGCTGAAGTCACTGTGGAACTTCAGCAGGATGTGATTGGATGTGCTGGAAACGCTCTCCTGAGGTGAACTGCCACTGAATTGACCGATCTGTGGAGATGTTTGATCGGGACCATCCCTAAGGAAGATAGTTAAATAATGGTTATGATCTGCAACACCGATCTATCAATTTAAAGGTACAGTTCACCCACAAAATTATTTGCGCACCCTCATGTTACAAACTCATATGAATTCCATGGAAGACAAAATGAGATAGCAATGTAGAATGTAAGCCTCAGTCACCATTTATTTGTATTGTCTGGACAAAAGATACTGAGGCTAACGTTAAGCCTAACAACTCCTTTTGTGTTGTACAGAAAAAAGAAGGTTATATGGGTTTGGAACAACATTGGTGGATGAATAAATAATGACAGAATTGATTTTTTGGGTGAACTATCCCTTTAAGTCTATTCCTGTTGATGCACAACAGTGCACATTTTGTCTCCCTTAGTTGATAAACCCAGTTTAGATGATGAAGCCTCTGCTAATGAGCTGATGATTTCAATCAGGTGAGTTAAATAAGGGCGACATTCAAACATCCAAATTATGCAGTGCTGTGGGTCCCCAGGAATAGAGTTGAATACCTCTGCTTTAACATGTTAATTAAATACCCTCTCACAAGTACAGAAATGTTGTAATGAGGATTTTAAACTTTTTAACTTAATCAACATATGATCAAATTCATTCTATTCAAATCTGTAAGCATTTGTAAACAGCTCTATTTAAACCTTTTTGACTTTCAACCCAAGGGTTCTTTTGTTTACTGATGTGCAATACTCTTTGACTCTTGCTAAGTAGTTCTTTCCCGTGTCTGGCAGTTGCATCTTGGGTATTTGGTAATGAATGTTTATAAAAGCAGGGTAGAAAACATGACATTTACATTTATGCATTTGGCAGACGCTTTTATCCAAAGCGACTTACAGTGCACTTATTACAGGGACAATACCCCTGGAGCAACCTGGAGTTAAGTGCCTTGCTCAAGGGCCCAACAGTGGCATCTTGGTGGTGCTGGGGCTTGAACCCCCAACCTTCTGGTCAGTAACCCTGAGCCTCAACCACTGAGCCACCACTGCCCAACATGAGAATGAAGCCCGTCTGCAGCATTGCATTCAACAACCTGAATAAAGCAGCTGAAAAGTGAATTGCAAACCCGAAGCAGAGCAATCAAACACTGACCTTGGTTCTTTACCACTTAAAAATCTGTAATCGTTTTTTTTATTTTTTGTTAAAAGGCACTTTTATATATCAAACAGCTACAGCTTTTTACAGGAAGGAACACGAGTGGAAAAAAGTGATGAAAAATGTTGCAATGACAAAAAGCAAACCAATCCACATTTCTAAATTATAAAAAACCTTACACACCATTAGTCAAAAGCTTGGACATACATGAATTAATTTGTTTCTTATAATTAAAAAAAAAAATTGAACTAACTTTTTTATGCATACATGTTTGAAATCAAATATGAATTGTGCCTACTACATAAATTTTTTTTCACAAAATGAAAATGCATCCATCAACTGTCCAACATACTTGAAACTCCTTAAATCATGTTTAAAGAGCATGACATGACCCCTTTGAAATGTTTAGACAAGCAGTCAAAAGCCATTTTACAAAAGTGCAAATTGCCGTTCAGTCCAAATTCTAACGGCACAATTGATAGTGAAAGAACTGTAAAGAACAGTACTTATTGCTTTCTTTGAGTAATACTTTATGCATATATTGTGATGCATCATATGCACATATAAAGTTGTAAGGGACGCAGACTGAGAATTACCTCAGTTTGCCTGTAAAGTACACTCACTAATTGATGGCGTGAGCCTTTTACTTTTCAACCAGGTAATTGACACTTCAGCAGGGCTGGACTGGTAATCTGGCATACCGGGCATTTTCCCGGTGGGCCGACCCACTTTGGGGATGATCGACGCACTTTGGGGATGATCAGGGGCAGACTGGCTATCGGGAGAACAGAGCGGCCGGTGGTCTGCTGCGAAACGGGCCGCGATAAACTAATGAGCTGCCGCGTTATGCAGAACGGACCACAAAACGGCGCCGCAATATGCAGAAAAGGACAGCAACAACCCCCCAACTAATTTTTCATTCTTTTTTTAAATATCGGTTCATCTCAGTCTAAAACCCAACAATGTTTTCAAACATCATGACGGAATGCTTGATGGATCACTACCATAGATCCAAAACTAAAGTTAGACTGATAATTGGTTTGCCAGTAATTTTTTACCTATATTCACACTTTAATATTAACACAAATAAAGAATTACAGAAATGACACAATAACTAAAATATCTGTTCTGCATATCGGTAATCGGCCACTTACACATAAGAGCAATCGGAATTTGCTGCATAAATAAATAAATAACGGATCAAATGCTGGATGTATCATTAGTGTGATTCAAAATATTTTACATTTATGCATTTGGCAGATGCTTTTATCCAAAGCGACTTTCAGTGCACTTATTACAGGGACAATCCCCCGGAGCAACCTGGAGTTAAGTGCCTTGCTCAAGGACACAATGGTGGTGGCTGTGGGGATCAAACCAGTGACCTTCTGATTACCAGTTCAGTGCTTTAGCCCACTACACCACCACCACTCAAAACTAGAGATAATGGCCAGCAACCACTAGCCATTATCGGTTAACAGTTATGAGTCTTTAAAGAATAACTGCTCTCACCACTGTGAAATGTTTTTAAAATATTCATAATGTATATCACAGTATGTTTATATTGTTGTAGTCTAATGAAAATGTTTTTATTGCATGAAATAGCAGACATAAACCAATAATAAAAAATTGGTATACATGATAAAAATTATCAGTATAGGTTGTAAAAAAAACACCACGATGTTTTAAATTAGAAACTTCATAATATCTGCTCTTACATTCGTGATGTTGTACGACACCCAACAGATGTTCGTCTTTAGGTGACGGTTTCTTATAAACGTTCACAGCAGTCTTACCAGATGGTGATGTAGTCGTAGATCGGTTCTGTGTTGAGCACAGTGAAGTTGATGTGGATGCCGTTGCCCGGAGGTACTCGGATGCTCCATATGCAGTCTTTCAGATTGGGGTAGTCAGCTGGGTGGCCCGGAGAGTAGATGGTCCCATTAAGGGCTGTGATATTACCACCACAAAGTGCTGATGGAAGACAAACAGCAATTCATCGAGAATTACAATGCACTTTACATGCAACTGCATCAGGCAATAAAGCGGTAACATAAAACTTGATATACAAGCAATGGTTTGTCCTACATTGCTTTTAAAGGAATAGTTCATCTGACAGTGAAATTCTGACATTATTAGCTCACCCTTTTGCGATTTAAAACCTGTTTGCTGTTTTTTTTCCCCCTTGATACACTAAATGATCATGCGTTATGCATCTTCTTTTTCATACAACAACAGTTCATTTTGACCATGCCAGTCAAACTTCAAAAAGACACCATTAAAGTACTATAAAAACAGACCATAGACATGAGAGTGAGTAAATAATGACATAATATTAATTTTAGGTGAACTATCCCTTTAATGCTTGCAGAAAAGGCACTATATACAGTATTGTCCACATGTTTTCCCCAAAGCATGTTTAGAGTTTAATTACAAAACATGACAGTTTAATTAAAAACATGACAGGTTTGAGTCTATTGAAACGGACAGAGGAGGAGGGGTCTGTTTGGGTACCTTCACAGCGAGGAAGAGGATGGTTCCAGTTGCGACTGATTCCATGCAAGCACGTGAGGGACGCCTCACCCAGCAGCGTGTATCCTGGCAGACACTGGAAAGAGATGGTCATGCCCACTCCAAAATCATTGCCAATCACCACACCATTCCGAAAGGGCCGTGGATCCGGACACCTCTGCAGTTCATATGCTGAATCGGTCAAACAAAAGCAATCAAAGTCAGTTTTATATTTGCATGTACTGTATCTAATTAAATGGTTTTATTCAACAACAGAAGCAGAACATAAGTTGTATAAGTATTGATAAAAATTTTACACATTCTTGATAATGACATTTTTGTCACTTATAAATATGAGTAGACATCGGTAGTGCTGTGGGCTTATTTCGAGAATACAGTCGCATTTATTGGGCCCCAATAGCACTCAAATCTCTTCACCAACTAGTCACATATTTTGGGCTAGTTTTGTCAGAATAGCTTTTGAAGTTTTCTTGACATTCAATTTGAACACAAAATGTCCGTAGACTTGACTGACTTGCTTTAAAACGCCCTTTGACTGAACTTTTAATGAACCAAAAGGTTTTATTTTCTCTCCTGTTATTATCAGAAAGGATCCGATGGTGTGTGTCCATATCGACAGGTAAAGTCAAGGCCTTGAGCAGGTCTAATCTGTCTTACCCTCGTAGGTGATGTGGAAACCAGCTTTGTTCTGGGAGTAGTCACTGTGAAACAGGAAGCTGGTTTCATGAGTCGTGCTGAAGAAAGATTCTGGTACAACAGGTCCACTGAATCGATCGATCACAGAGCCCGAGTCCAACGTCCCGCTATGGACCTCAAGGTAATCGTGCACAGCCTCCGTGGAGAAGTTGAGGAATTGCAGATGAATTCCTTGAGCAAAAACAATACAAGGAGGAATATAGTACATTTTAAGAAGAAAATACCCAAGGGTATACTTGAGGTTTCAAAATAAACTTCAAACAAGACTTTCATAAAGTGCGGTTAGTTTCTATGGATGAAATATGTCTCTTATTACTCATTGTTATTCCAGATTGTCCTAGGCTGCATTTTGCCACTAAAACTGCCACAGCAAGTCATGTGTACACTCTACGGAAAGTAGTAATGCTCTTTTATGTCAGGAGACATAATGGCGATCTCGTACAGTTTGAGACATTGTTAAGATCTCTTCTGAAACTCTGGAGGCGACACATGCATGATTACAGGGATCTTTCTTTATTCAGGACTAACATTAAGCAATAGATTCCATCTGTTCTCCATTTAATATTGCTGTCTAGAAGCAACAAATGAGATATTAGAGAGCTCATTTGTGATTTTTCTTTCCTATATATAGTAACATTGTAAACAGGGAAGGGATATGACAATTAAATAGATGAATTGCTTGTATTTAGTGAAAGAAAGATGAAAGATACAACTCCAAAGTTACATGATACAGACCAAAGCCAACAGGAAGTTTAACTGTCCAGATGCAGTCGAGTCCACTGGGGTAATTTCCAGGAAAACCAGGGCTTAGAATGACTCCATTCAAATCAAATAGGAAGCCGCCACACTGAGCTTAAAAGACAAGAGTAACCATGCACACAGTCAGTGAACATCTACAGAATGCTGTATTATGTGTTACTCAATTTGTTTTCAACCTGTGGTTCATGTACAGCCGTGGCCAAAAGTATTGGCAGTGACATCAATTTTGTGTTTTGCAAAGTTGCTGCATCAGTATTTGTAGATTATTTTTCACATGTTTCTATGGTATACTGGAAAACAAAGATAAACGTTTCATAAGTTTTAAAGGCTTTTATTGGCAAAAACATTCAATATATGCAAAGAGTCAATATTTACAGTGTTGACCCTTGTTCTTCATAACCTCTGCAATTCACTCTGGCATGCTGGATATCAGCTTCTGGACCAAATCCTGACTGATGGGGATCCATTCTTGCCTTATTAGTGCTCGGAGTTGATCACAATTTGTGGGCTTCTGTTTGTCCACTCGCCTTTTGAGGATTGACCACAGGTTCTCTATGGGATTAAGATCAGGGGAGTTGCCTGGCCATGGATTAAAAATTTCAATGTAGCGATCTCCGAGCCACTTCATTATCACTCTTGCCTTGTGACATGGTGCTCCATCATGCTGGAAATGCACGGATCATCACCAAATTGCTCCTGGATCGTTGGGAGAAGTTGCTCTTGCAGGACGTTTTGACAATTTATTCATTGTACAACTGAATTGTGAGAGAGCCCACTCCCTTGGATGAAAAGCAGCCCCACACATGGATGGTCTCAGGATGCTTCACTGTTGGCATGACACAGGACTCATGGTAGCATTCACCTTTTCTTCTCCGGACTTTCGATTTTCCAGAAGTCCCAAACAGTCGGAAGGGGGCTTCATCAGAGAAAATATCTTTGCACCAGTCTTCTGCTGTCCAATCCTTGTACTTCCTGTCGATTTTCAGTTTTTCTTGGAGAGGAGTGGCTTCTTTGCTGCCCTTCTTGACACCAGGCCATTGTCCAAAAGTATTCGCCTCACTGTGCGTGCAGATGCACTCACACCAACCTGCTGCCAATATTGAGCAAGCTCTGCACTGGTGGTGACACGATTCCGTAGCTGACTCCTCAGGAGGAGACGGTCCTGGCACTTGCTGGACACTCTGGGACATCCTGAAGCCTTCACTGCAGTTGAACCTCTCTCCTTGAAGTTCTTGATGATCCGGTAAATGGTTCTTTCAGGTGCAATATTCTTTGCAGCAATTTCCTTGCATGTGAGACCATTTTGATGCAAAGAGATGATGGTTGCACGTCTTACTTTAGAGGTAACCATTGCGAACAAGAACACAATGATTGGAAGCACTTCTTCCCTCCTTTTAAAGCAATCAGTCTGCTCTTTTAATCCAATCAGAATGATACAGTGATTTCACCTGACTAGTACTCGTTCACACTTACCCAGGTGCTGCTGATATGATTAGTGAAATGATGTTAGCTGGTCATTTTGTGCCTGGGCCAAAAAAGTGAAATTTGGGTTTTTGTTATAAGGTTAATTTTTTTGGCCAATGAAGCTTTTAGCAAATATTTAATGCATCTGATCACTCCGCACAATAATCTAGAAACAACGTGAATCAACACCACAACAACTGAAGCAGAAAACAATGCGAAACACAAAATGTATGTCACTGCCAATACTTTTGGCCACGGCTGTACGGTATAACACATGCTAATAACTAAGCTTTAAAGGAATATTGTGGGTTAAAAATAAAAAAGTCAAGCTCAATCAACAGCATTTGTGGCATATTGGTGATTATCACAAAAAAATATTTTAGCCATCCCTCCTTTTCTTTAAAAGCAATCAAGGCCACAGTGAGGTATTTACAATAGAAGTGAATGGACACAAGTTTTGGAGGGTTTAAAGGCATTAAGCAAAGGGTCTTCTGAGAACATAAAACCATCATAATTCAAGAGACACTATAAAAACTAAATGGTCGTTTGAATTTTCTATTCAGCCCATGTCATGTTTGCCCATTTTGGGGCTTATGTCACTCATGGCAATAATAATAATAAGTTGACATGTTTGATTTTTAGGACATTTGTTTACTTTTGTAATAAAACAATTTGGTACCAAGTTAGATTGCCCCTTGATGCCTGTCAAACCCAACACAACACCAAAGGCTTTAAGCATTTCTTTTTTTCTTCAAATTATTCCCAATGAATAAATTATATCAACCAGACATCCATTCATTCCAAACTCCATTATGGAATCTAGTGATATGAAAAATGAATTCATATGCACTTACTGTACAATCTAGAAATCCTTGTGTTCCTTGAATATACAGTATGAATAACAATGCAATGATGTGCAATAAGAAATATAAGTGCTTTAAAATGCTAAGGGGATAAATGTGCTGCATTCATTTGAAGGTCAGGTGAAAAATTATACACAGGTTACGTTTTCTCTTATTACTTCTTACATTAACAACCACCAACATTTGTGGATTGAAAGGCCGATATTGAAGCAACTACTACATGTCTGATTGAAGTATATACTTTGATTTTACTCCTGAGTGTGTGTATCTCCCTCTGTGTTTTTCTGTCTTGCATTTATCTTATTGGCAATGGTGTAATGAATGGCCTCTCTGAGCGAGTATGTCCATTTACAGTACTTTAGAACAGCAATTGAAATGTCAATAGAGAACACTGAATGCTCTGTTTACACCACAGGAGCTCAGATCAATTAAACATCAAGTGTTGCTCTTTAACCACAGCACTGCTGAACTTCACCCATACCAGGCTGATCTTGCATAATCAGCCTCAAACACAAAGAGGGTGTGTTTGAACAGATACATACATACAGTAGATCAATAAACAAATAAATAAATAAAAGAACACAATGAGATTTAAGCTTAAGCTTAACCTTAAACTTTAAGGTTTTAAAATGGAATGATTTTCTCCCATTAAAGCTACACTATGTACGTTTTTTTTGTTGTTGTTAGAAATAAACGTTGTATATATTTTTATATATATATATTTTTTTTTCTCCAGATGAAGAAATAAATATTGCAAGTAATTGTGAGTCAATATTTTTCCCCTTAAACAGATAGCCATGAATATTGTATGCTTATTCCAGTAATGTATTGGATATTAATTTTAGTGTGTAACAAATTTTCTGTTGTAACTTCCAAATAAACAATAAAAAAAATGTGTTTTATAATTGTGATATTGCATATATCTGTGAATTATTTTCATGTTTAATAAAGTATTTCATCATTATTAAATCCTCATGTGGCATTTTTATATTAGTGTTATTGTTTGCAGTGCATAGACCTACTATTGTAGTATTACGGTTCACTCACATTCTCCACCGAGGCTGTAGATTGTAATCTAAAAATAAAATGTCTTCAATTGAACTCATATCAGCCAATTCACAATTTTCATCTCTTAAATTGATATGTGTAGTACAACTCAAATATTGATGTGTATTGTGTAGTGATTAAAATCTTTAATATTCATATTACAATATAATTAAGAGTGTTGTTTATCTTCCTCAAAGTAAAGGTTATAAATGTATTAGCAAATAACATAATATCAACATGAAAATAGCTTGTCATCATGACTCCGCCCTCTAGGTAATTTCAGAGTCCTCGCTCAAACCATGAGATTCATCCGCCACGAGAGCAGAGCCGATACACAACTGGCGTAAAATGTTCCTCTGCAATTAACTTGCAGTTTTATGCTTCAGCCGCTAGAGGGCCAAAAGTTACAAAGTGTAGCTTTAATTAAATAAATACAATAGTGAAATAATGGGAAATAAAATAATTAATTAAATTGTACAAATTTATTAAAATAAAGGTATTAAAATGTTATAATAATCAAGTCAAATAATAAAATAAAATAGTAAAAATATTGTGAATAATAATGAATAATATAGTCTCAAAAATAAATTGTGAAAACATTTAAATAATATAAATAGTACAAATAAAAAAACATTAAAATAAAATATCAAAGTATTAAAATAGAATTACATTCTTTTAATAAACATATAGTGAAAATAATCATAAAAATGAGGAACACAAAACTCCATAAGATGGTTGTTTATTGAGAAAAATAAGCTCAGCTGAGGGATCCAGTCCCCCTCTGTTTAAAAATAAAATAAAATAAAAAGACCTAATGTATCTTATTTTATGGATGTTCAGATGTTTTTTGAAAATTAGACAACATACTTGCAAATATGACTTGATGAAAGGATAAAATATGTATGTAAAATACAATATAACCTGTGCACAATGGTGTTATAGCCGAGATAAATCATGAGTTATGAGAAAAAAGGGGGGTTTAAGGATAAAAGATTTGAACAAAAGAGGAAATAACAAAGCAAGAATGGACTGAATAGCACCTCAAAAGATCTAGCTAGAAGAAATATTTTTTAAAGTCCATTTTATTAAATAGGACACACCACGACTGATCTTCTATGGTCGGTACATTGTAATGAAACAGCTGCGGCATTGAAATCAAATAAGATGAAATGGAAGAGGAAAAAAAAGCCCGAAGTAAGGTTGTTTCGACACATACTACTTTGAAGAATTGAGATTACCGAGAAGTGAAGAAACGCTCTCACTGGAAAGGCCAGATAAGTAGAATTATGTAAAGGAAACGTACCCAGACAGAGAGGTGCCGGATAGTTCCATCTTCTCACAGGTCCAGGCATGCATGTTATATATGCACTTCCCTGCAACGAGAAGAAATGAAGATAGATATTGACACACAAATTATAAAGAAGAATCCATCACTCAAAGAAAAGCAGTGTGCTCTTCTGAGTACAAAGTGAAGACCAATGTAACAAAGCCCTGTCACTGGGAAGGAATTTCATACAGCGCATAGAACTGAGAGTTAAATGAAGAACTTTTGAGGTTTTTTAAACAGAGGAAACTACTTTAAATGGATAGTTCAGCTGAAAATATAAGACGGCTTGGTAGTTTCAGTCAGGGCTGGACTGGTAATCTGGCATACCGTGCATTTTCCCCGGGGGCCGACGCTCTCTGGGGCCGATAAGGGGCGGACTGGCCATCGGGAGAACCGAGAGGCGCTAAAATGAGCCACCGCATTATGCAGAACGGACCACAAACCGGTGCCGCGATATGCAGAAAAGGACAGTCAACAACTTTTGGCTCAACACCCCCCTAAACAAGTTTTGGGCCAGTTGCCATGTAAATTCCCAGGCCGATATCTATTCCCAGTCCAGCCCTGGTTTCAGTCACCATTCACTTCCATTGCATCTTTTGTCCATACAATGAAAGTAAATGCTGACTGACAGTTTCTTTCTGCCTTTTGTGTTCCACCGAAGATACCACAGACAGCATTTAAAATATTGGGCCATCAAATTGTATTTTGTGCTGTAGTTAAATTTAAGGCTGCAACGGTGCATTTATCCGCGCCGAACCGAATTGATATAGGGCCTTTGGTACGGTACACGCAGTAACATGTATGATTACCTTAGCGTACCTGAATCCAATATTAAAAGAACATATAACGAACAACACAAACCACGTAGAACTAAAATGAAAGAAGATTTCAGAGCAACATGGGACAGCATGGAATCAAAACTGCCTCCTCAAGCCTGGGCCTTGGAACAAAAGGTCCAGTTGTCCCCCCTTATCAGCGGCTCTGCTCAGGAAGCACATCTAACACGATGACTCATTTGTTGTGACATTATCTACATGTGTCTCTTGAGCTTACGGGAGCAAAGCATAAACAGCTTGTGAAAGTTAGTCTCGCCACGGCATTCAAGCAGCCTCTCGCTGCAAGCTCAGACGGGGTTAAAGCGATAACGAATGCCATAGGAGTAATTATTGCTGCAGATATGTGACCATACTCAGTCGTTGAGAACACAGGATTTAAGCATCTGCTTAACGTGCTTGAGCCCTGTTACAAAGTTCCTACAAGAACACATTTCAGCCATTCTGTAGTGCCCGCTCTACTGTATATAAACAAGCACACGCTGTAATTGTCCAGCAGGGGACATTGCCAATGCTAACAGCTCTGATAAACTCAGTAACAGCAATACATGACAATAGTTTTCTGTCAAAAAGGTGTAAAATACCACACAGGTTTCAGTGCAGAAATTTTGTGAATTGTTCTTTTTAACCTGTTGTTCATTTAAATATTTTTTATGAATGAAAGACATAAATATTAATTAAATATTAAAGATGGAAAACATTTATAAATTTTTTAATATATAAACATCAGATTTTTATTTTGCAAACAGAAAAGTAGCCCATGTATATTATAAACTGCATATGAACAGATAAATTCATACAAAATAGTATCAACAAAACTACAAAAAGTCATTATTGAAATGACTAGGTTGAAAACATAACAGAAATATTTAGCAAATGATTTACAAGGAAAAAACATAAAATACAACACAAGCCTTTATGCTGGGGCTGAGTGAATTGTTTTGTTTTAACCTGTCCATTTAAATGAACTGTCTGAATAAAATAAATAAATATTGTAATACATTAAAAACAGAAAAAATATTAATATATTTTTAAATATATAACTATCAGATGGTATTTTTTTGCAAATGCAAACAGAGCAGTTTTTATATAATACATAGCATTTTAATAAATAAATGTAGAAAAAATACAATCAATATAAGTACAAATCTTGTACTGTTCTAGATAATGTACAAACATTATCTAGAACAGTATGAAAATAAACATCTAGAACAGTATGAAAAATGCTAATAAAAACAAAATGGAGGGATTTGTAAATTATATTCACCCCTTGCTTTATTGAAAGCACTACAACTACACATTATATGATTTATATAATATATTTATTTATTTAATATATGATCAACATCTTCTGGAGTTTTGTGTTCCTTGCCACAGTCAATTTCAGCTTGCTCACTGGGGTTATTAATACAATTATTATTTAATTACTTATTTTTAAACACAATAAACAATCATATTTTATATAATTACACAATGATGATTCATCGACATTATAGACATTACAGTTTTATCTTCTGTTAATGCTGATCTTCTGTAAAGCTGCTTTGAAAGTAATTTCAAATCAGATGATTGCAACACACACCAATAAAGTTGGGACAGTCGAGTGTTTACCACTGTGAAACATCACCATTTATTCTAATAACACGTATTAAGCATTTGGGCACTGAAGTTTAAAAAGTGGAATTTTCCACCAGTCATCCATTATTCAGGTCTTCAGCTGTAAATTTGTACAGGGTCTTTGTTGCCGTATTTTGTGCGCTTCATAATGCACCATGTGTTCTCAATTGGAGATGTTCAGGACTGCAGGCTGGCCAATCTAGCACCCACACTCTGCTTTTTCAGGCAGTATGTGGTTTGAAGTTATCCTGCTGAAAATACCAGGACGTCCCTAGAAAAAATGGTGCTGTATGGCAGTATATGCTGCTTTACAATTTGTACATAACTTTCTGCATTAATGATGCCCTCACAGATGTGCGAGTTACCCATCCCATGGACACGGACACACCCCTGGCCCATACAGACACTGGCTTTTGGACCTGATGCTGATAACAGCTTGGATGGTCCTTTTCCTCTTTGGCCCAGACAACACGATGGTTGTGTTTTTCAAAAACTATTTTAAATGTGGACTCTTCAGACCAAAAAATACATTTCTGAGCCCAGAGAATTTGGCAGTGCTTCAAGACAGTGTTGATGTAGGGCTTCTGCTTTGCATAGTAAAATCTTAACTTGCATTTGTGGATGCAGCAGTGAATGGTGCTGACTAACAAAGGTTTACTCAAGTAATCCCAAGCTCATGTTCATGATATTCATTTTAGATGAATTACCTTTTATAAGTGATGTCTGAGGGATCAGAGATAACGTGCATTCAGAAGTGGTTTTCGTCTTGCCCTTTACACATTGAGATTTGACCAGATTCCTTGAATCTTTTAACTATATTGTGCACCGTAGAGGGTAAAATGCCCCAAATCCTTCCAATTTGTCTTTTGGGAACATTGTTCACAACATAGCATTGGAATGCCGAAATGAGCAGCCACAAGACAAATTGGAATGAACGCAAATGTCTCTCAGTATTTGAATCTGAGATCATTAAGCTATCTTTGCTGCAGTGTATTATGTTATGAATTCGCCCACCTTTAAAGTGTAGCCTTGTTCACAGTGAAACGAGACAACATCACCCACGAAGTAGCGGTCGCCCACTTTCATGCCATTGCTGGGGGTTTGAGGTTCCGGGCAGGAGTCCAAACCTATTGCTTAGGACACAAGGAAACTCTCTTCATTTGTCAGAATGTGAATGTTCCCCAACACAAATGGAAAAGAATTCATATTTTACATGGAAAGATGAAAAAGAGCCCCATGGGAGGAATGATTCACAATAAATATTGCGTAATGCATGCTGTGGTGTTTGTACAATCAGACATTTCAATTCATTCTTGAGTATTGGAACAATACAGGCTAAAGAAGTAAAATACAAGTTTGTGTATCATGGATTTATTTTATTTATATACTAATCTGTTAAACCCGTGTTTGTGTGCAACCTCCTACGTCTTCTATTTCCTCATAAGAACTAGTGTGTTTTCCATGCTGTAACTCATTACGGGCCAACACTGTCAGACACAAAAACCATCTGTCAAAGACGTAAAACAAGTTTTAGATTACTAATCATAACTATTGACTAAGTATACAGCTACTTAAATTAATAAATCAATTCATAAAACAAAACCGTTTCAAACTGATTTAAAGCTTCATAATTGGAACATTCATCATATGAAACTTTCAATATTGACAAGATAACAAAATATATATATATTTTTTTTTTGGTACTAGCTTCTGTTTGGACATACAGTAGTAGTAATGTTCCTTTAATCCTCCTATTGTGTTAGGGTCTTTTTTTTTGACCCAGGACAGTAAAATAATTCTTTATAAATACAGCATAGTTTTTGGTACTGGAATCAATGTTTGTGACTTTTAAATTGTAATGTTTTTTGACAATTAAATATATATATATATATATATATATATATATATATATATATATATAAAAAAATAATATATATATATATATATATATATATATATATATATATATATATATATATATATATATATATACACATATTTATTGTTAGGTATGGGAATCGTAAGGAATTCAACAATTCTGGCTCTGGTTTTGATTCCTCTAAAAAGGAATATTCCGGGTTCAATACAAGTTAAGATCAATTGACAGCATTTGTGGTATAATATTGATTACAGCAAAAAAATATTCTCGCCCCTCATTCGAGATCACAATGTGGCACTTTTTCACAATTTGTTTTTAGCACTTTTGAGGAAGAAAATTTCAAGCCTATTTATGGGTCATATTTTGTCCCATGTCTCAAGAATCAGTGTTTGGTAGTTTTACCTTTCTAGCATGCTCATTTGGACGGTACAGGTGAACAGTCATCATACCTGTATATTCCAGGTGAAAGCCTGCTCCAGAAACACTCATATCGGTCTGAAAGGTAAGGTACAGATTGTTGGATGTTGTGTTCAGAAGCGATGGAATCGTGGTCCCTAGAAAAATTTGAAGCATTAGCATTAGAAAACATTTTTTGATTTGCACGATGAAAATAAAAGCAAAAGTGTTTCTTACATCCGTGGTTATAAACTGGTGGGTCGAGACCCAAAATTCAGTTCAGATCAGTTTGGAAAGACTTTGTGACAGCAGGAAAAAACTGCTAAATTCAAATAATCAAAATGCAACTAACCATATAATCATGTGTAATTAAGATATCAAAATAAATAGGCTTATCAGTTTTTGAAAGGGAGAACATGCTTCCCACGTTGACATCAAAGGCTGTAAATCCAATGAATCTCCAAGGTGTTCCATGGAAATTCATCTGTCACTTGGTAATGGGTCTAATACTAGGATTTAGGCTGGTAAAGCATTTGCTAAACAATACAATATAATGTACAACACAAATTCTGGTTCTATGAATGGTCGCCACTTTATATTCAATGTGAAATCCAGAAGAAAAACCAGTTGAGAAGCACTGCTCTACAGCTCAAAACAGTAATCTCTGAGGGTTTGTGACATTCTGTCACTATGTCATGGCTGTCACTGTTCTCATCAAGTTGGTAGGTCTATTGATGAAGTGACATTGCAGTTAAAGTTGGGTCACACATTGCTGGCATCTGCCTAATCATACAGAAATTACAGTTGAGCACACGACAAGACCTATCAGACCTATTGCTGTTTTGTGAACCTGCAGTGACCTCCATCAAGTAGACTGATGCTCAGTAGCCACTCTGGAATCGCCATGATGGGCTATTTGTCGAGCAACGGCTGAGGTTTAGCGCTAAAGAGGCTGTTGACGAATAGAGGCAGTTATTTCACTTGAGTCTCAGCCACACTGGGAGTTTGGAATGAGTCGGTCCCATTTATTCAGTTCAATTTTATTTAATTCATATAATTTGAATAGCGCTTTTCAAAATGCATGTTGTTCCAAAGCAGCTTTACAAATTTAATTGCGCTTTGTGTTGTCGCAATACAACATTTTTAATGTCGACAGCAATAGAGCGCAACAGCTGGTTCGATAATAATAATAATAAAAATTCCTTACATTTATATAGCACTTTTCTAGGCACTCAAAGTACAAGGGGAATCTCCTCAATCACCACCAGTGTGCAGCATCCACCTGGATGATGCGACGGCAGACATAGTGAGCCAGTACGCCCACCACACACTAGCTATTGGTGGAGAGGAGAGTAGGGTGATGTAGCCAATTCAGAGATGGGGATTATTAGAAGGCCATGATAGATAAAAGCCACTGGGGGAATTTGGCCAGAACACTAGGGTTATACCCCTACTCTTTAAGAGAAGTGCTCTGGGACCACAGAGAGTCAGGACCACATTTTAATGTCTCATTCGATAGGCGGGGCTTTTTTACGGTATAGTGTCCTTGTCACTATACTGGGCCATTATGACCCACACAGAGCGCAGGGTGAGTACCCCCTGCTGGCCTCTCTAATACCAATTCCAGCAGCAACCTTAGTTTACCCCAGGAGGTCTCCCATCCAGGTACTGGACAGGCTCAACCCTGCTTAGCTTTAGTGGGCAACTAGGCGAGAGCTGCAGGGTGATATGGCTGCTGACTACAAGTAAAAATTCCACAATGTTTTTTTTCCTTAGGGGAAATATTTATTAGCAAAAACGTATCTTCTTTTACAGACAGTATTACTGTGAGCTCTGAGGTTGTTAATTGGTGGTATCAGTCCACGTTATAAAAAAATAAATAATTTTTATATATATATATATATAATGTGTGTGTGGAGCAGATGCGGGCCTGGACCGTGGAGCAGAAGCTTGCTTGTGACATGGCATGGAGCTGTCTGGGGCTTGGCTGTGACATGGCATGGAGCTGTCTGTGGCTTAGCTGAGACATGGCATGGACCAGGCTGAGGCGTTGCTGTGATATGGCATGGAGCTGACTCTGGCATGGCTGTGACATGGTCTGACATGACGTGGAACTCGGCGTTGGCAGCCATTACGTGGAACTTGGGATTGGTGGCCGTGACATGGAACTCGGGCTTGGCGACCATGATGAGGAACTCGGGCTTAGCAGCTATGACGTGTAACTCGGGCTTGTTGGCCATGACGTGTAACTTGGGCTTGGTGGCCATGACATGGATCTCGGGCTTGTCCATGACGTGGATGACTGGGAAAAGACCTCAGTGGTCGTGAACACGAGCAGAGTCTCGGGAGCGACCTTTGTAGTCGTTGTCATTGACGGAGTCATCGGATACGACCTCTGGGGTCATGGGCGTAGACTTGGAAATGACCTCTGTGGTCATGTACATGGGCTGAGACGCGGAGACAACCTCTGTGGTCTTGAAAATGGGTGGATAGGCACTGTTGCACTCAATAATTCAAGACAAGTAAACCGTAATAAAATAAAATACAGGAAGAAAATGGCTAGCAATAGCTCAGTCAACAGGACAAAGACACAAATAGAGTAAACAGTGCTTGATGTTTGGAGTATTGAGTTTGACTGGACAATTAAGCATTTGGAAATTGAAAACAGTAATTAAATGAAAAATCAGAAATCATGTCTTATGTCCCATATTATCTGAAGACTGTTTGGAATCAGAACTAGCAGTGCCCATACATCCTGCCTGCCACACCAAATGAGCAGCATGAGCACTGTTTTTGGTCATAGCATATTTTGTCCACCATCATTCCATCTTCTCCATGCATGAGGCATAGCATTCCTATAACTTGCATTAATCTTTCATTTAAAATTTGCAGATTAAATGTCAAACTGTCAACAATTGTTAATGCTTTCTCTGAAAATAATGGTGGCCGCTAAGGTCAGTGCATATTTATTTTGCTTTGTGTGGCTGATGCGACTCTCACTCCTGGTTGAAGGGATACTGAGGCAAATAATTAAAATCTGCCTTTCAATTCAGAGGGCTCTGCTGTTTTATTTCAGAAGACTGCAGAGTCATCGGTGCTACACTGATAGCATTCTGTCCACTACTTGGACTGGGAGCTCCACCAGGGAGATTCTGAAACTCTGAGTTCACTCCCGTTGCTATAAAGCTGTTGATCCATGATATCCCATGACAGTTGAAATATTGATGTGCTTTGGATGATAAAACAAATCTCTAGATGAAAGCCAGAAGGCATAAGGTTTCAAAAAACAGTCTTATTTCACAAATATGATGGCGCCATCCTTATCAGACTCTTGTGTTGACAAGACTCTGTTAAATAAATTACACCAGGGATGACTACAGTGCTTATGCAGAGCAGAATTGATTAAAGTCAACTTTGTGTGTGTGTGTGTGTGTGTGTGTAAAAGTGGCAACGTTGGTTTGGAAACTTTGTTGACAAAAAAACTTGTTGACAAAAGACTTGTGTCGCCAACATGAACACCAAAGCTCTATATACATATACACACACACACACACACACACACACACACACACACACTCATGTTGTGTTTCCATGTTTTATGGGGACTTTCCATAGTCATAATGGTTTTTATACTGTACAAACATTATATTCTATCCCCTAAACCTAACCCTACCCCTAAACCTAACCCTCACAGAAAACTTTCTGCATTTTTACATTTTCAAAAAACATAATTTAGTATGATTTATAAGCTGTTTTCCTCATGGGGACCGACAAAATGTCCCCACAAGGTCAAACATTTCGAGTTTTACTATCCTTATGGGGACATTTGGTCCCCACAAAGTGATAAATACACGCTCACACACACACACACACACACACACACACACACACACACACACACACACACACACACACACACACACACACACACACACACACACACACACACACACACATACTGTATATATACTATATTACAAGTTTTCTAAAGCCATTTAAGTAATAAATGGCTTAATGCCACAAAAGTAATTTTTAACATAAATAAATGTCAACAAGCATTTTTTTTATTTTTTTAAAATCTAAATACACTTTCTTTTTAATCTACAGACACAAATAAGATAAAATAATAATATTTGCAAATAATCTGAGAATTTTCATTTTTGGGTGAAATTTCCTTTAAAATGTAATGTTTTCATGCTGTAAAGTGAACTCAATGGTTTCTATCTTACCAGAATAGCTCCCAAGTCTTGGAGCATTGCTGTCAACACCGTCGTAAAAGTCTAGCGAGTCCCAGTTGTGCTCGGTGGAAAACGTCACAACTGTAATCTATAGAAATAAAATAAATTATATTATTTGGACCAAATATATGAATATTAATGGATCCCTTTGGTATATAATGAACTTATACAAAATACGTATACTGTAAAAATATAAAAATTTATTTAAATGATACTTAAAAATATTTCAGTTAATATTATACAATTATATAATACATAACTATTTTCAATTTATATAAATTATTTAATTATTTTTTATATTGTTTACTTGTATACAATTATATAATATATTTCAATATTTTTTAATTATATATAAATACACATATTAGAAAAAATGTATTATATTATTAGGACAAAAATATGTCAATTAATATATTTCTATATACAGTGTATATATATTTAATATTTTAAATAAATATAAATGTTTCTCTCTCTCTCTCTCTCTCTCTCTATATATATATATATAATTTTAAAACATTTCTATTTATTTAAAATAATACAATATTAAAATCAAACAATATAATATTCTTTAAAATTATTTAAATATTTCTATTAAAATAAAATAAAGATTTCCTGCATACACATTTGTTCTTAAATCTGTTATTTTTATCAATGTCTTCTTTTTTGCATCACTGTAAAAGTCTTGTACTAAGAAAAGGCTTCACTTGAAAGCAGAGTATCCCTTGATAACATTTCTATCCCCTGTCAAGCTTTATGCAATCAAACACTTTTCAACAAAAAAGTATTCAAAATATTTTTCAGAAGAAAAAACAGGTCTCACTTGGATTCCAGTTCCCTCCGGCACAAAGACCTTCCAAATGCAATTCAGATGGTTGTCATAGGGATCAGGGTAACCCGGAGACAGGATGGTACCTCGGCGCATAGTCAGAACTCCTCCACAGGGGACTGAAAGACAGATTTCCGAGAAATAAAAAAATTACAGACTGAATGCGACAGAGAGACCATGACAAATATAGTCGGGTAAACAAGCCCTTTTCGAGCCAAATGATACAAAAACTTTCTCGATTACAAACATAACCTTGATTCCCTGAGAGGAAACAAGACATTGTGCAATGACGCAGTTGGAACTATGTCAGTGAGTCACGTGGTCTGGAGCCTGTATACAATCACACTGATTCAATGGCTGATGGAACTTAATCAATGCCCATAGGGAGCCTTGTCATGGAACCCATATAGACAGCTGCTTTGGCACCATTTCACCAGATTTTCTGCAACAAGCACAAGACTATGCAGCAACTAGAGAGTATGGCCAGCTACACAATGCCTCGTTCCCTATCAGGGAATGAAGGCTACGTTCGCAACTGAGACGTTCCCTTTCAAGGAAACATCTATGTTGAGTAATGATGCAACTGGGTCGTGATACCATCACATGTGAACAGTAGCTGCCAACTCTCCAAACCAATGTGGCAAACTTACAGATGTGCACAAGTGAGCTAAAGAAATGGAAATCTCAAAAACGTACTACTGATCCAACAAAGAGAACTTGGGAAGCAGGAGACAAACTCTCGTCCAAATGATCAAATCAAACAAAAGTATGCAGTGGACCATCCTGCTGCCATACAAATGTCTTCCAAGGATGCACCTCTAGCCAATCCCCATGAGGATGCCATTATCCTCGTAGAATGGGCTCGAATATCCAGAGGCAAAGGCAAAGCATGCAACTCGTAAGCACTCGAGATTGCATCCACAATCCAATGAGAGTCTCTGCTTGGACACCGAAACACCCCTGTTGCGGCCACCAAACACACAAATAACTGCTCTGACTTATGCCATTGGTTAATATGGTCAGCAGAAGCCTGCAGAGCCCACACTGGGCATAACATACAGAATATGTATCCTTTTATGCTCTTCCGACTCAAAAAGCACTAGTACAGGACTGAACCAACTGGGCAGTGGACCTCACTCCACGTTGTGCACCAAGTGGCCATTTACACATATATAACCTTCTTGTTTATGGAGCTCTAGCATTTAAGATTATATCAACCATCACAGGGTGACCCTGTTGAGGAGCCAAACCCACAATTTCCATAACTCGGGCCGAGGCTGTGAAATACGGCTGCGCTAGAGACAACATGTCCAGGAGAGAGACCAGAATCGAAAACCATCTTAAAGGAGGAGTTGCGTGGCACCATATGAGGTTCAGACGTGTGAACGGAGAGCTCTGTGCACTTTGCTAGTTTTTAATACTTTTTGTGCCATAAACCGGTGAAATTTGATGCACCCTGTTCCATAACTGTTCTATGAAGACAATATTATCTGTTCTCAAATCTGATTTCAAAGAATTCAAAATCCTCCGGCTCTGGAGACATTAAAAGAAACTTACGTGCTCAAGCTTATACCACTCACAGGGCCGCAGAACGGGGACTCAGTTTGTACAGTGTGGTGGGAGAGATTAAGCGTGAACTGTCGAGCTGGCGAAGGTCATTCCTGACATGGAGACTTAATTCTCTGAGTTGGTTACAAGAGTGGGGGACGTTGAGAAACGTATCGATTATCTGGAGTCATCAGAGAGGGAATTAGACGCTAACCCGCTAGCGACCAAGACAGACTTGGAGCGCGTTAGGGAAAGGTAGAAGACATTGAGAATCGTAACTGCCGAAACAAAGTCCAAATTATTGGAATTCCTGAGAACGAAGAATATAGTGAAATTCATAGACCAGCTTCCAGAGTCTCACAGAGTCTGCTCGACATAAGCTGGAAATTGAGCGAGCTCACAGGGTTCCAGCTCAGAAATCCGCTGAGGGAGACAGGCCCCAATCAAATTTCTGAGATCATCCGATAAAGATCTTGTGTTACGCGAGGCGAGGTGTAAAGGAAGGCTTTCTTGGAAGAACCACAGCATTTTCTTGTTCCCAGACTTTGCAAATTGTATAGTCCCTACTCATCAGGTAGGGACTATACATTTTTTTCATCAGTCCATAAGATTTATTCTAGAATATATATTCCCCTTCTGTCGCTCTTTCCACGTTGTGTCGGAGAAGCGACACTAGGGGTCTCTCTTGAGCGCCGATATTCACCTCTGATCTATTGAAAAGGGCCAATGGGAGTTGGCAGTCAGTATTTGCATACCCCGCCCCCGGACATACGGGTATTTAAGCGGGGCAAATACGGGAGTTCATTCAGAAAATTTCTTCGGAGACGATAGTCTGTCTGCAGTTGCTGCGAGTTTACACACCACTATAAAACGTTCCTGTTTCCTCTGACGATCTGCATGCTGTTGGATCTTGACGGCGCACAACAGCGGCTTTCTCCTTCAATTTGCACGGCGTGCATTGTTGCCCCTGAGCGCTTCGACAGCGCAGACACAAATACACACTGTGTATATTAAAAGAGTTATTTTCCTTAAAAGAGTAAATTTCTCTAAAAGAGCAAACACAGCGGCGTTGAACGTCCTTTTCAGGACGCGTCTTTCTGAAGATGCCTTTCCGCCCCTGTGTAGTTTTTGGAGGCGGTGATTTCTCCCCACCTCTGACGGTCATAAAAACCGCCTGGCGTACCTGGGTTGCGAAACACGCAGGCAGCGTTTTTTATGAATGGTCTATGTTTTCAGTACGAAAACATAGCCATGACAGCATTGCGGTCGTAGGCTTCCTCTTGTAGTGAGAGAGAGCCGCTTCAGCCGCCCCCGCGCCTCGCCTCCTTCCCACGGGATTTTCCACATTCTCAATAATAAAGCTATTTCCTTTGCCTCTGGGTCATCTGGCCCGCAAATGCCGTTCTCACGGCAATCTGCTTTCAGATTACGACAGTCCCGGTACACCGGACGCGGCGATCCCGCCTTCCGCCTGCCCACGACTGTCCCCCGGCCGGCCGGTTCAGACGAGTCCAGAGGACGGCAGCATCAGACCTCCTCCTCAGTCACGAACCCGCCCCCTGCCGGGTGCGCGGAGCAAGGTAAGTGCTTTGAGGCTATTCTCAGCACCTCAGCCTCAGACCGCAACGAAGCCGCCCGACGCTGCATTTCCTGTTCCGCCCCGCTGCGAGGCCCCGCCGGGTATGTCCAAAATACTCGTCCCTTTGGTGCCCCTAGTGTAGAGCTGGGAAGCATGGCTTTCGCTTCCCAACGCATCACGCTGGCTGCGCCGGACCATTCGACTCGGTTACGCAATTCAGTTTGCCCGGCTCCCGCCCCCCTTCAGGGGCGTCTGCGGAAATCACGACCCTCTTAGCCAAGGGCGCAGTAGAGCCCGTCCCTCCAACCGAAATGAGGAAGGGTTTCTACAGCCCTTACTTCATTGTACCCAAGAAAGGCGGCGGCTTACGACCAATCCTGGACTTGCGAGTTTTCAATCGGGCCTTGTTAAAACTCCCGTTCAAAATGCTCACGCAGAGAAATATTCTGGCTGGCGTTCAGCATCTAGATTGGTTTGCAGCGGTAGACCTGAAGGACGCGTACTTCCACGTCTCAATTCTGCCATGACACGACCCTTCTTACGGTTCGCGTTCGATGGCCAGGCGTTCCAGTACAAAGTCCTCCCCTTCGGCCTGTCTCTGTCCCCTCGCGTCTTTACGAAAGTCGCAGAGGCGGCCCTTGCCCCACTACGAGTAGCCGGCATCCGCATTTCTCAACTACCTCGACGACTGGCTCATCCTAGCACACTCTCGAGAGTTACTATGCACACACAGAGACCAGGTGCTCCGGCACCTCAGCCGCTTGGGGCTTCAGGTCAACTGGGAAAAGAGCAAGCTCACTCCGGTTCAGAGCATCTCTTTTCTCGGGTTGGAGTTAGACCAGTCTCAATGACAGCACGTCTCACGAGCGAGCGTGCTCGGTCGGTGCTGGACTGCCTCGCTTCCTTCAAGCCAGGCACAGTGGTCCCTCTAAAACTTTTCCAGAGGCTCCTGGGGCATATGGCGTCCTCCGCAGCGGTCGCGCCGCTGGGGTTGATGCATGCGAGACCACTCCAGCACTGGCTCCAGACTCCAGTCCCGAGACAAGCATGGCACCACGGCACGCATCGGGTAAGGATCACCCCCGCCTGCCTCAAAACACTCCGACCCTGGACAGACCTCTGCTTTCTATGGGCAGGAGTGCCCCTGCAGCAGGTGTCCCGATGCATCCTGGTCACAACCAACGCCTCCCGGTCCGGGTGGGGTGCCGTGTACAGCGGGCACGCAGCAGCGGGCCGTTGGAAAGGGGCCCCGCTGCGTTGGCACATCAATTGCCTGGAGTTGTTGACCGTCCTTCTTTCTCTCAGGACCTTTTCCTGAAGTCAAGGTAAAGTAGTGCGCCTTCTTCCCAGGGCGCCCCACTCTGAGTCGGGCCCCTGGTCGATTCCTCCCTAGCCCTCCGGGTCCGCGGTTCAGCGGAGGAACTCGCGGACCCAAGCCACTGCGGGTATCCCGATGGCTACCCTGTACTGGTATAGGTGCTCCACAGGTAAGGCCTCCTGCTCGGACTCCCCCTGTGTGTAATTCCACGGTTCTGTCCCCTTACGAGCGGACCCCCGTGTCTCCCTTAGGCAGTTACAGCTGCCCCGGTCGCCGTGCTGTAGCAACTCCCCCCTTTCGAGGCTGGATCTACCACCGCACCATACTTTCCACATGAGCCTTAAGACGGCCGTGTGACGTGTCTACCACTTTTCCTCCCCAAGAAAAAGGGCAGGTGTGGTCTCCGCAGGGTCTGGGTAAGACCCCCTTCCCTATATGCGTGTAAGGGCCCTGGCCGTGATTGCTCTATGCGAGAAACATAGAGAGAAAAGAGGCCCAGCCAGGCTGGCCCGTTCCCATGTTGGCAAACATCACCTTGTTCCCCTCCCAGGGTAACTAGAAGGATTCCGATGTTCTTATGCGGCACTGGGGAAGGGTACGTGCAGCCAGGTACAGACGATGCGCGGCACTGGATGAAATCCTTGCCTGCCTCTGTATCGGCGGTTCACGTACACGGCAAGATTGGAATGGGTCCCCTAGTGTCGCTTCTCTGACACAACGTGGAGAGAGCGACAGAAGGGGAACGTTTGGTTACGTATGTAACCTCCGTTCCCCGAGGGAGGGAACGACACGTTGTGTCTTTCCTCCGCCATGTCGCTGAACCGAGCCACTGTTGTGGCCGGACCATTTCCGGCTCCTCAGAAAAATCCTGAATGAACTCCTGTATTTGCCCCGCTTAAATACCCGTATGTCCGGGGGCGGGGTATGCAAATACTGACTGCCAACTCCCATTGGCCCTTTTCAATAGATCAGAGGTGAATATCGGCGCTCAAGAGAGACCCCTAGTATCGCTTCTCCGACACAACGTGTCGTTCCCTCCCTCGGGGAACGGAGGTTACATACGTAACCAAACGTTTTCTTTATAACTAAGTTTTTGATTGAACTGACCGCAGATTATATTTTATTATTCTATCATTCTAGATCAATGCCTTGCCTCCACAGAATTATTAATTCCTTTTCTAAGTTCTCAGGATACAGAGTTAATTGATCTAAATCCGAAGCTTTGGCTCTGACAGCGTACTGCCCGATAAAGGCTTTTCAGCCGGGTGCCTTTCAGTGGCCCAAACAGGGCATTAAGTATTTGGGTATTTTATTCCCAGCAAATTTGTGTGGTTTTGTTAGAGTTAATTTTGACCCTTTAATAAAAAGTTTTTCGATGTGGGCAGGTAGGCTTCGTTACATTTATCGATGATTGGGAAGGTTAATGTTATTAAAATTAATTGTATTCCAAAATTCAACTACCTGCTACAATCTCTCCCTGTAGATTTCAAGCAATTGATAGCATAGCAAAGTCCTTCATTTGGAATGGGAAACATCCCAGATTACATTTCATTAAGATGCATAGGCTGATTGTGGGCTTGGCCTACCCAAGATTATGCTGTTATTCTCTCAAATTCCTGGGTTTGAGGACCAATCATGCGGAAGCTTGCCTGCCACACAACAGCGCTCCAAACATGGGAGAGAAAGAAAGAGAGGCCCGGGGCAGCTCGCCGTGCCTCATTATGTTTCTATGAACTCTCTAGGGTGACAAAATAGAAGAAATTAGGTATCTTTAAACAAGTGCCAAACTTTTCAATCATTCCCATGATGAAACACCTCCAAACCAGCATTTCTTTGATGGAAAACAGCCTGCTTGACGCATAACGGTGACAAACTAAGTCACGCGCTAGATAAAGGAGTATGTCTCAATGGCGAGAACGGTGCATCCGTCTGGAGGAACAGAGAAACACAAGGAAAAATCCAATGCCTGTCCACAGTCCTTCTTCTTATGACAAGAGCCGGCACCTCAAGGGTCATATGGCTCCTATCAAAGACCAAATGATTTGGCAGAGCCTCGATGAAACACCATCAGGCCTGTTTAACAAAGATGTTTAATCCGTACACAAACTGCTCATTTTCAATGATGTCCTCACGTGTTGTCACTCAAAAGGGTGAACATAGTACTCGTTTCGGCATGAGTCGCTAGTAACAAGGGTTAGACAAATTTGTGCACTGAAGTAAGAAAATCTGGCGAAATGGCAGCAAAGCCGCCGCCTAACGTGATGCGGCTCCCTCTGAGCATCTCTTAAGTGCCATCAGCCAATTAATTGGCATGATTGTATACAGGCTTCAGACCACGTGACTCACTGACATAGTCCCAATTGTGTCATTATGCAATGTCGATGTTTCATTGAAAGGGAACAGAAATAAATCAAAACACAGTTCAAAGAAGAAGATCAAACAGTATTCTTTATATATTGAAAAAAGTACACCTAGAGATATGAATAGTACTTTTTACAGAAGTGCTTACAATGATGTACACTCACATGAGATAAAGACTTCAGTTATATTTAATGGCAGGAAAAAGTGATTTTATTCTACACAAGGCTGGTCGTTCTTTAATGGTGGCTGCCATGTTTAGATCACATGACCAGTTGAATATTACTAACTATATCTTGTTACCCCACACCCACCCCAATCAGAAAATGTGTGTGCAGAATACGTTGAAATAATTCAATCATGGGTGACACAACACTGTTGGAGAGCAACTCACAAAAAGTATCAAAGGTAATAAATGAATAACATTGTTCAAAAACATAACAGTACAAGCAGTGTAGCCTGACAAAGCTTATCTCTGTTTTTTTATTGTCCTGTTGATTTGCTCAGTTTTACAACCGAGCAAATAGAGGCAGATAATTAAACAACTTCTCCAAGAAAGTTCCATTCTCACATATACAGTACATAACATATCATTTTATATTATACTGTATAACCTAATAATAATCTAAAACATACAATCTCTTGAAATAGCTGCAATGTAGTTGGATACTTTGTCATATTAGTCAGTAAAAGAAAAAGGAAAAAATGACTTAGAGCACCTTTAAATGTCAGATAAGCTACATTTAAGAGATCGTTCAACATCAAAAAGAATCTACAAGTACATTAAAGAACAGCATTAGTCGAAAGCGCTATGTACAAACATATTTCTTTTAAAGTCAACATTAAATCAAAATTGAGCCCATATACTTTCATTATGCGCAGTAGTAATTCATCATTTACTTTCTTAGTGCACATAACTCCAAATAAAATCATGTTTCACAATCTTTAAATTTTTATCTGTTCTAAGCACTGTGTTATGGCTATAGAAGACTTGGAATAAAGCATCATATATTCAAAACTACGTGGTCCACCCAGACAACAACTTTTCTTCTTGGCTGACATCACTAATCACTCTTTCTTTTCAACCCCTCCCTTCCAAAACCCTGACTCCATTTCTGTATGTAACGTCCATTTTTCATGATCCAATCAATTCACAAAGGATAAAATCAAGTCCGTCCTACATTTGTCTTGCTGAATATCCTGTTTCTCTAAAAAAAAATACATCCAATTACAAAAGTAAATTGGGTTGTGAACAGTGTTTCACGTCGACTTTAATGAACACTTCCAAAACCAGGTTCATCTTTCACCAGCCAAGGAACAACAAGGCCAATCCCTCTTTTTCCAATTCCATAGGGATGTCTTTACCAGAATCGGGTGCAGTTTTGAAGTGCCACACATTAATGTTATTATGCATTGCTGCAGAGCTTTTAATCTAGCATGGACATAAAGTGTCCGTATTCCTTATTTATTACTTTCTGGGAATTGTATTCATTTTCTGAGAATTTTAATGACTTGTAGATCTACTGTCCTGTAGCTTGAGCTGAAGCCACAGCACTGCGAGACTGTCATCTTTTATATAGGCTTTGTCTTGCACTGCTTAAAATGCATTATGCATTCATCATTTTTAATTATTCAACCTAGTACTCCTACAGTATTTGTATAATAAGTTGCTTCTCATATTTCACTCCATTGAGGAAAATTCCTTGAGGAGCAAGAAACTCTAGAATCTTCTGTAGAGCTGTCGAGATTAAGTGCGAACTTGCATGTACATTTTTGGTCCCAAATGGTGAGATAATAAATCAAAATGTGTAAAAATGGACCACTTATAGTGTAATATACAAAATTAGCAGATGGATGGATGGATACTGTATATATAGACAGACAAACAGATAGATAGATAGATAGAAAGAGAGATCTTCTAGAATGGGCAGATACATCTGCTGGACTGCCTGTGTATTTGACAAATTACTGCTGCTCATAGACGCAATTTCTGTATTATGAATTGTAATAGCCCACAAAGACAAGACCACTGCTTGCATGCAACACATGCTTCACGTCATTTAGAATTACTTAAATTTTCCATTTTCATTAGCGCTTTTCAAAACAGTCAAAGCACACAAACGTCAGCAAAGAACAAATGCTGGGGAAAAACACTCAAGTAAATTGAATGAAGGCGAGAATTGAACCCTCCGAGACATTCTGTCACCTTTGGAGAGCTCAGTCAAGCAATCCTTATTTGTTTGTTGAGGCTGCGCCAGACATTGTACTCAGCACCTTTTGTGTAGCTATCAATAAGAATGAATCCTCTCTAGATGTTAAGTACTGCAAGGGCGTTCTGTCTTCACAGGCAGTATTTGTCAAAGACATCTCGGCAATTCTAGGGGCCAAAGTCAATCACATTATTTTCAAAAGTGCCACATTGCTGCTTTGTAGCCAAGAAAAAAAAAATACATGTTTGTGCTTTTCCCATTTGTTTCTTTTTTTCCCCTACTCTGCTGCCTGGATGGAGAACGTTTAACATGGTTAAATCGACCAAGTTGAATTCCATTTCAAGCACATCTATATTCCACAGGTGATGTTGCATGCGCTCGCACACCCCCGCGATAATCAAAAAGGTTTCCAGCTACGTTAATGTCATCATTAGTAGCTGCCGCTCAGGGAGAGGATAAGTGTATTGCTGAGGGTCGACTGTGATTTCATGTAAATCAATAGAATGTGAAGATTTGCTGCCATAAATAGAGAAACATACATGCTGGTAAATGCTAATGTTAACCCGTGATCATGGATGGTATCAGAGTGCTGTTTGGTTAGCTACGGTGCAGCAACATTTATTGGAGAAAGACAGGAGCCTAGTCATGTACAGTCAGACTTTTGACTATCGGCATGCAGTCTGGTCCACACTAGAGCTTATTCTTTCGAAGAACCGTGCACATACATAAAACGACTGTCTGATCAACATGAAAAGCGGCCTATCACAGTTTGTTTTGCTATTATAGCTAAATAATAGGTTGGAGTGAAAAACAATGGAATTCAAATAATGGCACGCCAGTTTCTGTCAATGGTTGTACACAAAAAAACAAAAAGCGGGAAATTGGTATGGAGTTTGTGATTACAATTGCTGTTCATTCAAAAGTAACAAGTATACATTATCTCACACACTCACACACTCATTAATAAAAGTAACACGCTGTTGGATATCTAGTTAACCTGCTACATAGTGCCTAAAAAAAATGAATATCTGAATATCTTTCCTAGATTTGATGCCACTAACCTGGGTGGGTTTGCATCAGCCGTTTGTATGCCGTTAAGATAACACTGAGATATAAAGTTCACACTGGGGACTTAGCAACCACTAGTTAGTTAGTTCTTGGTTGTGCCGTTTGTATAGTCGTGTAACTTGACATTTACTTTTATTGATCAAAAAATCAACTTTTAAAAATGAATTTTAGTATACTCTTGGTACGGTTGATTTTCCAAACTTATTTTGCTTCACGTAAAACAGTGTCTATTGAAATACGACACATATATAATCATGAAATATACAAAATCGTTTATTTAAAGATGTAAATTACGCAAGTTCAGGATCTGTATCTAAAATTAATGAGGTGAAATAAATGAAGACTAATATCACACACTGGAGAGTTTGACAATTTTCTTTCTTGTGTTAAAAAAAATGTCCTAGTGTTACCGGGCGAACTGTGCACTTTTTTAGAATGGTTCTGTCCTAAAGCAGGGGTAGGCAACCTTTTTGACAAGGAGTGCCATTTTTTATTTTCCTGGTCAATAGCTGTGTGATTGCAACAGTACCTGGATGGGAGACCTCCTGGGGAAAACCAAGGTTGCTGCTGGAAGTGGTATTAGGGAGGCCAGCAGGGGGTGCTCACCCTACAGTCTGTGTGGGTCCTAATGCCCGAGTATAGTGACGGGAACACTATACTGTAAAAAAGGCACCATTCTTCGGATGAGATGTTAAACCGAGGTCCTGACTCTCTGTGGTCATTAAAAATCCCAGGACACTTCTCGTAAAGAGTAGGGGTGTAACCCCGGTGTCCTGGCCAAATACCCCCCATTGGCCCCTATCTACCATGGCATCGTATTAATCTCCATCCCTGAATTGGCTACATATCTATACTCTCTCCTCTCCACCAATAGCTGGTGTGTGGTGGGCGTTCTGGCGCACTATGGCTGCCGTCGCATCATCCAGGTGGATGCTGCACACTGGTGGTGGTTGAGGAGATTCCCCCTGTACTATGTAAAGCGCTTTGAGTGCCTAGAAAAGCGCTATATAAATGCAAGGAATTATTATTATTATTAGTAACTATTTCGCCCTTTTCTGTCAATCGCACCTGCAAAATCCTAAAACTTTATTTACAGGATTCATTTATATTTTGAGTAGACTCAGATTTTTGAACCCCACGATGTGGGTTTATGTTTTCTCTTTTAATCGTTTAATGTAATTTTGAGTGTGACCATGGTTTAAAGAGGGTGTACCTGTACGTTGGGTTGGAAATCACAAGATTTATAGTGGTGTTTTTCTTACTGCATTACGTGATGTTCTGAAAACAAAAAGAAACAAATGAAATAACGAATGTCGGCTGTCAAAAAGGCAAAGCGGGCGCGTTTACTTATGCAATACCAAACGTGAAGCGCTGCTGGCTCGTGATGCGTGAATGGCTTGCACGCACAACGTGAGTCTCATCACACTTTAATAGTGTTTAAGCACCCATTCAGCTGATGAAATTAGGCATTACATCAAGGAAGGATTACATCAAGATGTATATCGGAATGCTGGTACGGAATTTAAATAAATAAAATAGTCTACACTTCTCTAGCTGTTGCTGGAGTGCCAGTGATTACCCCTCCATGTGCCATAAGTTGCCGAACCCTGTCCCAAAGAGTCGCTAAGTAAGTTGTTAAGATATTGTTTTCTCTTGTAAATGTCAACATCATAATATACTGTATTCCTGAAGGAGTTTTTAGATGAAAAATGTATAGATTATTGATGTACCGTTACTCCAGATTCAGCAAAAATTTCGTTTTAAAAGTTGGGTTTCATTTCAAGTTTAATGGTGCTACAAAGAAAAGTTAAGTTACATTTACATTTATGCATTTGGCAGACACTTCTATCAAAAGCGACTTACAGTGCACTTATTACAGGGATAATCCCCCCGGAGCAACCTGGAGTTAAGTGCCTTGCTCAAGGACACAATGGTGATGGCGGTGGGAGTCGAACCAGCAACCTTCTGATTACCAGTTATGTGCTTTAGCCCACTACACCACCACCAAACCAAGTTGTGTGTAAGTTACAACTTATGTGCCCATTTACACCACAACCAGGCAAAGTTGTAAATTACGAACAGCTGGTGCAACCTCTGGTAAACTTAGGCAAAATGTTTACTAGTGTATACTGGTACTGTATCAAACTAGTATCCATTTTTTTTTATATACAGACTGATAAAAAATACAACAACAACAAATATTTTAGAGTGCCCTTACGCCCAGAAGTCATGTATAGACAGCCAATCATAGTAGAGCTTTCCAGATAAACAAAGTGCTTACCAGGTTTGGGTGCAATATGCATCAGATGCTGTGATGCATATTGCACATGCTGTGCACTTAACACAAGGCCACAGCATTAGTGGTATTTTACAGGTGTGACTCATTCCATGTAATGTCAAACTTTCTCTTCCTAAACTATGCATCATGATCTCTAGACCGTGACGTTCAAGATGTTTTTTTTAATTGGAGAAAGAACACAAAAAATGACAAAGGTGAATGTAGTAATGTACGCATGCTGCACTTGTGCAAAGAATGCTATAAAGAACAGTATTACGTGGACAAGTTGTCAATGGCAACCCTGCCTGCTTTGCATGGTGAAAATGAAAATAATAGTCCTGATGATTCATTGAGGCCCTTTCCTTTAGCGGAAATAATGAATGAAAACAGGTATCATGGAATTGAATTTACCCCCTTACAGCAAAACCTGACTATATGGAAGGAAAGTTTTGCTGTTTCCAATTTACATATTTCTAGCAGGAATGTACAAATGCAAATTTGATATATTTCATTGGCTTACTGCAGGTTACAAATAAATGCTTTATTAAAGCAATAATCCACTATAGGCTATCTGTTACAACATTGTTAACACGTTAAAGGGTGCTCTTAAGAATAACCCAAAAAGTGCATTAGACAACATTAAACATGGTTAAAACACTGAAAAATGAGCCTCGAGAGACGTATTGTGTGAAAAGGTGGCAAAGGAAAATGATGAATATTGTATCAAATAAATAGCTGTATTAATTAAAATAAATAATATGAAATAAACAATTCCATATTCAAGTAATATAGGTCTTTAGTCTAACTGTAAGCTGTTTATGGTTGCCAAGAAAGTAAGAATCTTGGTGCCGTAATGTAAAAGATGTCATAAAAATGAATTTTAAGTTATCATTTGAAATAGAAGAGTCAATTGTAAAAAATACAGCAACTTTTATAACTAGAAACTTGCTCCACAGTAAATGAACGCCAACTATTGAAACTAAAATGCATAAACGGCTCATTCTGATGTCAGAAACCCTCTAACAATGACACCTCTTTAGGGTCGTTAACACATAACACGTTCTTGAGCTAAAAAAGCTAGACACAGAACATTTAATTGGATGATTAGTTACGGGTCAATCTGACCCGTTTGACCTTTTAACACTGATTTACATCAGCTTAACTTCAACTTTTCTGCATGAAATTTCATGACATCCTTTATGGAGATGATTTGGATCTGACCATGTTAAAATGATTAATTTCCTGAGTTTGTCAACAACGCTACAAAAAAGTAACTAAGAAGTTGTTTCGGGTCAATTTGACCCTGTTCATATAAAGACTTACGAGAAAACTATAATATGCCAGAAAACACCAGAGCCTAGAACAGTTTTAAACAATATATAAACCAATAACGCAATACATCCACTATGACATGAACAAATGTTTGTGATTGTTAAACTGTGATTTGAAAAAAGCACAATTTTTCTTGATTGCTAACTTGTTTTTTTACTGTTAATATTTGGTCTTTTCTAAAAAATTTAATAAATGCTAATAACCTTTATGTATGGTCAAGTTACCAGCCTTTATAGTGTTATTTTATTGATGAAAAGCCATAAATGATTTAAACTGAATGACATGCTTTGACACAAGCACAGATGTTACTCTTTTCAGTAGTTTAAAAAAAATAAAAAGTTATAGCATCTGTGTCTGATGATTTGCAGTAATAGTATCTATCCTAATTTCTCACAGTGTGGTCTAAGTTTCTGAACACCTAGAGGCCATTCACACCGAACATGATTTCACACGTCTCGCTGTTTTTTGTCTCACGCAGGAACATCTTGTTTTTTAGTCACGTGTCAAGTTGAAAAGTACTTCAAATGTAAAAAAATGTGTCTTGAGACACCGGGGTTCCACAGAATGCACAGCATCTAAATCTAAAACGTATTTGGTGTGAACAGCCTCTAACAGTCAACATGATAAAAAACAGCGAGACGTGTGAAATCATGTTCGGTGTGAATGGCCCCTAGGTGTTCAGAAACTTAGACCACACTGTGAGAAATTAGGATAGATACTATTACTGCAAATCATCACACACAGATGCTATAACTTTTTAGTTTTTTTCAACTACTGAAAAGAGTAACATCTGTGCTTGTGTGCTTATCAAAACCAACCGTGACTATATTTTGCTCAGTTTTGTTAAACAAGCACCACAACTGTCTTGGTATCCATTACATCAGTTGAAAAGAGTCACACTTTCTAATCTGACATCTTCTCAGTTTCCGTGCCATTATAGAATAGTAGCGTGTCCAGTGCATGCACACTTTAGCTTTTTGCTTACTCTTATGAATGCTGCCTACAATCTTCCAAATGCAGGCTTTGTACGTAGGCTGTTTTCGAAGGATGGGACAGTTATAAACTATATTGGACCCAATAGCAAAGCACTGACACTCATTTCACATGCAAAAAAGGCATTTATTTATTAGTCTTTAAGGCACAATAGCAAAGCTCAGGCCATTTATTTTCGTATTATCAGAGAGAGGGTGAAAAATTATTATGGCTGTTTTTGGTGCAAGAAACCTTGGCTAACAGGTATACCTCAGGGGAAAAAATTTGATATGACTCCTTTATTACAAAATCATGACTATTTGTGCTCCATGCTCAGAAAATGATACCATATTGATTGGTTGGTGAGACCGTGAGGACCGTCAGCTCTGCTTGTAGTGCCTGTTGATTCTCTCATAGGAGCATTTCTATTAAACTGCATGAGGACACAGCTAGGAGGAAAGTATTCTGTCAGGTTGCATCAAGAGATTTGCCCAAGATTCACATTTGCTCAAAATTGCATTTAGTAGGCCCCTCCATACTGTGGGAATGCTCCTGTCGCCATTTGCTTCCATTAGCTTTCCATATCGATTTTTAATCAAAATCAAATCTCTCCAGCTCGGTTTCAAATCATAGTAAGCTGCCTTGCTGTGTACTGCCTACATAGGCCGTAGGCATAGGCATGCCTACATGCCTCTTCATAGAGTAAGCAGCAACTCTGTGCATCAAACAAGCGCTACATGTGATAAAACCTTGAGTAACCTGAATTTGGCCAAAATGAGGGATCTTAAAAGGCAAAATAATCTTTCTGCCTAGCAGCCTTTGTTTCACAGCTGTTTGTCCTACAATTTTGTAAGCAGCTCAATAGGTGTTGGAAAAGAGAATCCATTTCCGCTTGGTCGCCTTCCGTAATTGATGTCCATGCCAGAGGTTCTCCCCAACAGTAGGGGGCAATAATGAGTAAAAAGATGGATGGGGGTGTACGTACCGACACATGTTGGCACAGTGCCGTTCCACTGGGCAAGAGAGTTGGGCACGGCCTCACACCTGATGGCACTGGCACCATGCAGAGTGTAACCTGGGTTACACTCGAATATCACAGCCGTGCCCAATCCAAAGTCATTTCCAATTCGCTTCCCATAGCGAGGCTCAGGAACTGAACTACACTGAGAAGCACTGGTTCTTGGAACAGCTGCAGAAATGAGAGAAGGAATTGTCAGGTTGGTATTTAAAAAAATAAATAAACATTCGTAATTGAATACATGTGTACTGTTTACCACAGTACTTACTGTGCAGCATGTACTGTATGCTGCTTACATAAGTAAAACATGCAATCTATAAAATAAATGTTTTAAACAGTAGTGACATATGTTTGTAACAACACTAGCATAATGCTAACTACAAATTTTGCAGTATGTACTTATAAAAAAACATATATGCCAAACTTATCAGTTAAATATGCAATACTTAAAAGAAATTACATTTTAAAAAGCAGTGTCATATGTATGGAATGTAATTAAATTATACAGTATAAAAAAAATAAATAAAAAAAAATAGTGTCACATATCCGGAATAGAATACTAGCATACTGCTTACTGCCCCGTATATACTGTACTGTATATTACTGTGGTAGGGCGGAGGGCGGGGCCGGGTCGTGATCCTACGCACCCGGTCCCGTATGAGGCTAATCAAGCCTCCGAGGTATAAAGGTCGACTGCAGGGTGTCGTGCGGGAGAGAGAGATCGTTAGCGGACATGTCCGTCATGTGTGTGTTTATGTGGTCTTTTGAGTTTATCATTAAAACTATTATTTATATTGAAAAGCCGGTTCTCGCCTTCTCCTTTCCATTGAACAGCGTTACAACTACCTACTATTTATTTAAAAATAGAATGTAAAACAGTTTGCTATATGTCAAATTAAATGTTTCAAACATCACTGTCACATGTTCAGAATAGAATACCATTGCTTACAGCATACTACACAGTATTTACAGTATACTGCCTGCTATTTAAAAATAGTATGTAAAATAGTGTGCAATAATTAAAATCAAGTGTTTCAAACACCAGTGTGTTACATTGTTGCCTAATGAACTTCCTGTTACATTTACTACATTTAATTAAGTGAGAATTCATACATATAATTATAATAATTATATTTATAGCACAGGCATTAGCATGGTTTATGTAATTTTTCTCTGACCACTGCCACTGTTTTTGTGTAAATGAGGAATTGTCTGATCAATTAGAAATAAAGTATGGAGTGCCGCAGGGCTCAGGATTATGTCCTCTGATTTTTTCCTTGTGTATGCTTCCCCTGGGTGACATTATCAAGAACCTTTGAATACGTTTTCACTGTTATGCCAACGATACTCAGCTTTATATTTCCTCGAGACCTGACGAAATTTCCCAATTCTCCAAGCTAGCAGAGTGAATCAATGATATCAAAGACTGGATGGCTAAAAATGTCCTTCTACTCAATTCAGCATTTATTGGACCAAAAACCTCTGAAAATAAGATGCTGCAATATAATTTGTCTCCCGATGGATGTACAGTTGCATCACCTTCTACAGTTAAGAACTTGGTTGTTATGTTTGATAGCAATGCATCCTTTAAAATAAACATTTCCACTGTTTGCAGAACAGCATTCTTAGACCTCAGAAATATTGCTGTTAGGACACATGCTCTCTGTTTTTGATGCCGAAAAGATAATTCATATGTTCATGACCTCAAGACTAGATTATTTTAATGCATTACTGTTAGAATGTCTTGAAGGTTCAATAAATACGCTTCAGTTGGTTCAAAATGCAGCATCTAGAGTGCTGACTAGAACCATGAAATATGATCATATAAGCCCAATATGCATAGGCTACACTTAATTTATCCAACAACCCGCAGGTCTACACTTCTCATATTCTACATAACTTTGCTTTAATATTAAGTGAATGGCATCTACGCTGACATTATACCAAATAAAATAAATCCCCAGGTTACCAGAGCCTGCCAGATCCATCTCTGTTAAGCCCAATGTCCCACTCCAACCTCTACATTATGTGTCAATGACAGATGACTACTAACTGCAACCTGTACCAACAAGACAGCAAGGAGTGCTTCAATGATCACTGCCTGCATCACCTCAAACTACTAAAATGGACTTCACTGAGAATGAACTAATGCCAACTCTGCTGTACAAAAAGGGATACCTTTCTGGCCACTGCCTGCCCCTTGTTCTTAGGATAGGCTTTACTGAAAATGAACTACCACAAGCTTCTAGCCGAACCTTGAGGCACACCTCCTGACCTCAACCTGCATCATATTGGTCTTAGAATGGGCTACACAGTGAATAAACTGCTATCGACCGCAATACAATTAAACGATGAGCAACACTTCTCTGACCACTGCTTGCATCACGTCTCTTGAAATGGAATACATGAACAATAAATTACTGCAAACCAAACCAACCCACCCCCCCCAATTTAGTCTGGTCTATCCCAATTTTTTTTTTCTCCATTAACTAATATCTTAAGGAGATTTGGTTCCTTTGGCTTGCTCACTAGGGGCCTAAAGACAAATAATGTTTAAGGTATAATTTTCACATTTCACATTCACATTTTTCCAATAAAAATTATTCAATGCGGATTTTAGACATTACAGACATTACAGCATAATTTTCTGTAAAGCTGCTTTGAATGATGAGTGTTGTGAAAAGTTATATATGAATAAAAATGACATGACTTCCAGATTCATCTTGGACAATCAGTTATTTTTTCTATTTGAATCCAATTCTGTGTAAATATGTCTTAAACTTAAACAGTCTGATCAAATAATGAGTCGAGGAGGACAGAATAACAATTGATATCACTTCTGTGTTATTCCTCACAATGCAAATGTAAGGTCATTTTGGGACAAAGTATTCTGTGCAGTGTGCTCTGTACAACTCATTGTCAAATCTAGTAGGTCTTCTGGGTATTCCATGCATACAGAAAATGGAAACACTGTGCACAGTGTACATATATGCAAAAATAGTATTCACAGTAAAGTGGTATGGTATTCCAAATATACTGTTGAATTTATTTGACTTGAGATTAGTTGAAAAGTCCATACCTTGATAGACAAAATGAAAGCCTTTAGCCGTGTTTGGCCCCTCGGTTTTAAACTTGATGGTGATTTCATTGGCAGAGCTCAGTGGCAACGGTTCGCCTTTGAGAACAGAAATTTGGAGAGGAGAGAAAGGTAAGAGTTTTGTAATCAGTCTGCAGTTACAGAAGTGACATAAATGAATGATCAATATTTCTAATAAAATAGTTTTAATAAAACATATAAATAAAGTGAAAAAAAAAAAGACTCTCAGACTTTTGGACCCCATTGTAGTCTCCTCAGAATCACATCAACAACAAAACACAGCAGTCACCGCAGCGGAACAGCTGTTAGAAAACTGATTGCTGCAGTCCATGAAGTTTAAAGTTGCCTCGTCTCAGCAGACTGGCCTTTTGTTGCTCTCAAATAGCAGTGGTAAACAAAGCCTTTTACCTGAGTGAGAGCCATAGATCGAGGTGAGGAGGGGAGAATCCGTAGAGAGTCCGTCAAAGATCTCCACCACATCATTAGGGGTCGTCTGGAAGAACATAAACTGGCCGAAGAGAACTGTGGCGAGATACAGACAAAAAAATAAAGTCAAAGCTTACAAATACAAACATTTTTTCATTCTTTGGAATAGGTCTGTCATGATTATTAAATAACTGTCTGATCACGGTTATTTGATCGTACCGCTTAACCAGTTATTGGGCATTCAAATTCCAATCAAAATTGGATGCCCAAATAAGGGAATTTTAAGTGAATACACTGTATAAATACCATCAACGGCATGGTTTGTGTCATTCACAGTGTCAACTCCGAGTCTGAGCATCACTGAACCGTACCACAGATGTCAACCAGCTCCTGTCCTGAAGAGCGTGTGTGAAGCGCTCTCACGCATTGCCGAACAAGTATAAACTTTGATAGTGAATGTAAAGTGCTCCTGTTTCACTTTAAACGATGGTGCTAATGGCAAATGTTACTGGTTCATACATGCAGTGTTAATGACATGCAGTGACACAGGGGAGGAGATGCACACTTTTCTGTGGAGTGATAAAATGATGAAATGAAATCTCAAAGGTTTTGCTTCATGACAAATAAGGACTTGTGGGTTTAATCAGAGCATTAAAATAATGTGTGAAAGTGATGAAATTAGAAATTAAATGTTTTACCATTGCATAATATTTAAAAAAAAAATATATATATATATACTATAAATACAATAATATACAGTGGCATGCAAAAGTTTGGGCACCCCTGATCCAAATTTTTGTTGCTGTAAATAGCTAAGCGAGCAAAAGATGGTAAAAGGAAAAGGGCCCGAATAAAAAGTTTGGGCACCCTGCATGGTCAGTATTTATTAACACCCCCTTTGGCAAGTATCACAGCTTGTAGATGATTTTCGTGGCCAGCTAAGCGTTTTTCAATTCTTGTTTGTTTTTTTTTTTCGCCCATTCTTCCTTGCTAAAGGCTTCTAGTTCCATGATTCTTGGGCCGTCTTGCATGCACTGCTCTTTTGAGATCTATCCACAGATTTTCGATGTTTAGATCGGGGGACTGAGAGGGCCATGGCAAAACCTTCAGCTTGCGCCTCTTGAGGTCGTCCATTGTGGATTTTGAGGTGTGTTTATGATCGTTCTACTGTAGTAGAAGACATCCTCTTTTCATCTTCAGCTTTTTTACAGATTGTAAATGGTCTGACACTGAGTTTTGAGGTGAGGACGCAGGAAAGGTTTTCTGCTCATGACTCTTCCGTGAAGGTCATATTTGTGCAGATGTCACTGCCCAGAAGAACAGTGCATCACTACTCCAGAGTCGGCTAAATCTTCCTTAAGGTCTTTTGCAGTCAAACAGGGGTTTTGATTTGCCTTTCTAGCAATCTTATGAGCAGTTCTCTCTGAAAGTTTTCTTGGTCTTCCAGACCTCAACTTGACCTCCATCATTCCTGTTAACTACCATTTCTTAATTACATTACGAACTGAGGAAACGGCTACCTGGAAACGCTTTGCTATCTTCTTACAGCCTTCTCCCGCTTTGTGGGCATCAATTATTTTAATTTGAGCGCTAGGCAGCTGCTTAGAGGAGCACATGGAGGCTGATTGTTGGGATAAGGTTTGAGGAGTCAGAGTATTTGTAAAGCTTTGAAATTTGCATCACCTGGCCTTTCCAAACGATGATTGTGATCAAGCCATAGCCCTAACAAGCTAATTAAGGTCTGAGACCTTGGTAAATGTTATCTGAGAGCTCAAATTTCTTGGGGTGCACAAACATTTGCTTGGTGCTCCTTTCCTTTTTTTCTCTCTAAAATTGTGCAAAACATAAATAATACACTTATCTTGCTTAAAATGTTGAAAAGAATGTTTAATCTTTAACTTCATGCCTTTTGGAGATCAATTCATCTTCTACTCACTTAACTATTCACAGCAACAGAAATTTTGGCCAGGGGTGCCCAAACTTTTGCATGCCACTGTATACAGTATAAATAAATTTTATGTTATTTTTATATAAAAAATTTTTTTTTAAAATATATATATTTATGAGTTAAAAAAAACAACACGTTTAAATGGAAAATGGACCAAAATAAAGTAGTCCAAAAAGAGAGACATAAAAATATGACAACTTATGTGAAAAATATTCACGAAAACACTTACAGAGTCAATTAATCATCATAATTGCAATTATTATTAATTGTCAGCCAAATGTCATAATCGTGACAGTCCTACTTTGGAATAATATGTCGTGCCCCAATGAATCACACGCAATAAATCTGGGAAAATGCAATATGAAAGTAAAAATGGTCAGTTCAAGTTCATGTTGATTTTCATGTAAAGAGAGCTAATTTGTGATTTTTCATTTCCTATGGGTTGAACCCATGATATAGTTCTCCCTTAGCTGTTTTCAAAGGTACCCAGAGTGAAACAAGTCCTTGATTTAACAAAACCTCCAGTATGGGCCGTCTGACATCTTCAACAATTTACCACAATAATTCACTCCAGTTCTTTCAAAATGACTCCCGATACAATAATTACTTATTGAATTTAGGAGGAGTAAGCAACTCTACCAAAGTCACTACACAAAAAACCTCTAACAAGAAACTCAAACTTCTGCAGAGGACTGCAATAAATTCATATTGCTACTGTAAGTAAAGCAATAAAAGTGTAGAGAAGTCAATACTCAAACTATAAAAGAAAGTAACTCAACTCAAGGGTCGCCCGAGGCCCACAAAACAGAGTATGCCTTCAGGCAAGCAGTGTACATTAGACAGATGATAAAGAACCATACAACGCCAGAGCTCAAGGTGAGAAAAACAGCGCCATATGTTTGTCACCACGTATGAATAATTCAAAATCAAACCTGTTCTTTCTTTGCACTTTCAGGCATTTCAAAGAATTATTTTTCCTGTAATTGAAAGAGGCACGGTAGATGTATATTTATTTCACTTGAAATGAGCAGCACATATTTAGTGAATTTCAGCACATGACATTTAGAAGAAGGCACGGCAAAGTGTGTACAATAAAACACAGTCGACTCACACAACAGATTCTTCATATTCTTAAATATGAAGATTTTTTTTTTTTTAGGTCTAAACTGAATGGGTTTTAAATTTTAGTCCTATATGTCTTTATGCCTCAATTTGAGGTCCATGCCCATGCTTAACCCACCACCAGAGGGTCAGGGCATTGCTAGATGGTTGCTTGGGTGTTCTGGGTGGTTACTTACTGGCCCAATTCACAAAAGCCTGCCACAAAGTCTTTATGATATTCTTGTCTCTAGATATGGCTCAGCAGGTCTGGACTGGTAATCTGGCATACCGGGCATTTTCCCGGTGGGCCGACACAATTTGGGGCCGATCAGGGGTGGACTGGCCATCGGGAGAACCGAGCGGGCCAGTGGGTCGGCCGCGAAACTGGCCTAATGGCCCGCATTATGCAGAACGAACCACAAAACGGTGCCGCGATGCTACTTTTGAGAAAGAAATATTTTGGAAATAAGAAATTACATTTCTATTGGATTTAATGCCTTCAGCAGTCTGTTAACAAATGAAGATCATTTCAGATTTTAAATGAACAGATTCTAACGAAAGGTTTGCACAGACTTTTTGATTAAGATAATTTATTAATTCATAATTTTTTTTAAATACCACTAAACAAAACAAAACTTATAACATATATCTTTAATAGCACAATGTTGTATCAATAACCATCCAGAAATTACACCCACACACTATCAATTCTTGGTTAAATTCCAGCGGCACGCTAAGAATTTTATTCATTAAAACTCTGCCTAATAAGAGTCATTCGATTTGGAATCGGACTACCTTGGTCAACTATTTTTTTCGCACTGCAGATTCAAACAAACAGGCACATAAGAGTCATCTGTTCAGGAATCAGACAACACTGATCATGCTATATTTTATGAGCAGTCAATACAAAAGAACCAGCTTATAAGAGTAATTTATTCGGGAATCAGACTACACTAATCACGCTATATTTTTCATACTGTCGATTTAAAAGAACCGGCTCATACGAGTCATTTGTTTGGTAATCAGACTACACTGGTTGTGCTATAATTTTCACGCTATCAATTCAAAAGTACCGCCTCACAAGAGTCTTTCATTCGGGAATCGGACTACACTGGTCACGCTATATTTTTCTCATGGTCTAATCAAAAGAATCAGCTCATAAAATTCCTTTTTTCTGGACTACACAGACTACACTATACGATTCTTGTTGAAGATTCAAAAGAACTGGCTCATAAAAGTCATCCGTTCTGGAATTATACTACACTGGTCATGCAACATTTGTTGTGCTGTCGATTTAAAAGAATTGGTTCATAAGAGTCTTTTGTTTGGGAGTCAGACTACACTGGTCGAACTATATGCTGAGCACTGTAGATTCAAAAGAACCTGCTCATAAGAGCCATTAATTCGGGAATCAGACTAAACTAGTCGCGCAGTTGATTCAAAGAACTGGCTCATAAGAGTCATTGTTTTACGAAAACAGAATACACTGGTTGCGCTAAATAATCCGACACTGTATATTAAAAAGAACTGGCTCATAAGAGTAATTTGTATGTGAATCAGACTACACTGGTTGCACTATATGTTTTGCTATGTAGATTCATAAGAATTGGCTCATAGGAGTCATTCATTCTGGAATTGGACTACACTGGTCTCGATGTATGTTTGGCACTGCTGATTCAATATCGGTGTTACGGCTCCCAGAATAGTAGTGTAGGAAACACTGGCTGGGTATTTTAGTGCAGTGTCCTATTCACATCAGTGTGAGAATATGCATTCAAGAACTGTTAACAGAACAAAAAGACATGAAAATAATCTCGATCCAGTATTTTTTTTTTAGAAAATACAATTGATTCTAAATAGCAACCAGTTCTGCTTCCAACCCTAGAATTAAAAGTATCTCTATCACCCCCTTGAAGCTAGATACCACCACAGCTAATGAGCCCATGTCCATTCAAAGGGACTGAACAGCAGCAATCCATTGGCCAAGCATTCGCGTATGCAAAGTAAACAATAAAAACAATTATTCCTGCATTAACAAACACCACTAATTACCATTTATAAAGTGGCTTCAATTTGCTTCTTTCATAAACCACCTCAGTTATAAAAAGTCAATAACAAAGGCTCCTTGGGAGCGCATGACTCCTGGAATTAATATTTTCAGAATGATATGCCAAAGAACCCTTCTGCAATTTATTTGGCATGCTTACAAAATCTTATTATAGTTCAGGTACAGGATTATTCAATAAGTCAAAATCATGCATTCATTACATAACTAATTCTGACAGGCACAAAGGATGCTACCTAATTGGGTCTTGTGTTTCCTTTCGTACAATCATAGTGGTGTGTGATCTTTCCACAATGTCAAGTAAAATACATAATTTTCCATGTGCACAGTACAGGGGTCACACATACTGTCTGCTTTGACATTATTCTCTCCTAGGGCCCGCCAATTTAAACAAGTTTCATGCCTGGCCAGTCAAAAATAATCTGAACTCTTTCACCAAAAGCACCATTAACACACAGGGCATAAGGCTCATGGACATCAGAGTCTTGTCAACATTTAATGGCTTATTAAATCAAGGAAATGGCACTGGTTGTTGGCTAGTTAAACTCTTTCTTTGTCATCAAGGAAAGTAAGACCAAATCTTGTAGAAAGCATGAGGGTAAAAAAGGTTATTCTTGTACTTTTGAATCTAACTTCAACTTCAGGTTTTTGTGGTGCTGTGTGCACAACCTGGTCTCATATACCCTGTTTCCACCTGATATTGCCATGCATCAAATGCATCTTCTGTGACCACTTGTTTTCGGATTTAGAGGAGAGGGTCTCTGATTTCATGACATCATATTCACCGATCAACCACAAGATATAATATATAGATAATAATGTGTAGGTCCCCCTCGTGCCGCAAAATCAGCACCAACCCACATCTCAGAATAGCATATTCTTCTCACAACAATTGAGTTACCATAGACCTTAAGTTCGAAACAGTCTGACCATTCTCTGTTGAACTCTCTCATCATCAAGGCATTTCCGTCCACAGAACTGCCGCTCACTGGATGTTTTTTTGTTTTTGGCACCATTCTGAGTAAATTCTAGATACTGTTGTGTGTGAATATATCAGTAGATCAGCAGTTACAGAAACACTCAAACCAGAGTAATCGCATGGATGATTGTTGGTGCCAGACGGGCTGGTTTGAGTATTTCTTTAACTGCTGATCTCTTGGCATATTCACACACAACAGTATCTTGAATTTACTCTGAATGGTGCCAAAAACATCCAGTGAGTGGCAGTTCTGTGGATGGAAATGCCTTGTTGATGAGAGAGGTGAGAGAGAATGGCCAGACTGGTTCAAACTGACAAAGTCTATGGTAACTCAGATAACCACTCTGTACAATTGTGGTGAGAAGAATATAATCTCAGAATGCTATTCTGAGATGCGGGTTGGTGTTGTTTTGGTAGCAGGAGGGGGACCTACACAATATTAGGCAGGTGGTTTTAATGTTGTGGCTGATCAGTCACTATGTCAGTGTGTTATTGCATGACAATAAATTGTAATAATGTCATAAAAGACAAAGAAAGCAGCAAAAATAAATAAATAAAATACAATTCTCACAGATGCAGCTGAACGTCTAAGCATAGACGCAACATTTCTAGCAGAACTCTCTGTTATTTTTGTATTACCTGAGTTTCAGATGTGTGTGCTTGTTAACTGTGTCACTGCATGTTTATATCAGACACACAGAAGAAGGTCTGTAAAGTTCTCATTCTTGTATTTGTATTCACTTTTTCAAATTTCCTTTTAAAGCTGCACACAGCAGGGCTGGTTATTGATACAGATGTCCTGATTAAATTAGATTCGGATTCACAAGCTCTCAGTTCTAATTTTGATCCAATTCTAATTAGATTCTATATCGATTAATATGGGTATTTCAGTTATAATGTCCCTTTTGATTAAATTCTGTTCAATATACAGGAGAGCTTTTAACTGGGTTCATTATGAAAATATACATTTTACAAATTACATTTTATTAGTTTTTTTATTATTCTGGTCACATTTTGGCTTTTTTAAAAATTGCTACATGTTGATTTACAGAATGCATGCTTAAACTGGTACTGTCTCTAAACAAAACCGGCATTTCTGTAAAGAATGAGCGCATATAAACGAGACAGGACTCAAATGGCTTCATCTCATCTGTGCTATGCATGATTACAATTAAAAAGGCATTCTAAAAGAAATATCTGAGACAAAGTTTATAATTTAAGTGTGAAATTTCTACACCACTAGCATCACCAAACAAAATTTCAAAAATATATTTCAAACAGGTTTCAAATCCCAAACAATCCACACCTTCCCCTGGTCAGCCAAACAATTGGTCTTGCCTCAAACTCTTCATTTAGCTGTGTTGGGATGATATTTTGATGTTTGATAGTGCAACCGTGTTAACCATTTTCAGGGTAATCAACCTATGAATGGCTTACTTGTACTTGTCTCTGCATATTAAGCTGGGAGAGGAAAACATTTATTAATATAAACTTTAAATGAAACATAACTGAAAACTTCATTATGTCTCCTGAGCTCTGGAAGAGCAACCTCGGAGCAATAAAATTTCTCCCTGGGTGCATCACGTAAGAATTACGACTTATGTAAGTCTGCCATTAAAGTGCACATTCAGCATTTACTGAGCTTAACATGCTGCAAAACAAGCACAAAAACACCTTAAATCATGCTATTTCCTGTTTAGCAAGGAGAACAAACAGTGCCAGAAGAAAATGATGAAAATAAGGTTAAGGCCCCCACCGTAGGCTCCTTCAGCAACAGAGTCTCAGAGGGAAACTGCAACCCAATCGTAGGGAGACCCGGTGCTACAGCTCAATGTTTGCACACCACCACACAACTTAAAACCCTTAAAGACAACATGGAAAATAACCACCCAAAGGCAATGCATCAGACTATAATAACAATGCTTTACATTTGGGCTAGCAAAGCTGCAGAGAGCTGAAAGTCTTTTGGATGTAGCATCTAGCGACAGTCAAAATGCATCGACTCATCTCCCTGGCGAACGCTTCTTCTCAGCATGTTCTCGCTGCTAACCCACCAGGTATGCTGCAGGCAAAATTCACATACCTCAGTGCCTTGTGTTCCGATGACAATGAAGCAAAAGAAAACAAAAAAGTTTCAAACTATTGCCTTTAAGTTCTCCATTGAAATTTTAACTTACAAGCATGGCAGTTGTAATTATGATGCACTGCCTTACCAAAATGAATTCACTTACTGACAAACACTACTAAGCTAGTGATAAAAATAACAATAAAAAACAAAGGATGTGTAATTTCTGCACCACTAGTGCCATCAAATGTAATCACAAAAAATAAACATTGTTTAACGACATCTTTACGAGTACGCCTCTCGTCTTCTGGTGATGGAACAACAGATAGCCCCACCCTAACTTACGCCATTGGTCGAGTCAATGTTGTTGTGTTGGGCTGGATGGACTACTCAGACATACAGAGGAATTTTTATAGTGCCACAGAGACACAGTGTTTGCAACTTTCTAGAAAATTAACCTACGAATGGATGTACTTATAGTTGGATATTAAGCTAGGATTGGAGAAAGTATGTTAACACAGAAAGAGTGACACACTTCAGCTTTAAGTGTGTAATTGATGCTTGTATTTTTTTATCCTCCTGCTGCCGCAGAGAATAATGGAAAATTAAGTTTTGTTTCGCAAGAATGACGTCATTAGCTGTATTCTGATTCGCAGGATTCCTACCCAGAGTTCCCTTGCTCCCTAAACACTGAGCATGGGATATCTATTGAGGTCCACTTCACTTATCAAACTTAGTTTATTTGGAATCCCTTACAGTGTCATCAAATATCTTTCAGTCCCATATACTTGATTCAGGTTGATTACGAGATTCCCACTGGTAATTTCAACATAGCGGACGAGTTCATGTGCATCCATCTCGAAAATACGATCATTCCAACATGACCTGAAGGCATTATAATACAACTCAGGTGAATTGGTATAGCGCTAGTGCTAATGCTTATCAAGCTCTTCTGTCTCTTTCTCAACTACTAGACAAAATCATTTTAATATTAAGCAGATATTGCATGTTGCAGAGTTCTGGTTTTCAATTGTGGATTTCATTTAATTGTGTCCATTTGCAGTTTAGTTCAAGCCAGATTGCGTAAGGTGGTACAACCGCTCATGGCCGATGTCTCCTCATGTGAGTCGTTCCCCACACACAGGCTTAAACAACACGTCTGGGTGATTGAGTACAGAATTGCTTTGTTGAATCTACAGTGAGGTGCGTGGGTGGCTGCAGTCATTCGTTGATGTTTGATGCAACACAGGCCTGCGGGCAAGTCCTTCCACAGTACCAGGATACACCACGTGTCTGGGTGGGATTTTAACCGCTCACACTCTCTGGAACATCTGCCACCAGTTTAAGGAGGTGGGAATTTATAATATGGAGTGTTGACAGTGAGCAGGTCGGGATTTGCATTTAGACAGTGGGTCTCATTCACTAAAGTCATGAAATTTCACACCACATTGTCATTTCTTCCACATCTGAAAGTCCGTATTGTGTTTCATATAATTCTGTGGTGGAAATGACAGTGAGGGAATTACATTTTTTTTTTTTTTTTTAAGCAATCAACTCCTTATCAAAGCTAAAATTATAATTATCCCAAATACATACAGTACAATTAAATTATATTTTCACATATTTTTCATAATAGTGAAAATTACATTAAACAATAACAGCTTGATTGGAAATGATGCTCAATAAAAATATTCTGCTCATAAGGGATATTTACCTTGATTTCCTGTTTTCTCAAACATGCTCTTCACTCACAGTTTTGAACTTAAAATAATAATAATAATTAAAAATGGGTGTGTTGAAAATTATGCCACAGCTGTGGGACACATAACTTTTCTTTTCACTGATAGAAATAATTTTCACCTAAAACATATTGAAATAGTTTGTTTGTTTATTTCATTCTTTGTTTAAATGAAAATAGTTTTAAATAATGTGTATTTTTTATTGATTATAAGGTGAAAACAGTCAAATCTGGAATGAAAATATCTCAGTTTTAATGTGACTAATGTGAATATATACAGTGTGTGTGTGTGTGTGTGTGTGTGTGTGTGTGTGTGTGTGTGTGTGTGTGTGTGTGTGTGAGAGAGATTAAACATTAACATGCAAACCTTGTCTGTGCATATACAGTAAGTATACAATTTGTACACATTAGTGAGTGATACCCATTGTGTTTGGCTTAAAAAGATGCACTGCTGTACGAAAGCTCTGCATGAAACATGGGACATTCTCATGCTGTTTGTATATTTTCTAATAAACTCCCTAATGTAAAACACTCACAATAGCAACAAGATATCTTATAGACTGAAATTACTGAGAGACCCCAGTGCAACAGATTTTCTGCTGTATTGTCCAGATGCAAAATGTGCACTTGGTCGACATCTTTCTCTAAACACAAACGCTGGAGTCTAATATGTACAATTCATGCCTAAGGCATTCATTTGGCAGCTGTGAATAATTCAGTTTTTCCTCTCAAAGACAGGTGCTATTTAAAATGTATTAATTGTGACAGAATAATTAAACATTAAAGGCTTGTCAAAAAAGCAGAGAATTTACTGTCTGACTGCCGTTTTATTTGGAGGCTAAAATATCCCTCATTTGGCACACCAACCTTTTATTAATCTTGAATCGGACACATTTCTTACAAAAAGCTTTAATGGTGGTTTTAGTGATGAGTTTTACTTTCAGACTTGTAACTTTCAGGCATTTAATTCAACATGAAACAGCCTTAGAAACCGGAAACACAAAAGGAAAAATAATGAAGAATGCACTGCCACTATTTTTCAATCTCCAAAATGATAAAAAAAAAAAAAAGCACCATAAAAGCCTGCAAAAAGAATTTAATGCGAGTTGTGCACTTTATTTCATTTATTCTGAAGGATTTATCAAACATTTGACAAAGACAATCTTCCAACGGTCTATCGATACCACTCTCCATGTAGAACTTTAAATGGGTTTGACATTTAGCCCCTGAAAGACTAACAAGGCAAAACTGCTCTTGATCAAAAGAGGAGACAAAAGCACAGCTATCATTTATGTGGATGAAACTCTTAAATGTTCATTTAGTCCACAACTTCATGTCTTTATTTTTATCAGGCCTGCCTGTATGATATGATGTGATATGTAAGAAGTTTGTGTTCTCTGGTCTGTGGGCGTCTTCCTAGGTGACAGTTAAACCATTACAACATTTTCATAGTCAAGCAAGAAACCCTGTTGCATCATAAATATCACACTTAATCTCTTTACTAAATGTCTTCCTGTGAAAGCTGTAGAATCAAAACAGACTTGTTAATATATCATCTACATAAGCCCCTTTCCCACATAGAGTTCTGCTTCTTTCCAAGAGGGACTATCCAGACATACATTTTACATCTTACATTCCTGAAAATAATTTTGCCTCTTGCATTCGCACCTACAAAGTGAACCCCTGTAATGATGTAATGTAAGCTTGACCATTTATCTTCTGATGTTGTTTGCACAGGTTATACAATAGCAACAACAACAAAACACGGATGGACGATGCCAGGATTGGAGCTCCATTTTGTTTGGGCTGTTTTACACAAACTGCATCTGCAGGTTTTTATGGGCATGTGAGCAGTGCAGTGCTATGTCCCTGAATCCACAGTGAGTGGAGAGATGAGGTGCTGAGCCTATGTTAAATGGATAGTTCACCCAAAAACTAAAATGCATGACTTTCTGTCTTCAGCAAAACAAAAAAATTTTTTTTAAGAAGAATATCTCAGCTCTGTATACAATGCAAGTGATTGGCGATCAAACCTTTGTAGCTCCAAAAATCACATAAAGGAAACATCAAAGTAATCCATGGGACTCCTGTGTTTAAATCCATATATTCAGATGTGATATTATGGGTGTTGGTGAGAAACAGATCAATTTTTAAGTACTTTTTCACCCTAAATCTCCACTTTAACTTTCACTTTAAGATGTAAAAAGATGTATTTTTGGGTGAACTATCCATTTAACTGTTTTATCACCACAATCAATGTATCACTCAGCAAAGCGACACCACTCTCCTGTTCCTGTTAGGGTTTCCAATTTATTCTCCCTACTCAGTGATGCACTCACTGAGAATCATGTTGAAAGAGCTTTAGTAATATGTGATTCTATTGTAAGGAACATGGAAATAGAGGCTGCAGCCACTATTGTTAAATGCATTTCAGGGGCTCGGGCATCTGACATCAGATAAAAGTGCAGGCTGATGCTAAACGTAGATTTTCTAAAATAGTTTTTCATGTCAGCACTAATGATGTCTGGCTTTGCCAGTAGAAGATCACTAGAGATAATGTTAAAGAGGTATGTGAACTTGCAAAAACAATGTTAGACTCTGGTCTTATGCTCTGGTCCCCTCCCTGCTCATCGTGAGGTGTCACTGAAAGGCTAGATGTCTGAGTGAAGTACCAAACTACCAAACACAAAACCCTCATTAAGTCATTTAGAAAAAAAATTGAAACTTGAAAATAACAAAAAAAATAAGATCTTTCTTAAATTTAAGATTCAAGAAACATCATATAAAGGTAGGGCTACTAAACACTAGATAGCTTTCATCCAAATTGTAAATTAAATTATTACACATCATAGATTGGATTCGCTCTGTCTGACTGAAGCCTTGATTAAAACAGATTAATATATTAGTTTAAATGAGTCTATTCCCTTAGGTTATTGTTATAAACATGAGCCTCTTCTGAAAGTTCGAGGAGGAGGTTTTGCTACAATTTACAGTGATATTTTCAGTGTTACTCAAAGGTCTGGATAAAAGTTTAATTCTTTTGAACTGATAATGCTGAATGTGACATCGTCAGATATAAAAATAAAAATGTTTGTCATCTTTTGTTCTTGTAACAGTATAGACACCAGGGCCATAGTCCGAATTCCTTCGAGAGTTTGCTGATTTTCTGTCAGATGGAGTGGTTGCTGTGGATATAGCTTTAATTAGCTGTGAATTCAACATCCACACAGATAACAAAACATATACACTGGGAATAGCATTTATCAATATTCTCAACTCTGTTGGGGTTAGACAAAATGTGACAGGTCCAATCCATTGCCAAAATCATATGCTAGATCTAATTTTGTCATATGGAATTAATGCTGATACTACAGAATTTCTGCCGCGGAGCGATGATATCTCAGATCATTACCTTGTCTCTTGTATGCAGCACTTAGCAAAGGTACCTCAATCTACGCAATGTTATCTTACAGGTACAACTATTCGTTCAACTATTAAAGATTGCTTCACTAATAATCATCCAGACTTGTCTCAAATACTCAGTATGCCAAAGTTGTCAAAGTAAATATGGATAGAGCCATATCTAACACTCTAGATAGTGTTGCCCCCATTTGATTAAAGAAAGTTAAAGAGAAAAATCCCAAGTCATAGTACAGTGATCACAATCATGCTCTCAAGACAGCAGCTCGGAAAATGGTGGGTTAATGGAAGAATACAAAATTAGTGGTATTTTGTGGTGCATGGAATGATAGTGTCTCTAACTACAGACAGGCTATAAAAACTGCCAGGTCTGAATATTTGTGCAAACTTATAGAAAATTACCCCAAAAATCCTAGGTGTTTATTCAGAATTGTGCTTAAATTGGTTAGGAATAAAACTTCTATTCAACCAGATATTCCATCACAGCATAGTAGCAACTGTTATGTGAGCAGCGAAGGCAGACGAGGAGATGCGGATCCAAGTCCAGTTCAACTTTATTAAGGAAACAAACAAGGCAGGTACACGGAAAACACGGGAACAAAGGAAAACCCCTCAATGGGGAAATAAACATAAAACTAGGAAACACGGGCAGGGGAAACATTCTAGGCTAACAACATTCAACGATCGACCCCGACTGAACAAACAGACAGGGTTTAAATACATAGACATAGGACAAAGGGGCCAATGAACAAACAGAACTCAAAACAAGATAACAAGGTGAATAAACAGAAACCAATGGTAAACTACTGAGGACAGGTGAAAACAATGACAGAGAACACGAACGCTAACAGGGAGACTGTGGAGCTAAACAAGGGACAAAAGTGAAAACTACGGAATACAAAAGGGACAAAAATGGTAAACAAAGGGGCAATGGTAAAACAAGACAAGGTATATGTAACAGCAACGACTTTATGAATTTCTTTACAGATAAAATCGAAATCTTCAGAAACAAATGAGGAATTACGCATCCATCTGCCACAGCACCCCAAAAGACTAAAATTCTTCTCTACGAGCAACTTCAATCCTTAGATATTATAGGTCAGAAAGAGCTAACAAAAATTATCAAAACATCTAAATTAACAACACGTGTGTTAGACCCAATACCAACAAAACTTCTAAATGAGGTGTTTCATGTAATCTCAGAAAATCTCATTAATATGATTAATTCTTCATTATCCTTAGGACATGTCCCAAAAAACTTTAAACTGGCAGTTCAGTAGTTCATATGTTAATGTAATCTTGTGTTGAAGCAGTAAACTTATTTGGTTTGCTGTCCGCATACAGGAGGGCTCGGAGCTCGAGACTCAACTCCATTCCTGATTACCCCCAAAAAGGTGTTAAGATGAAAGAATAGTACCATACTGCAGGCTATGCTACGATTCAAATGAGAGACCACCACTCATCGTAGAAGTGGATAGGCTCACGGTATGCAAACAGGGAAGGTGAAAATAAGAGATGGCTTGTGCTGCATTCAAAAGGGAGGGCTCACACTGTGATTCGAACTGGAGGTTGTTCTATGGAGAGAAAGAGCTCACAGCAATGGGTAAATCCAGCAAGCAATCGAACATGGAAAGTGAGCAGTAGTTGGACGTGCTGTGTTCGAAAGGGAAGGCTCACACTGCGATTCGAACAGGAGACTGTTGGAGAGCTCATGGCATTAGAATGGGTAAGCCCAGCAAGCGAACTGGGAAAATAAGAGCTAGAGTTGGCTCGAACTGCGTTCGAAAGGGAGGGCTCATGCTGCGATTCGAACAGGAGATTGTTCTATTGAGAGAAAGAGAGCTCACAGCACTCCAACGGGTAAGCCGAGCAAGCAATTTAACAGGGAAAATTAGCATGAGCGTTGGTCATGCTGCGTTCGAAAGAGAGGGCTTACACTGCGATTAGAATGGGAAACTGCTCTATAGAGAGAGAGAGAGAGAGAGAGAGAGAGAGGAGAGTTCACAGCATTCGAACAGGTAAGGCCAGCAAGCAATCAAACTGGTGCCACTCTGTGTCTGAAACGGAAAACCGATCAATAGCCTCGGAGGGGAGAGGCCATGATACGAAGACATGTATGAGCTTGTGCAGCATTTGATGGCGAGGACTATACTGCGATTCAAACAGGAGGACTTCTAAATATATATATACATATTTACACATACATATACACACATATACATATATATATATATATATATATATATATATATATATATATATATACATATATACTATACTACATACACACATACTGTACATACACATGCACATACATGTGCACAAGCGCCCACACACGCACATGCATGCACATCCACGCCTATACATACGTGTGCACATATGTTCGTGCATGTAGGATGCATCAACACGGCGGCGGATGGTGACGTGTGTGACGTTGACAGGTGGTACCGATAAGGAATTTAGCTGATTACTGATTGAAGAGCTTTCCTGATGTGGAAACGATTGGATCAGATCTAGCTGTGATATGCGTCTAAGAACCAACGACCGAGAGATTGAATTTGTTGTTCTGATAAACCTTTTTGGGCAGCAGTGGTTGCTGCGCCGGTATGGAATGAATTACTGGAGTAAAATTTTTACGGAATGGAGGAGGATGGATTTAAGGTGCTTTTGAAACAAGAATCTTGAAACTGAGTGGTTATTATCATCAGTAAATAGCGGATCCAGAAAGTACTTGATGGGGGAATGTCTGCAAGCGAGAAATGTTGCGAGAGATTGGTAAGGTTGTACGGGGATGGCAAATTGAAAATGTAAATCGAATGCCCTTTTTTAAATTCATCTGTTTTGCTCTGTTTAATGTCTGATTGTTTCGTTAGCTATCATTTGCAGGTCTGAGAAGGTGGGATGGATTTTAGGAACGAATAGAGTGTTAGCAGTGATTTCCCCCACATCAGACGATCCATCGTCGCTCAAGACGAGCGGAGAGCACAGGAGCTTGACACCAGACACCCCCTGCATGGACACATAGCACCCCCAACCCGTCTGAAATCGAGAGCCAGTTTCCTACTGACAGTCCCACCTCTCCAGACAACCAAAGAAATAGCAAGGACCAACATTTGGAAAGATGAATGGAACCAGCTAAACACACGAGCCCTGGACTGGATGGAGAGAGGAATCACCCCGTCTGAATGTCTCGCCAGCAGGCACGATCTCCCATGGCTAACCTGGAAGACCCTCAATCGATTACGAGTGGAACAGGGCAGGTGCAAAGCACTTATGAAAACATGGAACCACCAGACAGACGACACATGTAGCTGCGGAGCAGTACAGACAATGTCCCACCAACTGGAGTTTGAAAACGCCCCTCAGTGCAGCGCCCAGGATCTGGCTGAACCAACTACATCAGCTGTGATCTGCGCCAGATATTGGCAGAACGACATCTGAGATTGCAACGGACTCGAAGAAGAAGAAGAGTGATTTCTGATCAGCACAGAACGCCCCAAAAAAAGCTATGATAAACACAGCATCAAGCATGTGGGCTGTGTTTAATGAATGAGGGTTGAGGGTTGTTAGACATTTTGTTAAAATGTCGATTGTTAGAGGCATTCTGGTGTGTGGGCGTGCAGGTTGGTATTTTTTTAAATTCCCTTAATGAGCAGAGAAATTTTGGGGTTATTGATTTTTGGGGCTGACTTGTAGAATATAAATTTTTGGAAAGAATGTACGCCGCTCAGATGGTTGAATACCTTTGAATTGATTTGGGAATTAAATAAAAGATGAAATAGATGGTAAGGAAAAATTTGGGAACTGCAGCTTATAGGTTTGGTGAAATTGTTTGAATCTTTTCCAGGCTGTCCAGTAGGTTTGGAGAGTTCTCTGTGAGACTGCTCAAATTATGGAGTCGAGTGATGCAGTGAGAAGTTGTTTTAGGGGATGGCCTATAGAAATCTCTGCTCCAAACAGGGAGGTACCAGGATTGGAGTCATACAGACGTATCGTGCTCGATCCTGCTCCGAAAGCCCAAGGGTAGGACATGGGAAGAGAGCTGGGGAAGGGTGGTTGAGTAGAAAGATTTAGAGCCTATGAGGTTGTTGATACTCTGAGCGGTGGCAGTGGGCAGACTCCTGCGTCAGAGTGCCCAGTGGTTGGGAGAGAAGTGAGATGAGGCTGGAATGGGAGAGAAAGGAGAGGTGGTGGCTTGCTAGGTGATTGGCCTGATGCCAACGCCGCGCTGGCTGAAGGCCTTTTATGGGATGGAAGTTTGGTGAGGGAGAAATGGCCTGTACCTGAAACCCCAGAGGGTTGTGAGCAGTCGGGGTGTTTGCGAGCTGGAGCGTTGCGTCTAGAGGAACTGGTAGAAGTTATCGATTCGTCTATCACATTTTAAGCGGTTTTAGAGGTACAAGGGATGTCATGTTGGGAAGAGACGTATAAATCATATAACTGGATTTTGCTTAGCCTGCGAGAAAAGTGGATGTTAGAAGCGGATAGAGCTTGGAGAAGTTTAATAACTGTCCATTTTGAAATGACAGGTATAGTTAAGTTTCTGTTAAATTTCATATTCATTTTAAAATTCTGTTAATTGCTTACAAAGCTTTGAATGGTCTAGCTCCAAAGAACTTAAGTGACATTCTGCCACGCTATAATCCATCATGCTCATTATGATCACAAAATTCCGGCCTGTTAACAATATTGAGAATATCAAAATCCAGAAAAGGAGGGAGATCATTTTCATATTAATATTATATTCATATTCATAAACTATGGAATAGTCTTCTAAGCAGTGTTTGGAACTCAGACACACTCTATCAGTTTAAGTCTAGACTAAAGACTTTTCAATTCAGCCAGGCACAAACCTAATTATCCCTAATTCATAGCTATGCTGCTTTAGTTAGGACTGCCGGAAACTATACACTTCTCTTTTTCTTTTACCCTGTTTTAAATTGAATGGTATCTATGCTAATCTTATTCTATTTCTTTCCCTGTCTATATCCTGAGGTTATCAGAGCCTGCCAGATCCATCTCTAGCCCTGCCTGATGTCTGATTACCACTGTGTCGCTGAGTGATGATTACCAACTGCAGCATGTGCCAGCCAGGCTTCACTTCAGTCTACTAAGACAGATTTCACACAGGATGAATTGATTCAAACTTAAAGACATGGGATTCTTCATGACCCACTGCCTGAAGCATGGGCTCATTATGGAGTTCACAAAAATTACCTGCCATAAGATTCCAGTCGGACTGCAATGCTCCTCATTGAATGATACCTAAATCAACTTGGTCAAAGGAGGGACAACACTCTCTTAAACTACATAGAAAATGAATTAACCACTAACAAATGCCTTCATCAGCCAAAATCAAAGGACAATGCATCTACGTGTATTTCCTCAGTTAATTTGGGATTACTTCAAGGACTAAAACTTATAGTTAATATAACATAATGTAGTTTGATCATTGACCCACAACACTTACTTAGTTTACTCAATTTAACTACTAATAGATTGAAACACAAATAACTAATATTAGCAGTATATTCATTCTGCATTAGTTTTCTGTTATAGCATAATTTCATGTACAGCTGCTTTGAAAGAATTCTTTTGTGACAAATAAATTGGACTTGACTTGACTTGTTAAAACAGGAAAAAAGATGCGATGAAAACTCAAAGTGTGTCTCCCGCTGATGTCACGTAGCAACGCCGCTTACTCCTCACACATGCGTAATATGTGAAACAGGCGGTACAAGTTAGATACTTTGTTGGTTTTATGTTATTTCTGTTAAGGGAATTCAAAAATGATTGCAATCCTCTGAGAAACAGCCTAGGGGCAGTGGAAGGAGAGTGGAATCGAACTTGCATATTGACGAGGCAATTGAACCAAGTGTGAAAAGAGCCTTAAAGAGTCATGCAGTCAAGCCATTAAACATAAATGTATGCAATATATATTTACATATATGAAGCTACACACATCTAAAATAAAAAAAATCCCAAGATAAGACATTAACATGAGCATAACTGTACATAATTCACTATAAATAATTCAGCAGTGACATCCAAGAGTCTGAGATCACTAGTAAAATGCTTCTTTTATATATTTATAATTTAGCACATTTCATTACAAATAATATAACCAAAACAAGTAAATGAACAGGAAATATTCATTAGAATGTAATAATTTCTTAAGCTTAAAACATACTATACGTAAGTTTGCAAATGCAGATGCTTCTAGCTCAACATCCTCACTATTACTCGTGCACCGTTGATGTATGTTCAACCAGACCATCCTTTGGCAATACATTAGCAAAACTCCAGTTTCTGGCCTCAGTATTTGGCATGTCCCTGTTTTGTTTTAAACCAGATGATCATGTTTTCCTGCATGATTTGAGAATGTTTTAAATTTCATCTCGTGTGTTTTTATGAAAGCAAGGAAATCTACCAATTTTGTACAAAGGAGTTAAAATGGCAAATCTCAGACATTTGGACCCTACTGAAAATCAAATTGCAGTTGAAGGTCTTTATCAAATGTGTCTCATCTCAAGGTTTTTTGGTGATATTTTAGCGCTCAACCTTTATTGGGTTAGTTCAGTGTGCAATAAATTGTCTTTTATGGTGGACCACAGCAACAGCACTTACAGAACAACAACAAAATAACCAGACGCTGCAGTTAAAGATCTCTACTATCTTACAGTAACTGTCCGTAAGTTTGAACGTTTCTATGGTTCATATAAGGTCACTAAAGCATAGATTTATTTATTTATTTGTTCCTGGATGGCTCAGTGTCTTGCTGTGCTGTGCAAAGTCAATGCTGCTTGTGCTACAAGCAGAACTAAATAAATACACTGCACACATGCATAAAATATGAGGTTGTAATAAATATAGAGCTCTGATATCAGAATATAAGATAATCTTAGTCACCCCAGAGACTCAAGTAAAAGTCCACAACATCTCAGAAGATCTGATCCTGCTGGGCTGCAGTGCCGTCTCTGAGAAACGCTCTGTAAACATTGCTGGATTCAGGTTTTAGAAAGATATTAAAGTGATAGTTCACCCAAAAATGTAAATTCTCTCATCATTTACTCGCCCTCATGACATCCCAGATGTGCATGTCTGGACTGGGAAGAGAAAACAGCCCTGGATTTTAAATAGTAACTGGCCCAAATTCTTTGGAGCGGCGGGGGCAGAAGTTGTTGAGCAGGCGAGGTTCTGCATAATGTGGTGGCTCATTTTGGCTTAACCCGGCCCATTCGGCACATTTGGCGGCCGACCCACCGGCACGCTCGGTTCTCCCGATGGCCAGTCTGCCCCTGATCAGCCCCAAACTGCATCAGCCCACCGGCAAAATGCCCCGGTATGCCAGGTTATCAGTCCAGTACTGCAGATGTGCATGACATTCTTTCTTTGTGATCAGAAGTTTGTAGCTCCAGAAATCACATACATGAAACATAGAAGTAATCCATAAGACTCCAGTGGTTAAATCCATATCTTCATAACCAATATAATAGATGTGGGTGAGAAACAGATACAAAATGAAGACGTTTTTACTCTAAATCTTCACTTTCACTTTTACATCTGAAAGTCACATGTGGTGCCTGTTTAGTTTCACGTTTACATCTGAAAGTGAAAGTGGAGATTAAGAGTAAAAAAGGACTTAACTATTGTTCTGTTTCTCACCCACAGAGTCAAAAAACATGGAGCTACATAGGTCTGATCGCCATTCACTTTTAATTTTACAAATCTTCATTTGTGTTCTGTTGAAGAAAGTCAGTCATGAACATCTGGAATGGCATGAGGGTGAGTAAATGATAAGAGAATTTTCATTTTTGGGTCAACAATCTCTGTAAAACTGGAGGATTTCTGAAATTCTTGCAGCAACATACACAAATGCACATCTTATTTGCAACTACAGCACTTGTTCAATTACAGGAATTGCAACTGAAGTGCTTGAAAATGAAAAGAAAGAACATGTTTGATTTTCCAAAATAAACATGCTTCTGTTCCATTCATTCCTCAATAAAAGGGTTCAATTTATTGTGGTACACGTATGTTTTGTATAACAGCAGCATATACAGTAACCTAAGGGAAAAAATGATTGGTAAGAGGATGCTCTTTCACAGCTCAGGACACAAAATGTTCTTTGTTATGTTTTACCACTGAGATACTTAGTCCAGAAATCACTTATGAGAAAAAATTAAAAAATAGCCACAAACGAGACAGTTGTTTACATACAGTAAGAGTATAGAGCTATACAATTGAATGTGGAGAGCATAGTCCAGATTAGGTTTTGGAATAATTTGATAGAAAAGAATGATTGAGATGTCTGACTAATGAATGCAGACTTCCTGGAATATCTGAGCACAGTTTTAGACATTGTTGTGATCTCTTATGAAACTCTAGAGGAGGCACTTTTTTTCTCAAGGAACCCAAAAAATATAAAGAGAATAGCAGATTGGCAGAATGACAGTCTCAGTCACCATTCACTTTTATTATGTGAAGAACAGAGGCATTGAAAGTGAATCGTAATTGAGGCTCTTTATTCTCTTTGCATTTAATATAGTTGTTTATGGAGAAATAATTGACACATTAAAGAGATCTCTTGTGCGGTCTTTCCTTTCCCAAAAAAAAAGAATATTCTATTTGTATTCATTTACACAAAGATCTGACTTCTTACCGAACTCTCCAGGAACAGAAATCTCATACACGCAGCTTTGGCCTTTGGTGTAGTTGCGAGGATAGTTTGGGGACAGTATGGTGCCTTCCGACCCTGTTGACCGTCTTCCACATGGAGCTGCAGAACACAACCAAAGGTTAAATTTAGTTTGAACTCATGTCAATGTGCAAAACGCTTAAAAAGTTCAACTACACACAGTCAAGCATATTTCTGAAACACTTTTAAGGTGCATCCAGTTCTTTTTTGTTTATTTCTTGGGATATTTTGACAGATATTGGTTAAACAAAAAGGTAGCCCCACCCTAAATTCACACCATTGGTTGAGCTAATGTTGTTGAGTCATGCTGGACGGACCACTCAAATAAACAGAGCAATGTTGTGATAGTGCCAAAGATCCACATTGTTTACAGTTTTCAGGAAATCAACCTTTGAATTACATACTTTAAGATGCATATTACACTGGAATAAGAGAAAATGCTTTAACTATGTTGATTTAAACAATAAAGATACCAGGCTCTTGACTTATGGCCAAATTATTCGCAAGTTATAAACATTAAAGTCATTAAGTTATCATTACGTTTTGCATCAATAGTCCAAAGCTTCATCCAAAGTGACTTACAGTGCACTTATTACAGGGACAATCCCCCTGGAGCAACATGGAGTTAAGTGCCTTGCTCAAGGACACAATGGTGGTGGCTGTGGGTATCGATCCAGCGACCTTCTGATTAACAGTTAAGTATTTAGCCCACTACGCCACCACCACTCCATTATATACATATATCCATTTCATTACCTACTGTATATTAAATAATGCATAATTTATCTATTAACTATGCATTTATCCCTTCATAATGTTCTCATAAACACTTCTTTACCACTGGTTTGCATCAAATAAAATACATCAGTAAGGTACGATTAACAATTTCTAGGATGAAAAACTATTATCAAAGTGCTTATATATTAACTTAATTTTCAATAATTAATAATTTTCTATAGTGAACAAACCATTTGTATATAGCCTATGAATTAATTCATTATGTAGGAACCATACTTTATAAATGATCAATTAACTACATACTAATGCTTTACAAATATTTTATAACATATAGTTATTATAAAGTGTTACCAAAAAAGCATATCTATCCAGAAAATTCCAAATGAAAATAATAATAATAATAATAATAATAAATTGACACTCAAGATACTTTAACTTTTTTAAACAATGACAAACAAGGTGTAAATTTATATAATGTTGCACTTTATGACAACTCAAGTGAGAGAACTAGAGTTATAGTGTGCATTGTTTACAGTGCTTAGTCATTTGTCAACTGTCTACAGCAGAATTATAGCCCTGACAATAATATACTAATACAATTGTAAGCTCTAAAATACAACCTATACAGTCTCTAGTAGCTGCAGCCATTGTCTGATATCACTGATTACAGGGCCATTTGAATTATAACTTGACAATAAGTGAAAAAATTTAGCATAATGCAAGAGAGATGGGTGAATATTACTGCGGCAATAGTGCAATAAAAACGATTAGGATCTGAGGGAGCAGGCAGAAGCTTTTGTCATGTCATTTGAATCCTTAAAATATTAATCTTTCTTTAAAGTGACATTTACAGCATTTGATTTGCACATGTGGGAAAACCGCAGCGCCATTTGCATTATGTAATAATGTGTTTGCATTACTGCCAATTCCATTATTTTCTGTTGTAAAATATGAATTCCAGGATTAGCGAACATAGTCAATATGATCACTTAAAGCATTCGATGCAGCTCACTTAAAGTCAAACATAACTATTAATGACTGTAACAATTATTCATATCAGCACCTGACAAGAAAAGTGTTTACATTGTTCCATTGCAATTTACACATTCACTCTGTCTCAACCCAGACATCACATGTTTTATTTTTGACAACAATGCATTTTGGTTGCAGTTAGGTAACATAATTAGAGGTTGCATTAGAAGAAAATCGTTATCCATCACTCTGATGCACTGAGTTGCAAAAATTCATGACAGTGGATATACTGTATAATCGATTTTTGACTCCCCAAGCGAGTGCAGTGAAACCAAGAAATTCTAGGATGGAAGTTTACCTGTCAGTCAACTGCTGCACTAAAACCAATTTTTCAAACTTTTCCTGTTACATTTACATTTACATTTATGCATTTGACAGACGCTTTTATCCAAAGCGACTTAAAGAGCACATATTACAGGGACCATAGAGACAGAGCGTATTTAGGCCACGCCCACACCGGGGGGGGGGGCAATCCAACCGTCTCCATTGACTTTGCATTGCGAGAGGCTGCCTCCTTGTCATTTATGACTTATAACAAAACACAAAACAATGTCTAAAAGCTGCTGTGTGACAAGGTGTACAGCAAACAAGCTAAATATCCAAGATAAAATTTTTATTGTGCGTGGTCTTCAGATTATGACGCGTTGTGCTCTGTCTCTATCCCCCATAGCAACCTGGAGTTAAGTGCCTTGCTCAAGGACACAATGGTGGTGGCCGTGGGGATCGAACCAGTGACCTTCTGATTTACATTTATGTGCTTTAGCCCACTACTCCACCACCACTCCACCAGTGTGGTTACGTGCAGCTTTAAAATGACATAAACGTCCAAACAAAAAAAAATAAAAAGTGCATGCATACAGTACATGAAGTTCACTGTGCTTGGTATCAATATTAAGTGATACAGATGAGGAGCACACACTTCTGAAAATGAGTAAATAAATGTACAAAATAACTGAGAAATCTCCTCTAAAGATCATGTTCAGCTTAGATTAAAATGCATTTTTGGTTAACGCAACCCATAATCATAATAATTTTTTTAGATTTCCTGTTTCTGTGGCATTCAATACCCCCATTTTCTTTCAAATTTGTATAATTTCAAAGAAAACTTTTCAACTCTCAGCTTAAGAAAAAAAAAAAGCCAAATATTTACTTTTATTTTTATGATTTGACATTATGTACCTCAGGGTGTAAATAAGGTGGCTCAGAACAATTGCATTTGATTTGTTCACAAAAATAATTTATCCTAGTTTCCAAAAAAGTGTCCAAAAGCCCCTCTTTGAAAACAAATAACAAAACACAATAATTGTAAATAAGAACTAATTGCACACACAAACACAGCGATGACTAAAGGCTTGCATAGCATGCAGACATGATTTAGTAATGAGATTTCACAAAATGAGTTTCATTCTGTGTCATTTGAGTCATCATTGTTTCATGTACTTGGTGCCATCTCCTGGTGGCCATTTGATATTACAACGAATGGTCAAATGACTCCCTGCCCAAATAAGGAGGACTATCACTACTAACTGAAGCGATCTGAACCCAATACAACTGGTTTAGTGTTCCATGATTCTACAGCACTTCTGATGACGTTATCTGATCCAGGAAAGCTAATGTGTTTGTAGCCAAATAGCAAGATGAAGAACATTGTTCTTCATGTCAATTATCTAATGGTCTATGCATCCCATTAGAAGATAATCGCTTCCTCTAAGTATTGTTATGTGATATTTTATGTTCTGACATTTTAGTCTTCATTTTATACAATGAAAATCGAACGATTAAGAAACATTTGGTTAGGTTTTCTGTAAGTTCCTGTGGAGGTGAAATCACAATTCACAACTTGCACATGAAATATATGCTGTGCTGACCATCTCCCAAAGGTAAAGGCAAGCCCTAGTGCATTCTCTAGCATCTCTTCACATGCCACAGGCTGGATTAACAGATGTAAGATATGTCAGGTTCCCCATCAGTCCCTTGTGGTGATGTGTGCAGATGTCACCGGGTGACACATTGTATACAAGCCGCAGCACAAATGCATCCATTATTAATAAACGCTGTGCAGGCGGAAGAGCAGAGGCCTTGATGGAACATGTGAAGTGACTGGCAGGAATGCAGAGAGTTATGACCGATGTCTCATGCTCTATGACAACACAGAGACGAGATCAGCTGACATAATTGGCAGATGGATGCTGGGAAAGATCTAGATACTAGATACGGATACTAGTGCAATAGAAAATACAAAAAACATGTGTAACCAGTGTTGGAGAATAAGTAGTCTCAGGCAGACAGACTTTGGACTAAAAGCATAACGTCTGGTCCGCGCTGCACCTAATTTTGGCCAAAAAACACCCACTAAGGCCGTTTTTACACTGCAAAGGTGGCACAGAAGTTGCATATGAGGTGACATATACAGTATATCCCATTAAAAGGTCTAATTACACAGACTGTTTAACGCTGCACAGCAGAGAGGTGGCATAAATGCATTTACACAGCAACCATAATTGCAAAAATAATGTTATGTAATTATCATATAGAAATATAAAATTATACTTTTAAATATGAAGAATATATCTCTGTAGGTCCACACAATGCAAGTGAATGGTTACCAAAAATGTGAAGCTCTAAAAAGCACATAAATGCAGCATTAAAGTAATAAATCGGACTTGATCGTGATTAAATCCATGTCTTTAGAAGTGATATAATAGGTGTGTATGGGAGACAGATCAATATTTAAGTCCTTTTTATTATAAATCACTACTGACTAGCCCCAACATGCACAAAGAATGCTAATCCACAAAAAATAAAGACCACTGATAAATAAATAAACCACTGAGAGATCCCAGGAGGGGAACAGGCTTGGCTGGGGAGGATTCAGTCTCCCCTCCAACCTCTCTTGCAGGAATGAAAGCACTGACCAAACTGCGCATCTCTGCCGGTCTTCAGACTGGGCAGAACACCAATTTGTGAACAAGTGCCAATTTAGGGCGTAAAGCTGCCTGGTAGAGGGAGCTCTGGCTTGGTTGATCGTGTCTACAACCGCCGGTGGTAGGTCACTCAGATCTTCCACATTCCGTCCAAGGGCTAGATGTGGAGGTTCCAGAGGTCTGGTCGCAGATGCCAGAGGGTGCCTGTCCCTGGGAAAGAATGTCCTTCCTCAGGTGAATTCGCCAGGTAGGCGCTGTTGCGAGGAGCGTGAGATCCGAGATCCAAGTCCAAGTGGGCCAGTAAGGAGCCACTAAGGTGACTTGTTCCCCATCCTCCATGACCTTGCACAGCACCAGTGCAAGAAGGCTCACTGGGGGAAATGCGCACCAGCTAGATGACCCAGGAAGTAAGGAAATCACTCATTTATTGACAATGTGGGTACCACAGCCCAAAAGTGGTGTGGCAAAAGAAAATAAGGCAAATAAGGATTTACCTCCCAGCCCTCCACCGGGGGACGGAGTGGTCTTGGTATCAGCTCCGGAGCGAACATCTGACTGCCTGGGTCTTCCATCTCAGGAGCGCTTAGGAGCCTTCCAGGTCCTAGAGGGGGTCCTGGAGATGGGGGCATATGCCGCCTGCGAGGCACTCGATGCTGCGGCTGAGATCTTGGCCCGGGTTGAGGCGGAGCTGCCTGTTGTCTGCTTGATGAAGCTGCAGGGGGATGCCCTTAGTGGGCAGACAGGGCACGGGCTGTGCTGGGGTGGCGCTGGAGCATAATATGAGAGATTATGCCTCTGTCTGCCTCTTTACTGCCGAAAAGGCGAAGTCGTCGATGGTGTCGCTGAAGAGGGAGATGGGGGCGTTGAGGAAGCAGACTGTCAACGTCGTGCATCTTGATCAGGTTTAGCCACAGGTGAAGTTCCTGAACCATGAGGGTGGCCATTGCCTACCCGAGTGCCCATGCTGTGACCTTCGTGGCTCTGAGAGCGAGGTAAGTGGCAGAGCGCAGTTCATGCAGCACGTCGGGGTCAGGACTACCCAAGTGCAGCACTTTAAGTGCCTTGGCTTGGTGGGTTCTCGGTGCACAGATGGATCGCAACCACTCTATCCACCTGGGGGACCTCCGTGTACACGTGGGCCACCCACCGTCAAGAGTAGTGAGAGTGGACAAGCAAAGAGGTTGGTTCCGGGTAGTAAAAGGTGCCCTCCACGACCTCGTCAGCTCGTCATGCAACTTCGGGAAGAAAGGTACCGTTCACTTTAAGAAATGAAAGCCGTGACTGCAACATTGCCATGGTCAACATGCACTAGGCCATATTCTCGCAGTGAGTACATGTACCATCCACAAATGCTGCCTCGGTGTGATCGCTGCCAAGGCACACGAGGCAGCGTCTATGACCGTGAGATTTGGATAGATATCGTCGTCACTCTATGACTGCTTTGTGGTCCTCATTTAGAACAGTCAACAGCAGGGGTATGCATTGACCTTGCTCACAAATGCGGACGATCCACATGTTAAGAATATCTGAGCCATGCGCTAACAGTTCACGGCGACTATGCTGATGCTGAAATTTGCATTGCGCATACTTTGCGCATTCTGATCAGCAATGCGGACAACCAAAGTATACTTTGGCCCGCATACTCGGCTATGTAAAGGCATGAGAGGAAAAAGATAATCTGACTGACACGAAAAGCGACTAGTCAATGTTAGTTTAGGTGCTTACATGTAGTTTAAAGGTATAGTTTACCCAAAAAAGAAACATCTGTCAATTTATTCACTATCATGATGTTTCAAACCTGTATGACTTTCTTTCTTAATTTCTGTATCACTTACAATATGTCATCAAATGCAATTGCAAAAACTGTTTTCAAACAGGTTTCCCAAATATTCTCCTGTTATCCATTGTTTGTACAAACAGATTGTTCTGGCCAAAACTCATGCCATTTTTTGAGCCAGTATTGCTGTGTAGGGCTGGATGGGGTAATCAATGAAACTGCAATGTTTTGACAGGGCAATAGAGACACAGTTTTGACACTTTCTGGGGAATAAAATGACAAACAATTTCCTATTCATTGTCTCTGCACATTGAACTGGTATAGGAGAAAGGATTTCATTCAAAATTCTCAATGCATCTGTCTGATTAGTCAGCAAAGTAGCGTGAAATTTGTGACTAAATAAAGGAAAACTTTAGTCCTAAAACACCCACACCCAGGCAGGCTGAGAAACAAAATATGATGAATATAAAGTCTTTACATGATATTTTCACTGCCTCCTAGGATATGTGAGGAGCAATGCTTTGTACCAGCAGCACTGTGAAGATCATTTGCAAAATGGGTGAGAACAATGAGCCATTACTGAATTATTGTAAATTGTTACCCACTGCACTGAAACCATAGAGCACTGCATCGAAGGGACTGGCAGCTCATTCCACATGATGTATTTCAGAAGCACAAGCTCAGACAACGAGGGTTAGCAAGGCCACTCGTACAAAACAAAGAAATCAATAGATCAGCCTGCAGTCCAAATCTGTGTGAAACCAATTCAAGGCTGTATTGCACTGCCTCATGCAAAACCGTACATAAACATTTTTCAATTTTTTTTGTAAACCATCCACTCGTGTCCCTTTCTGAAGATACAAGGATCTCTTTGAACATGACATTATATCACATCAAAAGAATCATGTACTTCAGTAATAAGTTGTTGGTTGTTTTAAATGTCGATAAGACAGTCCTGCCTGTCTAATCGGATGATTCTTTAACAGAATAAATGAAAATATTTTTTTTAACTACTTGTTTTTTGTCTTTTCTAAAAGCTTTAATAAATGTGAATTACACATCGATTTGCATTTAAACCGCTAAAAATGGTTTAATAGTGTGCCTTTATTTGGTAGTTATATATATATATATATATATATATATATATATATATATATATATATATGTTCAGTAATGTGCAACAGTTTTAGAAACTTAGACATAGTCAGGATATCTTCAAAAATAATGCAATAAATAGTTTTCATTGATCACTTAATGTCATACAAAGTCCAGTAAACATAAAAAAAGCTAAATCAATATTCACGGTGACCACCTATGCCTTTAAAACAGCACCAATTCTCCTAGGGACACCTGGACACAATTTTTCTTGTTTGTTGGCAGATAGGATGTTCCAAGCTTCTTGGAGAATTTGCCACAGTTCTTCTATCTATTTCAGCTGTCTCAACTGTTTCTGTCTCTTCATGTAATCTCAGACTGACACGATGTTCAGTGGGGGGCTTTGTGGGGGACATGACATCTGTTGCAGGTGTCAATAGATGCATGACATCTATTGACACACTAAAGCTGAAGACATAAATATTTTCTTAAGATAAATGCTTTTGTGAAACATCTTATGTGCCTAAGACTTTTGCAGAGCACTGTGTATATACAGTATATGTACACACACTCACACTGGGGGCAAACAATTTGGAATAATGTATAGATTTGGAAAGAAATGTGTACTTGAATTCAAAGTGGCATTCATCTGATCACAATGTATGGTCAGGACATTAATAACTGAAAAATTACTATTACAATTTGAAAAACTAATTCAGAACTCATAAAAAAAATCCTCCACGTGCAGCAATGACAGTTTTGCAGATTCTTGGCATTCTAGCTGTCAGTTTGTCCAGATACTCAGGTGACATTTCAGCCCACACTTCCTGTAGCACTTGCCATTGATGTGGCTGTCTTGTCGGGCACTTCTCACGCACCTTACAGTCTAACTGATCCCACAAAAGCTCAATGGGGTTAAGATCCGTAACACTCTTTTCCAATTATCTGTTGTCCAATGTTTGTGTTTCTTTGCCCACTCTAACATTTTCTTTGTTTTTCTGTTTCAAAAGTGGCTTTTTCTTTGCAAATTCTTTTCATAAGGACTGCACCCCTGAGTCCTCTCTTTACTGTTGTACATGAAACTGGTGTTGAGCGGGTAGAATTCAATGAAGCTGTCAGCTGAGGACTTGTGAGGCGTCTATTTCTCAAACTAGAGACTCTGATGTACTTATCCTCTTGTTTAGTTGTACATCTGGCCTTCCACATCTCTTTTTGTCCTTGTTAGAGCCAGTTGCCCTTTATCTATGAAGACTGTAGTGTCTTTGTATGAAATCTTCATTTTTTTGGTGCTGTTTTTTACATCAGTAATGTCCTGACTATACATTGTGATCAGTTGAATGCCACTTTGGTGAATTAAAATTTGTATTTGGTGAATACAAATTTCCTTCTGAAACAGAAAACTCTGTACATTACTCAAAATTTTTGGCCACCTGTGTATGTGTATATATATATATATATATATATATATATATATATATATATATATATATATATATATTAGGGCTGTCACGTTAATTTAGTGCGATTAATTTGATTAAAAATAATGCGTTAAAAAAATTTACGCCATTAATCGCACTGCCCCCGGACCGAAAAATTGAAGATTCCTGAGATATGCAAGCTTGTAGTACCACCTATTTTCTCCAGAGGGCAATAAGTGAAACTTCAGCTGCGTGGCAATGCGCAGTTTATAAGGTGAAGAAAAACACCCTTGAGCAGCAGAACAACACAAACATGCGTTATGTTCTTGCGTTCAAAACACTTGATGGAGCGCAAATCCGAACTAAGGGATCTCAAGATGTGTTCTAGTATTAAACTATATTTAACTTGACACATTTTTCACCTAAAAATGTTGTTCATGACGCAACGCATCCAAGCATGTCTGACGCAGCTGTTCGTTGATGGATCCTTAAACAAGCCCTCATAATAAATCTCAAACTGATTGACAAATTCACTTGTGAAATGGATTGCTGTGAACTGTATGCCAATGATTGACTGTATGATCAATAATATGGTAGTAAACAATACATTGTATTCTAAAGCTGCTTTTTGTATTGTCTTATCATGAACTCTTCTGCTACAGGAATGTAATGCATTTTAATTATCTGAATATTTTTAATTTTATATATACATATATATGTATATATTGCCTAAATGTGTTATTTCTTCTTCTTCTTTTTTTGTGTGGTAATTATCAGTGTTTTGTCATACATGTTAATATTGCAATTTTTTATTTATTTATGTTTTGCTGTTTGGTTGTGAAAATAATTTTCTTGCGTTTCTGATTTTTTTTTGTTTGTTTGTTTGCATGTAACCTCCATAATATCTATGTCAAGTTGATTTTCTTGCGTTTATGACCTATTCATGTATGCATGTAACCTCTTAAATGTGTTGTTATTTTTATTTTCACATTTTCACATCAAGACATTCTTTTTAGATTGTGTGCCAATTGATTTGCATATAACCCCATGCACTGTCTTTTGGTAGTTATCAGCATTTTGCTGTACACACAAGCACTTTAACTTGTTTGTTTTTTTTTTATATATGTTTTGATGTCAAGAAGGTTTTCTTGCTTTGTTGGCCTATTGATTTGCATATAAATATCTAAAAATAAAAGAATGCACAATTTTTTTTTAGTTTTCAGCATTATTTTTGTATATTTAAAAATATAAAAAAATGTATAGGTGGTTTTTTTTTCTCCACATTTTGACATAAAGATGGTTTGTTGGCTTATTGATTTGCATATTAACCCCAAAAAGTGTTACTTATAATGTGTGTTGCTGTTTTTTCCTTTGCAGTTCCCAGTGTTTGTTGTACATTTGGTGAACATTACAATTGAATGTACTGGTAGTTTTGGCATTTTGATTTACATGTAAACATTAAATTTTATATATATATATATATATATATATATATATATATATATATATATATATATATATATATATATTCATCAGCACAAACAGAAAAGTAAATATGACAGTTTATAAATCTGGCTTTCACTCGCAAGCAAAACTAGGATAAAGTGTGCGAACAGAAGCTGTTCAGAATTTCAGTATTCTAACATTGAGTCCAAAAATAGAGTAACATGAAGGTATTTGGGTCGTATAAGGAATTTCACCCTGTACTCCAGCACAATAAAGATGATAAAGAGAGATAGAGCACCTTGGCAGCTGGGCAGTGCTCTATTCCACTCAGGTCTGTTGGTGCCGCCCATCACACAGGTGAGACTGGAGTAGCCCTGGAGCTGGTAGCCCGGATCACAGTGGAAGGTCACAGTAGATCCCAGCTTATAGTCTGTGCCCAACCGAGTGCCATTCATCACGCTGCCCGGGTCAAAGCACGCCTCACGCAGTTTAGCTATTAGGCAGAATCACAAGACATATGGCATTTGACGAAGGAGTGGAAGATAAAAAGATTTCGAGGGATAAAATGCCACATAGTGAGTCACTTGCAACCTTTGAAACTTCAGTTTACAGTAAGATGCCTTTAAAATACAGCAGAGACAATCTTAAAAGGATAGTTCAGCCAAAAATGTCAATTCTGTCTTTGTTTGCGCAACCTCATTTTGTTGAGTGACTTTATTTCTTCTGTGGAATACAAAAGGAGATGATAAAGAATATACTAGCCGCTTGTTTTCATGACTCATGTACATTTACTTACATGATGGCTTGGTGCGAGGAACAGATAATTTTATGAAATCTTTCCCTCTACCATAGTTCTAAAATGTTAATTCCACTTTTGCATATTCAGACTCGGCAAGTTGAGACTTGGGAAGCTTCTGTACCTCACTTAAAGGTAACATATGAATAAAACGCAAACGTTCAGTGGAATAAAGAAAGTCATAGAGGTTTGAAACCACATCAGGGCGAGTAAATGATCACATAATTTTCCTTTTTTGCTGAACTATCCATGTAAGTTACAGGGCCAGTACACCTGGAGTGATCTGTGGTTAAGTGCTTTACTCTAGGGTACAGAGCTAGTATTTAAGGATACATTTAAAAAATGACCCCTTGTAGGGTCAAACCGACAAGCACAAGACTGAAACAGCCCACATGAAACACAGGAGCATTTACCTTTGTACTCCAGATGGAAGCCTGTATAGCTCACAGAGCCGTCACTGCGGAAGGCAATGTGCATGATGTTGAAGCTGCTTTCCACCTTCTCCGGCAACTTGCTGTCTTGAAATGTGCCGATCAGGTGACTGTTGCTATGAGGCCCGTCATAAATGTACAAGAAGTCATAGTTGGGCTCAATGCTAAAACTGAGATGCGAAAAAGACACAAAATGTGTGAAGAGAGATAAAAACAGTATCAACAAAAAGAAAAGAGATTAATGGATTACACAGTGCACAGGGTTGTTTATTTACTTTTCTACAAGATTTACTATTCTTAAAGGTATAGTTCACCCAATCACACATTCCCAAACATGTATGCTGTTTTTTTTTTTTTGGAGAATATTTACACAGCCCTGTTCCCTACAACGACTTAGTGACCACATCTGTCAAGCTCCAAAAAATACAGGAACTCACCATAAAAGTAGTCGACACGATGCAATATTCCAAGTGTTCAGAAGACAAACAATACATTTCTTATCAAATCTAACCTGCATAAATTCAAATATGGTGTGAGAAGTCACGTTCAATGCCAAATGCCAATGGTTCTTGCTTGTCTCGAAACCAAACCACTTTAAATATGCAGAAGTGTGAACGCAATTTCAGAGTTATGGCAGAAGGAAAGATAATCAGTGAATAATGACGTGGATTTCCATTTAAAGGGATAGTTCACTCAAAAATAAAAATTCTCCCATCATTTATTCACCCTCATGTCATCCCAGATGTGTATTGCTTTCTTTCTTCAGCAGAACACAAATTAAGATTTTTTAGAAGAATATCTCATCTATGAAGGTTCTCACAATGCAAGTGAATGGTGACCAGAATTCTGAAGCTCCAAAAAGCACATGAAGTCAGCATAAAAGTAATCATACAACTCCAGTGGATTAATATATGTCTTCTGAAAGCAATCCAATTGGTTTTGGGTGCGAACAGACCAAATTGTAACTCCTTTTTTGTAATAAATCTTGACTTGCATTATCCTTGGCGATCATGATTTCAAGCTCTGTTACGCATCCCATAGCGCCATCTAGTGCTCTACGCATGCGTCAAGCAACTGGAAGTGTAATCTAGCTTGAAATCATGACTACAATGGCAACATATGCAGTTGACCTAAAACTGATTAAACCACTGGAGTTTCATTTATGCTGCCTTAATGTGATATTTGGAGCTCCGGAGTTCTGGCCACCATTCACTTGCATTGTGAGGACCAACAGAGCTGAGATATTCTTCTAAAAATCTTAATTTGTGTTCTGCAGAATAAAGTCACACACCAATTTTGGGTGTACTATCACTTTAAGTCTTGGTATATTCATTGCAAAATTCACATCAAATTAGATTTTTTTATAAAACAGGAAAAAGCAAATAAGCGGCACCCTGTAGAAAACGTGAATATTGATCAAGTATATGTTGACAACATCACAAGCTCTATCCATTTTTCACTGTGTGAATGACTGTTAAAACAGCATGTGATCTTCCTAAAATACTTTTTGGGTCATCTGAAGTGGAAAAAATTGTTTAAATAGACTTTTTGTCGGTACGTTTATAGGTGTGGGAAAAGTATCAGGCAGCAATGGGGATGCCTGATGTGGGTAGAGAAATGCATGTAAATGGATCAGCAATGCCTCTGGAAAATGTGGCATTTTAATGTCATTATGATAATTTGTTCATTGTTCTGAAACTGCATTGGTAATGCACCAACAATATGCGATTCATTTGAGAATGTTTTATAAATACTGTACAGAATAATGTCACTTGAAATTATAACTCGCAGGCCACAATATATCTAGAGATATCACTTTCCCAATTAACACATTCCCAGGTATAAAGTCATATGCTAATATCTAATTAATTGAGTATTTTGTGCAAAGATCACAGCCTGATAGTAATGCCATATTCCAATAAACAATCCAAGATAAAACCATTTATGGGTTAGTGATATGACACTTATTTGTCTGGATCTATTAGTTTATTCAAAATTAAAATGCAATTAATGTAGACAAAGACTTTAAGGCTGTGGGTTATATTCTCAGAGGACACCAGTGCTGATAAAAAAGTATGAATTTTAAATGCACTGTAATGTTGGGGGAAAGCATGAATATAAATGACTACACCTCTTATATGATGAATGTTTTCCATTTCTAAATAAAATATTATTTTGATGTTTTTGTGAGGCATAAATGCATAAGAAGTGTTCATTGGAATAAATATCAAAAGATTGTATCAAAAAGGAAAAAAAAAGTCTAATTAAAGATGTATTTCAACAGACTTTGGAAACTGCACCCATCAATTGAACCAGTAAACCACTTTAGTTATTATACAGTATTATTTATTACATATTAGATAATATCTCTATTATTATTATTATTATTATTATATGTTTTATATAAGTTTTATAAATTAAAAAATATCTGCAAATCAATGTCATTGTTGTATCACAAACCAGTGACAAGATAAGTCATATAACAGGAAATTACATCACAGAGAGGACCCGGTAGATGCAAAATATAAAATCCGATAATCATGACAAGCTTAGTCTAGTTTGTCAAATACTTAAAATAATAATAAATAAAAAAACCTGCAAGGTATTCAGGATTTAAAAATAAAAAGATATTTGCAAAAATAAATAAAATATATAATAATAAAAAATCCTTTACCTTGAAAAGAATGTTTAAAAATGTATTGAACATATTGATTGAGATATGCAGATTATTTTGCATTTAAGGTGTTTTTTCCAATGTCAATTTCTATGACCCTTTTCTTTGTCTATAACATTAATATTTCACATTTTCCCTTATAAAAAGTTGTAAAAAAGTACTCTGGCAGTACCATGGTATCAGATGATAATACCATGTTTCTTTGATACATACGATGGAACTGCATGACTACCATTTATATGAACCATTGTATTCATTTCACTAGTACTTCCAAGTATACCATAGAATTACCATGTCAGTGGCTTTACTATAGTACTAATAGTAAGTGTCCAAAAAAACATGAAAATACCATGGTAATTCTTTATAAGTGTATTTTAGCCATGTTAATCATGTGTCTTCTTATTTACCTTTTTTCTTTAACATAAGACCAGAAGATCTTACCTGATAAATGCCAAGGAGATGACGTAATCAGGGTGAACCGTGATGAACCAATCACAGTCTTTACTGTGCGGGTAGGGGTGGGGAAAGTTTGGAGAGAGAATGAATCCAGATGAACCTGTAATGTTTCCACCGCAAGGAGCTAGAAAAGAGCATTTGTGTTCTGTTGTGAGTAGTGATCAACCAAAATGGGGTTTTCAGTGATACCAGTATCTACTGTATAGCAGGCCTATTGCTGATTTAATGCTAACATGTATACAATTAATATACAAGTACAATTAATACAAAAATAAACACTAATTTTACACAATATTAGCTCAAAATTTACCCATAAATATTTAAAAATAGAACAAATCGATAAATAAAAGGAATTAGAAAACTACCCCAAATAAATGAGGATGGCCTGGTAAAAAGTCCCCAAGTCAGTGTTAATGTGACCTTCATATAACATAAAGAAAATCTTTGAAATCTGTTACTTTTAATTAAAAAAACACCTGGGACAAGAAATAACCTGAATTCTCCAGGCATTATAAAACTTCTTGAATAGGAGCACAGTCTAGCACGTAAACCAGAATGAACTTTAAAAAACCTGAATATTAGTCAAACTTGCAGTCAGCGGTACGCTTTGTGGTTTTGCAGACTCCAGGTACACAGAAAGTAAAAGAAGATTCCTAGGAGCATTAATCAATGGGTATTCTTCACCAAGAAGTAACCCTGGAGTTTTAGCTCTAATGGGCACCTGATCAGATAGTTCCATTGAGCAGAGGTATTATTCCCGGCTCATTTCTGGGAGTCATTTACAAAATGTTGTCAGCGCTGACAGGTGTGAAATGAGGTGCTTCTCATATTTTTCCTGTCACGGGTGAATAAATTGAATAAATCTCACCGATACAGGTAGGTGGACTGGGCTGCCAGTAGAATCGGTTGTCTACTTGAATGCAGGTGATGCGGGGTTCCCCTTGCAGGTCATAGCCTGGATCACACACAAAGGTCACTGTGTCACCCGGTTCCTTCCCCTCCCCGCTGCGACTGCCGTTCATGGGCGTCCCGGGATCCCGGCAGGCGGTCGCCACAGAACCTGTGAAAACAGGAGCCATGACTGCCTGCACTCACTTTTCTCTTCCCAAGATATCACCTCAGGGGGTACCGTTTCCTGCTCGGGGCTGAGATTGTGTGGACTCGGTCCTGTACAATGAATCACCAGGGGCTCTCACAACACTTTCTAAGAAGAAAGTTATCTAACACAGGAGCAGAATAAGTCTTGGAAGTATAGCAGTCTTGTTTGGATGAAATATCACTCGTTAATGCATGCTTTGTAGGGCTGGATGATATAGCTACAAAATTATATACAGTTTGATATATTTCAGCCTTTTTGATACAGTATATATTTAGATATTTATGTATTGGCTTTTTGAAAAGGCTTAAAGGGTATTTTCTTTTTACCTAACACCATTTTTGCTACTGTAGTTTAAGGCAGATGTATGAATAGCTTACACAAAATGAAAAATCTCTCATTATTTACTCACCCTCATGCCATCATAGATGTGTATGACTTTCTTTGTTCTGCAGAACACAAATTATGATTTTTAAAAGAATATCTCAGCTCTGTTGGTCCATACAAGGCAAGTGAATGGGTGGCAAACTTTTGACTCTCTAAAAAGCACAGAAAGGCAGAATAAAAGTTATCCATAGGACTCCAGTGTTTTAATCCATATCTTCAGAAGTGATATGATAGATGTAGGTGAGAAACAGAACAATATTTAAGTCCTTTTTTGCTATAAATTCTTCTCTCTGCCCAGTGGGGGCGATATGCATGAAGATTGTGAATCACCAAAAACACAAGAAAAAGAATGTGAAAGGGAAAGTGGAGATTGACTGAGCAGGGAGGAGAATTTATTGTAAAATAGGACACATTTATCTGTTTCTCACCCACACCTATCAGATTAAAACACCTTTGTCCTATGGATAATTTTTATGCTGATTTATGTGATTTTTTTTCGGAGCTTCAAAATGTTGGCACCCATTCACTTGCATTGAATGGACCTACAGATCTGAAATATTTGTCTAAAAATCTTAATTTGAGTTCAACAGATGAAATTAGGTCATACACATCTGGGATGGCATAAGGGTGAGTAAATGATGAGATAATTTAAATTTTTGGGTGAACTATTTCATTAAGACACTTTAACACATAATGTTATTAAGGTGTGTTTGTTAGGTGAGACATGATGCAGAGTTTATTTGTTCGTGGTTGCCAAGCAACGTCATGCCTTGGCACATTAATATACTGCATTGTATTTCCTTTTACTTGATGGCAGGGCTGGACTGGTAATCTGGCATACCGGCATTTTCCCGGTGGGCTGATGCACTTCGGGGCCGATCAGGGGCATATTTGCCATCGGGAGAACTGAGCGGGCCCATGGGTCAGTCACGAAATGGTCCGAATGGGCCACGATAAGCTAAAATGAGCCTTTACGTTATGCAGAAAGGACCACAAAACGGCGCTGAGATATGCAGAAAAGTACAGTGAACACCCCCCGCTCAACTTTTGGGCCAGTTGCCATGTAAAATCCCGGGCCGAATTCTCTTCCCAGTCCAGCCCTGCTTGATGGTTACACCACTGGACATTGGACAAACATATTGTGTTCTGCTTTTAAAGAAATGTACTTACTTGAGAAGTCAATTGCAAATCCAGACTTGCTGATGTAGAAATCCGTCTCAAACTGGATGGTGACCACGTTGAGAGTGCTGTGAATTCCGTCAGGTAACAGTGAGCCGCTCACTTCCCTCAGGGCCATCTCGTTCTCGGGATGTCCATCCCACACCTTCAGGATGTCATGAGATGCTTCTGTATCAAATGCCAAGAACTGAAGACTGAAAGACCAAAAACATGCTATTAAAAGACTTTGTTGAAAGGGTTATATTAAACATGCTGTAATATTTCCCCCCCTGAGGTCCACTTATATTGTTGTATACTTTTATTTGCATCATAATTTAGTTTTCATAATAATGACCACCCTCTCTCTGACTCTTACAATTAAATAAACCATATTTCACATTAGGAAATAGATACAGTGCTTTGCTGCACTCACACACAAGCTGCGGGTTTGCTGCCAAGTCTAATATTGTTTTAGCTGCCCCATCCTTTAATAACAGCCTCTTCGTAATGCCTGTGTTACATGTTGATAGATTTATAAAACAGTCCACCTTAAAATGTGACACTCAAACTGTTAATAGATCAGATCAGACTGAAATCATCAGGAATCTTGTTAAAAATAATTGTAAGGGATCTGCAGAGCGGCAGGTGCTACACACAGCCAGGAACAGCATAAGGTTTGACAGCCTCTACCACATTTTACTCATTACTAATAGCATCTATCATTTTTCCTCCTCATTATTTTACTGTGACTGAAAGAAGCAAGTAGACATTGTTAATGTTCAAACACAGAGTAGACATTGCTAATGTTTAATGTGGATGGTTTGTCATCAACGAGTCTAAATGTTTGTTTTCGGAGAGCATTGAACTCTTTTATTTCAAAAGATCAAGGAAACTTGCATTTGATACCTTTTGATATGGAGCATTTATATACACCAAGATTCTTGTTAACCCAAAAGCTCTCAGATTATAAACAGAAAAAGTAATCAAATAAATAATAATTTCTAAAGCAAACCTTCAATTTTTAATGAGCAAGCTGATTGTAAAATAAGGACCAAAGCAGCAAATTACATCAAAGACACTGTAAAGAAGTTTTGCAGGTTATGGACCTAAATTAAAAATTGAAATAAGATGACATTTTCAAGTATTTATTCGGATTTATTTCACATGATTTAGGGTCAATGCAATATATTAGCTGACATTATTAGCTCATATCGCTCCTATGCAATTCCTTAACAGAATGCATTTAACCAGGTCTCTATATTTTTGATCTAGCTTTCAGGACACCACAGTCCTTTAGTATCGCAATTTAAACTGTGACAGAATGCGTTCGGATAAAATATGAATCAGCCCCAACCTTGATCTCTTGCGCGTTAGTTTAACGAGGTACGTCATTCTTGTTATGCTTTACTATTTGAACTCTGTAACTTATAAAACATGAATATGCTTTGTTTGCAATTTCAGGCACTTAAACTTCATTAACTACTTGGAGTGGTGGAGTGGTGGGGGCGTAGTAGGCTAAAGCACATAACTGTTAATCAGAAGGTTGCTGGTTCGATCCCCACAGCCACCACCATTGTGTCCTTGAGCAAGGCACTTAACTCCATGTTGCTCCGGGGGGGTTTGTCCCTGTAATAAGTGCACTGTAAGTCGCTTTGGATAAAGGCATCTGCCAAATGCATAAATGTAAATGTAAACTACTTGATTATTTCCTCAATGGCAAGAAACTGAACAGGACAGAACCTAACAGGATGGCAATCAATAACTAATGTGAACAATTGTTCAGTGAAAGATTGACAGACAGGTGTGTCAACCTAAAGGTCATTTTGACATTTGATAACTATCTTAAGAAGTTGTGGTATTACGTCTGTAATTTTATCAAACAGGATAGAATGTTTTAGAGAGAGACAAAACAATTAACAGAACAAGACAGAATTCATCAGTTCTATTGCGAACACTTACGGATGTGTGTTCTCTAGTTATCACACCAAAATGATGTCACTTCCTGCAGGATAACTTAATTAGGGAACTGGCTTTTGCTATTTAACCTTGTGCGATCCTGCATCCATATGCGTGGACATTGTACTGTGGCTTCGCAATATGATATGCAAAATTGAAATTAATTGAAACCGACTGAATACTGTTTACAAGACTCTACACTGCTATTTAAGGGTTAAATGTATGGCGCATGGAGTCACGTGACACAGTAGCATGGCGTCCATATATGTTAAGCGATTGTACGGGCGCAGCACCAACAAAAGTGCCTCTGGTAAGAAACTCCAGAGTTTTTTTCATTGAAACTGGGTTGGGTGTAAAGAATAGCGTCTCTAGTTTCGTTTGATATGCTGCATTAAAACAAATTCATTAATTTTCCGCGTATCCGTGCACTGATAAAGAATGTGGATTTTAGGACCTTATTCCCTCAAAGGTTGAAAAACATCCATTGCAATGGTATTCAGTGCATAGATTCAGAATGTATAATGGTTGGCAGTGATTGGATGATGCTTGCTATTACTTTGAATAAGAAATATTTATTCAGCTTTACAGAAAATCAGCTGTAATGTCTGTAACGTCTCAAAAACATGAATAACCAACACTCGTGCATAAACAATTTGATGAAAGAAAATCAGACTTTTTATAGCTTGGTATTATTTACAATTTTACAACTTAGTCCCGCCGTTCCCATATTAGGACATACATTTTTAGTAAATCTATTGGCTCTAGATTTTATCTTTATTATTTCTTGTTTATTAGGTGCTACACAGTAATCATGCTTGGGTCTCAGGTGGTTAAATGGATATTACCACATACAAACAAGATGGAAAGTGATATTGTGGACATAGGAAAAAAAAAACTATAGATAGATTACCAATTAAAACATTATTCTCCAGAAAACATGCTTTACTTGAAATATTTTGATAAGAAACACCTGGAGTATTTGTTAATGTTAGAGATTAGTGCATAGCGCCTGTAGCATAAATCAAATGATTTGTGAAATGATTTAAAATTCTCCTTTATTTTAAGTAAATTGGGATAAAAATCTTTGAATTAATTAAATCATATGGTAAATGGTCTGCACTTATATAGCGCCTTTTTAACCTTAGCGGCATTCAAAGCGCTTTACACTGTTAACTCATTCACCCATTCACACACACACACACTCACACACATGTAGTGTTTCCATGTTTTATGGGGACTTTCCATAGACATAATGGTTTTTAGACTGTACAAACTTTATATTCTATCCCCTAAACCTAACCCTACCCCTAAACCTAACCCTCACAGAAAACTTTCTGCATTTTTACTTTTTCAAAAAACATAATTTAGTGTGATTTATAAGCTGTTTTCCTCATGGGGACCAACAAAATGTCCCCACAAGGTCAAAAATTTCGGGTTTTACTATCCTTATGGGGACATTTGGTCCCCACAAAGTGATAAATACACGCTCACACACACACACACACACACACACACACACACACACACACACACACACACACACACACACTAATGACAGCAGAGCTGCTATGTAAGGTGCTAGCCTGCCATTGGGAGCAACTTGGGGGACACTTCCCAAGGACACTTCAGCATGTGGTGTCGTGTGGGACGGGAATAGAACCACCAACCCTGTGATTAGTGGATGACCCGCTCTACCAACTGAGCCACAAATTAGTAATGGCAGAATTTTCATTTTTGGGGAACTATCAATTTGAAGACATAAACTACAGTGTAAATACACTGCATAGAAGGAATGACGAGCTACATTTCCACACATATACTGTTTTCAAGTTTAATGTACAGTCACCTGACAGTGTTGCCAGAGTTCACCTCGATGGTCCAGGTGCAACGCAGGTTGTTGTCATAGGGAAACGGGTATCCGGGAGACAATATTCGTCCTGATGATTCACCTTTAAAACTTCCCCCGCACTCCGCTACAATAGATTAAAAAAAAGTTATTGCGCTGTCAACTGCCACCCACGATGATGATGTATTCACTGCCAGCATTCTTTATCTCATTAATGATCAGCTCTGTGGAGACCCGGGCTGTGTCTCATCTTGCTCTCTATGTCGTGAATCAGCAATCATGAACACAAATTCAGCCATTAGCAATGGTGTTGATCTACAAAACAATGGTGTGTTATCATTAATGGAACTAAAATAAAACATGAGAGAAAAATATTTTCATGAACTGAAATAAAAATAACACAACATAAAAATAACATAACAATTCTAAATCAAATTAATTTCTGGATTATAATTATAATACATATATTATTATATGGAGGAATTTCTATGACTCCAAAACAAACTAAGAAAGAAAAATACGTTTTAAATACACAAGATATATACTGTAAATATCAATATACAGTACGTATATCTGTGAAAACTTTACACCCTGCTGGACAGGCAATCTGGAATACCGGACATTTTTCCGGTGGGCCGATGCACTTTGGGGCCAATCAGGGGCGGACTGGCCAGCAGGAGCGTGTCGGTGGGTCAGCCGCGAAACGGGCCGAATACTCTAGACAGCCCTGAGATATTTACCAGTGTTAAACATACATTATTTAAATGATATTAGTTAATGCATTAACTTTGGCCACCCAAAAATATTGCAACAAAATATAATTCTCTATACACTAAAAGTAAAACTAAATTCAAACTATAGAAATAAAATAGAAATAAAAACTAAATAAAATTCAAACTCAAACTAAAATGAAAAACTATTACACATCCAGTACTTTAAGCAGACATGATTATGGGGTAAACATTAAAATCCAGCTTTTTAATTTACCAACAACATATTTTGTCATGCATGAAAACAACACAACATAAAAATAACATAACACAATAATAAATACTTGAAACTAAAGTAAAATACATTACCATGACTCCAAAAACTCACAAAAATAAAGTTTGTTTTAATAAATTTTGTAATTTATATATTTAATATATTTGAAAACTTTACAACCTGCATTTGTAAAAAAAAAAAATGCTACTACATAGTGATAACACTATAGACAACCCTGAAAAATGTATCAGTGCTAAACATACAGTTTTTCAATTATATTTGATAATGCATTAACCCTGGCAGCCCCAAAATACTACTACTACTACAAAAATAAATTAATGAATAAATAAAATGAAAAAATAGCAGGTAGCATATTAAAATAACACATTTATCGACGTAAGACATGCCATTGTGCAATTTTGTTGTAGACATTAAAAAGTACAGTGCTATTAAAACACAAAATATAAATAAATAAAAAGAAAGTTTTAATGTTCTAACTTCTATTCGTGTTTATATTGTGCTGGCCCCAAATTTTTTCCAAGTAAAAGCGTCCATTTACAGGGTAAAACTGACACAAACCAAGTATTATTTGGCTGATGATATGATCGTAACATGGTGGTGCATATGAATATATACCCAGCACCATTAAGAAAAAAAGAACAAAGCAGCTTTTACTCTATGACTGATATGACGAGTTTTCATGTTATGTGAGTGTACATCATTTTAAACTTTTTTTTTTTTACTATTTATTATACAAAAAATTTTGGTTTAGAAGTTTAGCAATTACCAGAAAATGTCTGAGAGCACCTTTAAAAGTTTACAGTTATATACCTTACAAGCACATTGCGGATGAAAGAAAATTTCAAATGAAATCTCTTAAAGACAAAAAAAAAAAGAAAAAAAGAAAAAGGAATCTGGATTCGACATCGCTCAAGCCACCCCCTCACCATCATGGCGTGCCAATGCAACAATGTGGTGCAATTATACATGTACGAGACGGAGCTTTTAAAGTACATCCCCGGCGCATGTCATTAATTAATGTTAAAACTCTGTCCACATTATTTATGTGTTCGGTCTTGCATGAAAAGCAGAGGACTGCTGCATATATCACAAAATAAGGGAAGGATTATCATATTCATTATAGTGGCAGTCTCAGACTCCAAATCTGCACTATATCACCCATTAAAACACTCGTCTCTTGACTACATTATAAATAAGTTGAAGTGCTAGTACAGTACAGATAATAGTAAGATTAATCAAACACTGAAGTTATGAGCTACCCAAAAAGAAACCCGACTTCCATTACAAAGATGACAAACAAGAGGAAAGAGGAAACTGGCCCATAGCGCTCATTATTTACGTTTAAGTTTAAATGTATGCATTTGGCAGACAAAAAGGGACTTAAACTGCATTCGAAGTGTTTACTTCATCAGCATGTGCGTTCCCTGGAAATTTAACCCATGACATTGGTATTGCTAGCGCCATATTCTTTCAGTTAAGCTACAGGGACATTGAGTAACAGGTATCTTTACAAAGGCTTCTTTACATCTACATCCAAAATAAATCAAATAAATCGAATTAATCTTTGATATTAACAGCTCAAAAGTACAACTTTAGTCATTTTTTGTTTATGTTTTGCTGGTTGACATGACAGTGTTCTCCAACTTCGGCATAGATGCAGCATAACGCATCATTATGCGTTTTCCTTAACTGATTATTTGGGTTCAAAACACGTTGAGCTCAATCGAAAGCATTTTAGGCATAATGTTGATAATTATAATTTTAACATGGTCATATTTTAAAAATTGAAGGTTACAGTGAGGCACTTACAATGGAACTGAACTGGGGCCAATCCGTAAACGTTAAAATACTCAGTTTTTCAAAAGTATAGCCACAAGAATTAAACGATATGTGTGTCAGTGAATAAAAACTAAAAGTTTTCATTTTGGTTTGTTCTGAGCAAAACTGTATTAGTGTTCCGGTGTGTTCCTGTGTAAACTGTATACTGGTTCAGAAGTTCCGCAGCCTCCTTTCCAAAATGTTACCCTATTATCACAATAATTTTTTTTTTTTTAATTGACAGTACTCTGCGCTAAGGGGTGGGTGAAATACCAATTGCATTGTTGCCAGATCTCGCAAGAGAAACAAGTGACCTGGTCTGGAGAAAAAAAAGCCCAAAATAAGCCACTTACCACACCAAACTTTGCGAAAATAAACGATTTTTATGGGGAAAAAAATTACTTTTTACCTTTAATAATGTTTTCTTTGTACCTGGATTAGCTGTACATGAATATGTAGTAATTATACATAGTTGTTAAAAAGGTCTTCATTCGCATAATGCAACATCCAAAATGGGAAATAAGGCAAAGAAATGTGTGATGCAGCAGTTTCCTTCAGGATCAAATCACATGTTTCATTTTTTTGGGCAACATGAAGTGGTGTAGTGCCAAAAATGTAATGTGATAAACCCTTTTGCCTTTAGTTTCATAAAATAATTATTGTAACAAAATTAACCGGTCATAACTGGTTACCAGCATTTAAAAGCATTTCACACCAGGACAATTGAAAATCACTTAGTTCCTGTTTTCGGTTACATTCTGCTTTTGAGATTTTTGTTTTTGATGCTTGAACCGTTTTTAGTCCCTGTGCATGTTAACATGATTTTAGTGTGATAAAATCTCTTACTAACCATTTCTGTATAAAGTTTGATCCAATTTTACAACTATGTTGCCATGAAATACGTAACACTGTATACTCTATTTTTTTTTTTTTTTTTTTTGAGGTAATCAACATTATGACCCAAAAGTTATTGATTGAGCTTAACTTGTATTAAACTCATAATATTCCTTTATATTTCAAGTATAAAATACTGTGCATCTTTGAAGGTGCATTTAGTGATTTACTTCCTCATTTCAAAACTTTAACTTCTAAAGAAATGAATAGAAATTTTTATATGTATAAACTCATGAGCACTTACAGTATGTGAGATGAAGAGTTCGGTCATATCAGTAATCTTATAAAAGCCCATGTATTCTACATTTATTGTACTCTTTTAAACAGCATGACCAGATGAACTCTACACGCTTAATCTCAGTAACTTCCCTGTTATTGGACACTTTATTCATGGATTCAATTAATCCTGGCTTATTGTCTACAATGGCAATGGAAACTGAAAACTGCTGTTTGAATGATGCAGCATCCAGGCCACTAGGTGTCAGTGTAAGCTATACTTCGACATTGCTGAGTGCAGTTTAAATGCACTTATCTACAACACCCAAAGAGCTTTTAAGAGAATACTACAGCCCAAAACACATTTCCTTAATGTATGTGAACACAAACACATTTAGCTATCCAAGCTTAATTTCATGTGTTGTTGCGTCCCAAAATTCAAGCACGCATTACAATCTCACCTCTCAAAATGCTCTCCATTACCACATACTTTGAAAAACGAAAACCAGATGGTCACTGAAAACAGTGTTGTGCTAGTGGTGCTTTAGCAAGCTTCAGCATTATCTGTCTTCCTCCACAGTTGGTTTTCTTTTCTACTGTCATGGCGGAGCAACTGTTTGAGGACAATCTTATAAACATATGTGTGACTACATCTCCACTCCATTCCCTGTTGCTCACACAATGCTTTCTTATGACATCTAAACACTTTTACTATAGAGCACGTCTTGTAAGGAGAAACATTTTAACGATTGCATTACATAAACAACTACATTAATAAGCTTGTTCAAGTAGCTCAACTGATAGTGTGTTACAAACACTTCTGATGCAAAGGACCAGGGCATCCAAGTCCTGGAGAGCACTTGAGTCGACACGTTTTTTTCATCTCACATTTGCTTTTATGAGACTATCAATAAGGTTGAGTTTCAGGGTTTAACAAACGTAGGTTATGTTGATTTAATCTTAAAAACACCTAACATCTGTTTGGAAGAAAATGTGACTAGCTTGTAGCGCCACACTGGGCATTTCATCTCAGAACTGCCGCAATATGTGAAAGAAGCCACGTAATATAATTTTGAAAAGATTTCACCACTCTCACGTAACTTTCATGAGATCAGGCTCCACAATACAATACGGCAACATCATTGTGGTGACTTTTGCACGTATCACTACTATTATTTCTAGACAAGACTATGATCTATGGTCTATTTTTTCTTGTTCAAAATGTTGGTTTAGTCTTGCACGATAAACTCAAGCACATTTACCTCTGTTAATATTTCATACCACATCTTATAACTGCATGTGATCCGTTTTATGATGGAGGAAAATAGGTGTATTAAATGAGGCCTTTATCCGCTAGCTTTGCATGAAATATTTAGCACAACCTCAAAGTGCACCATTTTGATGTAGAAATTCCCACGGCGCTGTCATAAGAGCAAGCAGACCCCCGAGGCGAGCTTCCAGCATCTGCTCACCGGAATTCTGTCTAGCAAGAGAAGTTCTGCTTCACACTGGCTGCTCTATTGTGCAGAAATTGCATCATACAAAAGCCATGCATATGATGGACTACCATAAATATTGATGACTTGTGTGAAGTTCCTTTATAGTTTGAATAAAAATGAAATGTTTAGAGAGTTTAGGGCTAGTGAGCTGCCTTGCTGACTACATAGCAAGCTATCTTTTGAGGCCACGCCCACACTAATACGTTTCAGCTTGAAAACGCATTGATTTTACTACCTTAATGGCTCTAATTCAGACTGGAAATGCTGTGTGTAGCTTTTTTTAAATGTACAGAATATAAACATAGCAAAATAATGTGTAATTTACCACCAGGAGTGGCGGTGGCGTAGTGGGCTAAAGCACATAACTGTTAACATGAAGGTCAATGGTTTGATCCCCACAAGAACCACCATTGTGTCCTTGAGCAAGACACTTAACTCCAGGTTGCTATGTAATAAGTGCACTGTAAATCGCTTTGGATAAAAGCATCTGCCAAATGCATAAATGTAATGTAAATGTAGTTTGAGCAGGCAAGTTGCGCATTGTCTTCAACCTGTCGGACAAACAGCACACCAACGTCCCATTGAAATCAGCAAACCAGCATCCAAAATGCAACATATGCTGGCCATTTTAGCATTATAATGAAAAAAATCACTCCCAAAATAAAAATAAATTTTAAAAGCATGCTTTTTCATCAAGTATTTCCTGATTTCACTGTATGAAACTCACGGCTCCATGACTTAAATATTATTAAGACATAATATTACAAGCACTTATGAGCACATTAAACTCTGGATTTAAGCAATGACCCAAAGTCTGACTAGCATATTCAAGTGAAAGGATACCAACATTCAAACAACACCAACAAACTTTTAAAACAGCATTTTGAAGCAAAATGCTACTAAAGAGTCAACACATTGCTGTGTTGGGCTGGTTGGGATGCTCAAACTTTCAGAGCAATTTTTTGAAAGCACTACAGAACAGTTTTCAGGGAAATTAACCTACAAATGGCATACAGTTATCTCTGAAAATTAAGCTGGGATAAAAGAAAGTACTGTGTATTAACAGTCAAAAAGTTACAAACTACAAACTACATTACGGAAGTGGGTTGTGAATGTCAACCTACATATGGCTTACTTATAGTCATAGTCTCTGCATATTAAACATGTATAAAGCGCTTCAGCATAAAAATAAAAAAACACTTCAGCTTTAAAGAGTCTTGTGTTCGTATGAGGCATACATGGCGAACAACACATAACAATTGCACAAAACCTCACAATGCACATGGATCAATCTTTAACTGGTTTAAACGTCAGATCTTGGATGATGGAAATGGTGCTAAAAAATAGAGCTATCGTTGGAGCACTGGTGCAAGACGTGTGACACGGCAAGCTCTTGTACGTCAATTATTTGCAACAAAAGCATGCAAGCATGCAGCTGCATGTCTATAATAGTCCAATTAAATGCGATCCATGTAAGGATAAATCTTCTGGATTAAGACTGCACAATGTTCAGAATGGTGAGTTTACTGCTTGAATACTGCATACTGTGCAGTAAATACTGTATACTTGCTATATGTACAGTTCAAACATTTTCACACTCTAATTTTTTTGTATTCGTCTACTAACAATGTCCATCAGTGTAGGTACAAATATCACAGAAGATATTTTTTTTCCCTTCTGAAAATGTTTCCACAACAGTGTAATTTTTTTTGTATCCTAATAACACACAAAAAAATTATGTTTTCACACTTTTTCTGCTGAATTTGGCAAAATTACAGGTTTATTGGAAATTAAGCCCAATATAGTTATGATGCTCACTAATGATTTTACAATTTGATTGTTTTTTCAAATATCTGTAGTCTCATATTTCAACTTAAAAATAAAAAAATAAAAACTTTATTAGTGGCAAAATGTTTAGTGTGGTGGAAATGCCACCACACCCACGGGACAGCGAAATTTTATATATATATAATTTTTTTTTCCTTTCATAAATTTTATACAATATATATATATATATATATTTATAAGTGTTTATATACATAAATCATTTTCACACATTAAATATTACAAATGTTTTGTTTATGTCACTCTGTTTATATTATAATATTTTTAAACATGTAATAATTTATATTTTAATAATATATTTCCATAGTTTAATATTAAAAGTCTGTGTCTGGGACAAAGCTAAAAAAATTAAATCGGTACAAAAAAAGGCATTTTAAAAGTAACAAAAATATATGTGATGAAGGCCTGGTTAAAAGTTTCCAAGTCAGCTTTAATGTGACCTTCATATAACAAAAATATTTTTTTTAAAAATCTATTCGTTTTAATACAAATTAACCCATCGGGACATGAAATTGCCTGAAGTTGAAAAAACACCCAATATCTGATCAAATAATGATTCTAGAAAGAGATGTTAAAAACGGCATCTGTAATTATTTCTGGTTCATTCATCACACTGAAACCAGAAGGTCAAGTTGAGATTATTCCATGCAGTGTGCTCTGTTATATTCCGCAAAATTTGACAAATGTAGTTGTCACAGTCTGTCTCCCTCATGTTTCCTAGGACTGCTATTTTGAAGTGTTTCCCCAGACTACGTTCCCCATCATGCACTGCCCTCATCACTGCCATCTGTTCCTGATTGTTCTCACCTGTTTTCCATTCCCTCATTAGCTCTGGTTTGTATATACCCTCTAGTTTTTGCATTCCCTTGTCAGTTCTTGTTTGTTGTTGTGTTGAGTTCACATTTTGATTGTCATCATTTTATTTAAGTCTGTACTTAGGTCCTACGTCTCCTCTCAGCAACTATTCGTGACAGTAGTAGGTCATCAGAGTATACCATGCATACAGAAAATAGCACAAAATACACAGAACTAGTAAGAATAGTTGTTAGTATGCTATTCCAAACACAGGCAGTGTCTCATCCAGCTGCATGTGAATGGGTGGAAGGGAGAATTACCTATGCAGGAGGGGAGCGGGTTATCCCAAGCACGTCTCTCACCCGTCATACATCTCAGTATGCTGCTTCCATGGAGACTGTAACCAGGATCACAGCGGTATGTGACCACGCTGCCAGCGAAGTGGCCCTGATCGCTCGCTTTTGACCCAAACTGTGGCACTCCAGGGTAGTCACAGTGAGAAAGCTCAAAACCTGCAGAAGAAATAAGTGTCAATTTTGATGAGGAAATGATCAACTGGAAGTAGTTTTATTATTAACTAAAACAAAAACTAAATGAAAAATCATAAACTGAAAAAAGTTATATATTTCAAAACATAACTGGAAAAACTAAACAAAAAAAAATGTTCAGGAGTTATTATTTATCAGCAGTTACAGAAATACTCAAACCAGCCTATCTGGCACTAACAAACATGCCACAGTCCAAATCACAGAGATCACATTTTATTCCCCATTCTTATGGTTGATGTGAACATCACTGAACAGCACTGCACTGCTAACACACGATTGGCTGATTAGATAATGGCATGGATGATTGTTGGTGCCAGATGGGCTGTTTGAGAATTTCTGTAACAGTCTCTAGAATTTACTCTGAATGTTTCCAAAAGACATCCAGTGAGTGGCAGGTCTGTGGATGGAAATGCCTTGTTGATGAGAGAGGTCAACAGAGAATGGCCAGACTGGTTTGAACTGATAAAGTCTATGGTTACTCAGATAACCGCTCTGTACAATTATGGTGAGAATAATATCATCTCATAATGCTATTCTGAGATGCGGGTTGGTGCTGTTTTGGTGTCACGAGGGGGACCTACACAATATCAGGCAGGTGGTTTTAATGTTGTGGCTGATCGGTATATATATATATATATATATATAAGACTGGTATGTTACCACCAAACAAGGTGCAGAACTGCACCAAGCTGTTGGAGATAAAATATGAAAAGATCAAATTTCCAAAAGTACAATACAATCACATCACTTCAGATAATTAACCTCTGAAAATCAATTTAACTGCTCAGGCCTCCAAAATGACCCGAGTTTCAAAATAGAGCTTTCCCACTCTCGCATTTCTGATTTGATCAATTACATTTTATGAGCCAACAAAATTTCCTTTGTATTTCCAATGTAATATCTAATTAAAGTGAACAGGAGCACAAATAATATAATTCCAAGCATTTAATCCTAATCAGATTTTAATGAGTGAATGACACAGTTGATTAATTCATTAAAACTTGGTGTGGGTTGAAAAGAACACAATCCACCCAGACTTATACAGTCCCAGTGGAACATCACTGCAGAAACAGCATTATGAATTTTACTTTCAGTTTGCATAATGCAACCTTTTTATGCACATAAAACAACAAAGAAATATAAACTCAGAGCAATTGTAATATTCACACTTGAACAAGCAGACTGATAATGCTGTAAGACGACAACATGGTGAACTATGTGTCTGCTAATTAAGACTTTACTGACCGGAGATGAAAATACTTTTATGGTTTGAGTTTATGGATAAGATGATTGCACTGCTAACAGCTGGAATGTTCTCAGTGACAATTTATTCACTTTTTTCACTCTTTTCTCCCAATTTGGAATGCCCAATTCCCACTACTTAGTAGGTACTCGTGGTGGCATGGTTACTCACCTCAATCCGAGTGGCGTAGGACAAGTCTCAGTTGCCTCCACTTCTGAGACAGTCAATCCACGCATCTTATCATGTGGCTCATTGTCCATGACACTGCAGAGACTCACAGAATGTGGAGGCTCATGCTACTCTCCACGATCCATGCACAACTTACCACGTGCCCCATTGAGAGTGAGAACCCTTAATCCCGATCACAAGGAGGATACCCTCCCAAGCAACCGGGCCAATTTGGTTGCTTAGGAGACCTGGTTGGAGCCACTCAGCACGCCCTGGATTGGAACTCATGACTCAAGGGGTGGTAGTCAGCGTCAATACACACTGAGCTACCCAGGCCCCCAATTTATTCATTTTTAAAATCTAGACTTGTGTTAAGCATTTTACCTCAGGCTAAAAGAATTAGTCAAATAAATCACATTCATGGGCCTGATGCCCACAGACCGTTTGAGTGTTGGGGAGTAGCTAACTTCAAGTAGCGATGTTTACCTTTTTAAAGTTAATAAAGTTTTAATTATCAGTGTATTTTTTACACCATTTATTTTGTATCGATTTGCTTCAGAAGATCGACTGGAGTCGGGTGGATTACTTTTATGTTGCCTAAATATGCCTTTTGGACCATCAAACAGCCAGCAGCCTGATTGCACCCATTTAAATGCATTTTATGGACAAACTGAGCTGAAATCTGCTTATAAAAATCTTCAGATGAAGAATGAAAGTCATACACATCTGGGATGGCTTAAAGGTAAGTAAATCATGAGAGAACTTTCATTTTTGGGTGAACTAACCCTTTAAGTAGCTTCAATGTAGACTGCTACTTTTTGATAGTAACTTGTAGTGTAGCTAACTACTTTTTCAAAAGAGTACCTTGACTGTAGCTTAACTACTTTAAATTATGAGTAGCTTGTAGCTTGTCAAACTACAGTTTCAAAGTTGCTTTCCCAACACTGCGTATGACATGCATATAACCTAAATGGCTGGCTCTATGCAATTGCATTTGAGTAAAGGCACACCAACCCAGTCTCACGTAGAGTTGTTGTAATAGTATGAGATGACGAAATCCTAATAAATTGTACATGTTTCTTGCACAAAAACAATGGATTCTTAAAATGTTCTCTACAGGCAGTACGACAGCATAATGGTTTGGAACAACATGAGGGTGAGTAAATAATGACAGAATGTTCATTCCTTTAAAAGATTTGTTGCTTTGATTTTTTCCTCTTTCCTTCATTGTAGCAAAGCTAAAATCAAAACTCAAAATTCACATTTGCAGTACCAATAAATCCGATATATAAGCACGATGCTTCGAGCAGAAGACTGTTAGTGTGACAGTAAATGAGCAAGTCCATCTAAACGCCTCCAGAGCTGGGCATTAGAAAGTCCATTTTCAAAAAGTCACGGATGTGCTCAATACCTCTGCCTGCCTCATTCACCATGATGTTTTCCTCATGCTGAGCCGTTACCACAGTACCATGAGCTATAATCTGGCTTCAGAGTTTATGCACGCTTTATGATTAAGATATCAAATAACACGGCACTGTGAAACTGTGCTCAGGAGAAAAGATCAAGCTATAATTTCAAACAAAATAAAATGAAGAATCTTTCAATGGCACCAATAATTCACACATAAGATGCTGTTAATTCAAAGGGTTCCATTTCAAAAGCAATAAATTGTGTATATATGTGTGTGTGTGTGTGTGTTGGTGGAGGTTTAGAGAGCGCTGGGAGGAATTATACAGTTCAAGCTGACAATTAAATGAAGATATTAATCCAGCAATGAAAATTAATTGAGCTAATATATTCTGCTGTGAGAGGTGGGTTTTGACAGAAAGATTGAGAAGGAGCTGGGCAGTCTCATAAATATTCATAAGTATTTGTAAGTAAAGTTTTTTTTGCCACAATTTTTTGCCACACCAGCAAAGGAATTTTCCTCCTGTTGTTGTTATGAATAGAGCAAGCGCAACTTAAGGGATAGTTCACCCAAAAATGAAAACTGTTATTGTTTACTCACCTTCATGTGTTTCAAACCTGCACTCAAAAGGAGATGTTAGACAGAATGGAAGCCTCAGTCACCATATACTTTCATTGTATGAAATAAAGATGGAACAACATAAGTTAATGATGATGAAATTTTCATTTTTGTGTGAACTGTTCCTTTAAATCATGTGATCGGTGACTGATCATCAGTGAAAAAACATAGAGTAGCAGAACGCTTACTGGTGTAAATGAGTTTAAATCCCTCGGCTGTTTCTTCTTGATCAGAGTAAAACTCCAGCCAGAGGTGATTGGATGTGCTGCTCAATGACTGATCCAACATAGAAGAACCTGTGAAAGCTCCCAGAACTTCTGCTGTGTTGTCTGGACCATCATACAACTGAAACAATAATAAATCCAAGGCTTTAATCAGTATCAGTCTTAAAGATTCATTCTTCAGATTCAATAAGCCAAAAACTGTTATAGAAGTGAATAGTATTTGCTGTGTTGGTGTTTCTTCAACTTCAGGCACTTTAGCCTTGTGAATTTCAGAAAGTGAAGTCTCATTCAAACATTTTCACACGCTCATTCCTTTCATTTGTCTACTAGCACCGTCCAACAGTGTACTGTATGCACATGCATCACATGAGATGTGTGGCATTTCCGTCATTTTTTTCTGAAAGTCATGAAAGTTCCCACTACTGTGTTAATATCCAGCACTTCACAAATTCTGTATTGTGTCTAATGAAGTTCTGTAGTGGAAATGACGCTGATGGAAATGACATTTTTATCCCCCTTTATAATAAGTGTCTTAAACTATACTGTATGCATTAACATTAAACACATGCAATTTGATGTATATATTGTGTCACTACATGTTGTTCTGCAAAATTCTCATAAGATTCACATTTGCTGTTACTGAGGTTGAGGAAGGGTTAGGGGTTTAGGGGAAGAGTTGGGGAAGGGTTAGATTAGGTTTAGGGTTAAAGTTAACAGTGTAACTACACATGCACTTAAATGCATGTACAGTTGTATTAATTGTAAGTACAATGCAATAACATGCATATACATAATAAGCACATTGCAATAAAAGCTTGAGCACATAGTTGTTAAAGACACCTCACATAAAGTGAGCTTGACATTTTTTATGTTTTTAAATAAAATGGCTACTTTGTCTTGCTAATGTTAATTTCATAGCAAACATTTAATGCACCCTAAGAGCACACAAATAAATAATATTTTCACACTTTTTTTGCGTAATTTGACAAGACTACAGCTGGATTGGAAATGATGCCCAATAAAAATATTCTGTTCACAAGTGATATTTAGCTTTATTTTCTTCAAATATCACTCATCTCATATTTCAACTCCAGCATGCTCTTCACTGACACTTTTGTCCACTTGGTTAACAAGTGCACTAACTTTTCAAAAAACTTTATATGGGGTAAAATTGTTTGGTGAGGTGGAAATGATGCCGTCGTAATTTTTCAAAAATGTATAAAAAAAAAAAAAATCAGACAAAAGGTTTATTGCACTTTTTGTTTAGATTATCATAGTTTCAAACATATACAATAATACATAATTCATATTTTCATAATGGATTTGAATATTTGAATATTGAAAGTCTTGTTGTGGCAAAAGGCTAAAACAGTAAAACTGTCCATAAAAGGCAATTGAATTGTATCAGAAATAAATGATGAAGTCAGTTTTAATGTGACCTTCATACAACAAAAATAAAAAGGTTGAAATCTGCTAGATGGAATTAAAAAAAATCAACCCCTAAAAACCCCTAATAAAAGTGCCTGAAGCTGATGAAACATTCAGATTCATCCATATTAAAATCAAATCTTTATTTATTGCCACACAACCGGGACTTGTGATCCAGATCGATAAATGTATATTTACCTTGAGAACGTCACCTTGAGCGAGATGAAAAGTACTGGCTGAGATGTTAATTCCTTTTCCTGCCTGGACCTGAATGTTGTAGATGCACTCGTGGTTGTTCTCGTATGTCTGGGGGTAGTTCGGTGACAACAGGATGCCAGAGTCCTTTGAAACAGTCGAGCCGCACTCAGCTATGGACAATGGAGGACCAAAGTGATATACTGAACCAACAATGTAAACAAAGTGTACATTTGGGGGAATATATATATAATGTAAGCAAAAATCCAACAGAAGTATTCAAAGAGAGAACGTGTACTGCCAATCAAACATTTGGACACATCTACTTATTCTTTAGTTTGAACGTTTTCCAAATTTTACAATAGTAACATAAAATGCTACACAATTATATAGTGAACAAAACAATCTATATTTTTCTCTTAAAAGAAGCTAAAACTATAACCAACTTAATGAGGGGCATCCTGGGACACTTAAAAAACAGTATTGAAGGAATTCCCATGTATAATAGACACTTGTTGGTGGCTTTTCCTTCACTATCTGCTCCAACAACTGAAAACATTTAGGCTAATCAAGTGTGTCCAAAATTTTGATTTATAGTGTACACCATTTTATTATGTGTAATCCAAAAAAATAATGATAAACATTTGTCACTCATTAGTTGCATTTGAGTTAATGGAGAGTTTGAGAACTTGTGCTAAAGCCATCTGAGATCTTCCAACTACTACTTACCTACATTATGACAATAACAAAATAAACTCTTTCTTGGCTCATTATTTGATCGTGCAGCAAAAAGTTTGGATTAAAAATGCAAAATAATATGATTTATTTCTTAAACCAATAACTAAATTCCACTTGATAAATTAAAAATGCAATGTATTTGCACGGGACAACAATCTTGCATTGATCCCTTAAGGGAAATTTAGGTGCAGTAGTAGCTGAAGACCCACTCTAGGCACATAATGTTCCAAAAATATACTTAAAAAACCCCAATTATAAATATGCATTTCTACCATTCCGAACACAGCCATAGTCAACAATCAAATAGTCTGCATCTGTTCAACTCTAATGCAACTAAGGGGACGTTTGAAGTCTGGACATCTAAGCGAATGAAAGCAGCTGACCACGTACCCACACACCTTGGCAGAGGTGCACTCCATATGCGCCGCCCACCGCCCAGGCAAGTGATCTCCCTAGCACCCTGCAGGCGGTAACCAAGGTCGCACGAGAACATCAGGCTGTCGCCGATGCCAAAGCTGCTTCCACTGTGCCTGCCAAATTGGGGCACACCAGGGTCCTCACATGGCTCCAAATCATACTCTAAATAAATAAATAAATAAACAAGCAGGCAGATGGTTCAGGGCAAAATTTTCCTAGTTGGCGTTCTTTGCTGATGCATCATGTTCAACTTCATTGTATGGACTGAATTACATCTTTTTGGTAAATGGTCAACTTATAAAGCACCTTTTATTAACCTTAGAGATTACCAAAGCACTTTACACTGTGTCCCATTCACCCATTCACACACACACACGTTCAAACTCACACTCATCTACCAATGGTGGCAGAGCTGCCATGCAAGGCGCTAGCGTGCCATTGGCACCAACTTGGGGTTCAGCGTCTTGCCCAAGGACACTTCAGCATGTAGAGTCGTATGGGCCGGGAATCGAACTGCCAACCCTGCGATTAGTGGTCGACCCGCTCTACCACCTGAGCCACAGCCGCCGACTTTTTGAAGTTATAGGTGATGCAGGATGTGACATAAACATAGAGTGCAAGTAAGCCAGCTTACTTTTTCAGCTTGGTTCCAGAAGTATATTTCCCATTAACTTTTTCCATAGGGATTTCATAAAAGTTCTTAAAAGTGGATCGATTCCCTTCAGGATCATGGGAAGTGTAGTTCTTTACCAGAAATTTCACTATTAAATGATCATATTGCACTTTCATTTTTTATTTTATTTTTTAAAGATGACGTTGAATTAATGCAGACTGATGGCTTCAACAGCAGCATATACCATTGATTAACAATGTTATTTGTTATTGTTATTGTTAAAACTGTATTCCCCTATGGAACCCAATCATTGTACACTATTCATGTAAACTATAGGTGTAATTAATAAAAAACAGCCTATAAAAAATGTACACTGTGCATTCAGTATTACCATCGGATACCATTTATTTAATTTCACATTAGAGTAACCCAGAGAGTGAACATAACCCTGTTTTAGATATAAACACTCAAAACAATCAATTAGATTTAGCGTAGGAACATTTGAAATCATTTCAACACGTGTAAATGATATGCCGAAATGGATAGGACAGCAGCAGTGGTTTAAATGAGATACTCTGTGAGCTCAGTACAAACGTGTGATATGGATCAGTTTGATGGTAGATTGCAAAAAGATCTGAATTGCTTGTTTGTCCCTTTTGCTTTCTCTGAGCTACAATAATCTCAGATCACCATATTCAAATTTACTTTGCGCAAACCGAACGTGTTCAGCATACGAGCACGTCCACCTTTTCACTCCGTGGCTGAATTGAACAATGAAAAGATTTTAAATTGAGCAGGAAGATCAATTCTTGTCCCTGAACTTTCTATCAACTCTAATGCTAAAAAATGCTAATGTTGGAAAGACTATGTCCACGATTTCACACCTTATACTTTTCAAACTATGCATGCGTGCTTCTGTCAGTCTTATCAATATTCAGTACGGGAAAATGGTCAGCCGCAGTTTCCATCTGGGAATATTATATTAGGCTAACACAAGAACTTGCCTTGTGGATAATTGTATGAGAATTCATAACGCTAGCCCTTATATTAATTTATATTATGGCTCTGTAAACACAAGCCAAACTCTAAGGGCTCTCTTTCTACTTAGACCCCTATGGGTTCTCAGAACAGCATGTCCTCTAAAAATGCATCACTCTGGCCTTAAAGGAATAGCACACAAAAATGCTAATTATTTATTCACATGTCATACCAAACCTGTATGATGCTATTTATTCAGTGTAACACAAAATTAGATTTTTTATTTTAAATCTTCACTTAACAGCAGCAGTGCAAAGTAACCATGTTCTGAAAAGGACAAAACATAGCATGAAAGTATCATTAAGTTAGTGCAAACAACTCATGCGGTATATTCCAAGTCTTCTGAAACCATACGGTAGCTTTCTGTGAGGAAGAGGCTAAAGTTTAAGTAGTTTACTAAAAACATCCCCTCCACTATAATTATTCATATTTAATACTTGAACTGGTATGAAAACAAATGGCATTTTTGTGTCAATGTCTTCACACCTGGTCCAACACATTGAAGCAACATGTTTTAATCTAAACAAGAAAGTGACTAAGATTTCAGATATTCGATGGAAGCGATTTTCATTGAGCACGTTTACATGCACAGCAATAACCTAATAACTACTGTACCAAAAATCTGCTTACTAAATGATATGACAACACGAGAAAATCGTGATTGCATGGGATTTGAATGCATTTAATTAGGCTATTCTCTGCTTTTAACGTTAAAATGTAAACAGTCATGCGCACACATTGGATAAGCTGGAAAGAACGGCGGTAAATGGAAGCGCAGCGTAGTTCTAGCGGGAAGACAAGCAGCTGTACATTATCACTTCATTAGCGGGGTAATTTCTAGCGAATCGCATGTAAGCCATTGCTTTATAAGTCTGCTCACAATCTATCACATTGCTGTTTCAGTGTGCTAACACGGCAACCTCCACCACACCACCATCACCAGTTGAGCCCTGTCCCGCACGGGGGTAGGCTCCTCGTCCCTGCCTCCTATCTCCGGCAGGACATGACGGTTCCGAGTACAACTCCCTCGGACCGCCAGACGGGGCCTACGCCAAAGAGAGAGACATTACTTCCTGTTTTATATTCATCAAATAAATGGCATCTTAAACTTCACTCAAGCCTGCGTGTCTTCCCGAAAGAAAGGTGTGTACATGCAACATAAAATCGAGTAATGGGCAAAAATCTAAATGTTTTAACAAAATTTTTTAATATGATCTTCATTAAAAATGAAAACGTTTACATGATCACACACATTGTCAGCTTATTAAAGGAATATTCCAGGTTGAATACAAGATAAGCTCAGTCACCAGAATTTGTGGAATGCTGTTGATTACCACAAAAAAATCATTTAGACTCCTCCTTTCTCTTTAAAAAAACAAAAAACAAAACAAAAATCTGGGTTACAGTGGGGCACTTCCAATAGAAGTGAATGGGGCCAATCCTTAAATGTTAAAATACTCACTGTTTCAAAAGTATTGCCACAAGACGCAAACAATATCAGTGCTAAAAAATACCACTGGCTTCCTGGAAGTTTTTGTTTACGAGCTTGTATTTTGTTGTCAAGTAGGTTTCTACTACTCTTTTACATCAAAAGGTGGATAAACAAATTCCATTAGACAGCAGCCCAGTTTAACCCCTAGCATCCGCTGCTGGCCGTGCAGTGCGGCGGAAAAATCCAGCTGGGAATCTGTGACTAATGCAAAACTCAGCCTAGAGCGAGCTCTCATATCAGCCAGCAGTTCACTCCTAAAGTATGACGCGAAGACTGCGGGCAACACTGATAAGTCACAAACTTTCAATAATCCACTGAGACGCAGCTCAAGCTGTTGCCAATTGATTACTTTTACCAATGTACCAATCAGCATCTGTATCTAACTGCTGCAAAGACTTTTCATAGAAACAGGCTTGTAGGCACCAAGGGCAATCTTCTCTTGCCCTAGAATAACCTTTGATTTTCTCCTCTGATTAGTGAATCATTATTAGATCTTCTACTGATAAAAGATCAAGGCTATGGGACTCATTCCTGAAACACAAGCAGAACAAATGTATCTGTAAATTGTTTGTGTAACCATTCTCACGTAAACTGTCCCATTGACAATTTACAAGCAGTTCAGACATTTTTTTTTTAATTACATTGACGCAATAAGTTTGGGCCTTATTTATGAAACATAAACAGGATAAAGTTCTGTGTGAATGATTCATAAATCTCTTCATAGACAAATTTGTCCCATTGAATTGAATGCAATAATGTTTACGTAAGAATGTTTTTACATTCGCTCGTACTAGTGAATAATGCCCAATGATTTTAACAATTGATTTTCATATGAACCATAGAATCTGCATAATGTGCAGTATGTACTGTATTCTACCAATTATAAAAAAAATGAACTGCATCTTGTTTTTTGCATTCAAAACGATGTACAAAAGAATCGTTAACGTTTTACACACAAATTTGTTTGAAGTTCGGAATGGAATATAAGCATAGCGTATTATGTACTATATGCTAAATCTATTAATTTATTTAAATGTTATGTGAAACTGTATACAGAGTGCAATGATAATAGTTTTTTTGCATTGGCAATAAATTACGTAAAAATGGTTTTACAAGTGGTTTCAGCATATATTTGCATTTCTGTGTATATAGTTCGTACAGTCATTCTTATGTCATTTATGTGACAATTTACATGAGTTTGGGCCTTATTCATGAAATATGAGCAGAACAAACTTCTGTGAATGATTCACAAATCCTGTCATAGACAAATTGACCCATAAAATTAAATGCAACCATTAACGTAAGAATTGTTTACGTACGATTTACGCAGAAATTAGTTTAGCTTGTGTTTAGTAAATAGTGCCCAATGATTTTAACAACAGATTAGTGAACAAAATAGTGAACTGCATCAGGTTTGTTTTTCCTTTGCATTCACAACAATTTATGTAAGAACGATTAACATTTTACGTATGAATTAGATGTGATCGTGTTTAATGAATAACACCATATGTCCGTGCAGTATACTACCTATATATATTTTTTTAATTGTAAACTGCATAGTTTGTTTTTCACATTCACAAGAATTAAATTAAAATTAAAATTGTCAATTGATAAACTTAAGCGAATTAATTGCACGGCATGCCGATTAATACATTGAATGAATCACAATTAATCACATATATCATTATTTTTGGAGAAATACCTGTAAATAAATTTAAGTAATTGAAATAATGCATAATAATTCCAATATTTATAAATATAGTATGTAGGGTCTGTAATACAAATATAATACAGATTGAAATTCAGTTTGAAATAAATGGCATTTTTGTGGCAGATGAATAAAAAACTGATTCGACAATCAAGTGGATTAAGAACTCAATATACTGTTTGTTTTGTTCTCATATCATTGAGCAATCATACAGTTGACAGCAAAAGTATACAGTATGCAGTGATACCGCATGTTTTCCGCATTTGCGAAAAATTGCGCATGGTTTTATGTAATTATATGTGCTCATGTTTAATGAACTAGATCCTATGTTTGGAACTGAATACAAGCACAATACTTAAAGGTGTTGTAAGTGATTTTTCATGGAAAAGAATGCAAAAAACTTTCCTACTGCCTTAAAGATATTAATGAAATAAGTGCCTTGAGATATCTCACTGCTCTCTGTGAAGGCTGTAAACAGCAAACAAAAATGTGTCTGCGGACCACGGACATTGACGCTTCACATATCAATCATTATGCTCATTCTCATTTGAAGCGGATCATTGGCTATGATGTTTGTCAGTTAAGGGTGCTATTGTGTCACTGTTGAATTTGACAGCTACAGGAACAAACAATACTGCTCTTTTGCTCGGTTTTGGTCTCAAAATGATCTTTGGAGGGTGGGGTTTGGCGTGAGGGGGCATATCTAATTCAACGGCTCAGTCACATAAAAGCTTCAGAATGCAAAAATCGCTTACAGCACCTCAAACCCAGGTTTTCCATGCATACTGAAAATATGCATACTGTGTGAAGTACACATACTTAATCTGCTAAAATAGAGCAAGCACTACAGTAGTATTCCATTCGGAACATTGATCAGTTTGTGCTGCAGTTTAAAATCTTATTTTAAATCACAATGTTTTACACATTTTTAACGGAAGACACAGAGCTTCTCTTTCACCTGAGAATGAGATGTTGAACCCTTGGAAGGAAATGGAGAAGTCAGAGATGAATCGGAGCTGTGCCTTGAAGTTTCCGTACAGCCCAGCATTGATTGGCAGGGGTCGTTGTGAACCGGTGAGGCGGGCGAGGGGCCGCAAAAAGCTGCCGTTTTCTGTGAGGAGCAGGTAGTCATGGTGATCCTCGAGGTGAAACGCATTAAACGTGAACTGCACTCCTGAACAGAAGATAGAATCAGATACCTCACATGTCAGAGAGTAGTAAGAGCTAAACTACTAACAAAGAATTTAAAGACCCAATGACATGTCTTGACGAAAGCAGTTTTCTTTCCTGTGTAGTGAGAGTTTGTATTGAATAACTTGTCTCTTTTTTTATATTTTTATAGTCAATAGTCTTTAGTTTACATCATAGCCTTTACAAGAACCATGATTTGCTACGTGCTATTGCAGATAGTATAAGGGGGATGATCAATATAATCCTAGAGAACGCTTGAATGGACAACAAATAAGATATACTCCTGAGTGCAACATGTGTCATCCATATTTTTGGTCCATTATCCAGTTAAGATAAAACCAAGGTTTTAATGATTTTAAATAAATAAATAAATGAAAAAAATATATTTTTCACATTATTAATGTCCTGACTATACATTGTGATCAGTTAAATGCCACTTTGGTGAATAAAAGTACAAATTTCTTTCCGTAAGAGCAAGATTTGTCCATTATTCCAAATTTTGGCCACTAGTGTGTGTGTATATATATATATATACCAGGTTCCAAAAGTTTGGGATAATGTACAGATTTTGCTCTTACGGAAAGAAATTGGTACTTTTATTCACCAAAGTGGCATTTAACTGATCACAAGATATAGTCTGGATATCAATAACGTGAAAAATTACTATTAAAATTACAAACATTGTCCACATGAAACAATGACAGCTTTTCAGATCCTTGGCATTCTAGCTGTCAGTTTGTCCAGATACTTTGGTGACATTTCACCCCATACTTCCTGTATCACTTGCCATAGATGTGACTGTCTTGCCGTGCACTTCTCACACACCTTACAGTCTAACTGATCCCACAAAAGCTCAATGGGGTTAAGATACGTAACACTCTTTTCCAATTATCTGTTGTCCAATGTCTGTTTCTTTGCCCACTTTATCCTTTTCCTTTTGTTTCAAAAGTGTCTTTTTCTTTGCAATTCTTCCCATAAGTCTTGCACCACTTGAGACTTCTCTTTACTGTTGTACATGAAACTGGTGTTGAGCGGGTAGAATTCAATGAAGCTGTCAGCGGAGGACATGTGAGGCATCTATTTCTCAAACTAGAGACTCTGATGTACTTATCCTCTTGTTTAGTTGTACATCTGACCTTCCACATCTCTTTCTGTCCTTGTTAGAGACTGTTGTCCTTTGTCTTTGAAGACTGTAGTGTACACCTTTGTAAGTCTTACTAGCATACTAGCATTGTATAGACTTCATTCCTCAAAACAATGATTGACTGATGAGTTTCTAGAGAAAGCAGTTTCTTTTTTTGTTGTTGACATTTTGGACCTAATATTGACCTTAAGACATGTTAGTCTATTGCATACTGTTGCAACTCAAAAACAAACACAAAAACAATGTTTAGCTTCATTTAAAGAACCAAATAGCCTTAAACTGTGCTTGATATAATGGCAAGTGATTTTCTAGTACCAAATTAGCAATTTAGCATGATTACTCAAGGATAAGATGTTGGAGTGATGGCTGCTGGAAATGGGGCCTGTCAAGATTTGATCAAAAATGACTTTTTTTCAAATAGTGATGGTGCTGTGTTTTACATTAGTAATGTCCTGACTATCTCTTTGGTGAACTAAAGTACTAATTTCCTTCCGAAACAGCAAAATCTGTACATTAACCAAACTTTTTTATGCATATATTATAGATTTCTGAGGTGATTTTACATTTCTACACCAAGTACCAATTAATAAAATGGAATTAAGTTAAACTATTATAAAATAATAGATATAAACTTTTACATTAGGCAGACACTTTTATATGCAATATATAATCAATTAAATATTTGATAAAATGCTTTTATTAACTTCAGAAATTTCCAGGACTTTTTCATGTCTGGAAATCACAATTTTTACATTTCTTTTGCACAGTTTCAAGAAACCCCTTAAATTAAGAAAACCATGTTAAAAACAACCTTTATTTAAAACCCATTCTTTTATATAAAGGCATAGTTCACCCCAAAATAAAAATTCTCCCTTATTTACTCTAAATCTCCACTTTAACTTTCACTTTTACATTTGAAAGTTACATGTGGTGCCTGTTTAGTTTCAATTTCACATCTGAAAGTGAAAGTTAAAGTGGAGATTTAGAGTACAAAAGGACTTAAATATTGCTCTGTTTCTTACCCACACCTATTATTTTGCTTCTGAATATATGGATTTAAAAACTGGAGTCATAAAAATTACTTTTATTTTTCTTTTATATTCTTCTAAAATCTTAAATTGTGTTCTGCAGAACAAAGAAAGTCATACACATCTGGGATGGCATGAAGGTGAGTAAATGATTAAATAATTTTCATTTTTGGATGAACTATCCCTTTAAAAATGTATATGCATTGCCACTAAGGGTTTTCCAAGCTTTAGAAGATTCATGCAACCGGCTTCTCATATTACAACATTTTCCATGGCTGTGGCAACCATAAAAAACAAACATGGACTAAAATTCACAAAACTCCAAATGAATGGGGTCTTTAAGGAAATGAGACACTAAGATGATATACATTTTAAGTCAAAACTGTAAGTGGATATACTGGTTAAATGCACACTCGCAATGTATTCATAGACACCTGTAATTAAGATTGATCGTTTCAAAATCTGTAGTGTGTCATCTTCTATAGACAGCACATTAAGATTTATGTGGAAGGTCTCTTGAGTATCTTACCTTTGCCATGGCTGACCTCCACAGTCCATGTGCAGTTTAATGAGTTGGGATAGAGCTCTGGAAAGCCGGGAGAGAGAATAACGCCCTCAGGGCCGTGCACGTCACCTCCACACAGAGCTGCGAGAAGACAAACACAGAATCTTAAAAAGATCGGGAACTTTACAGGAACTAAAGAAGAGCAAAGAAGCAACTGTTCCTGTATCATTTTCAGTGCTTGGAATTCTAATCCTTGAACCTGAATTCTGTCATGAATGTTAATGAGGTAAGATGAGAAAATAAACTTATTTCAGGATATATTATTTCAAAGCAACTATTTATACTGAGTTGTGGTTGCTACGCAGTTGCTAAGGTGGTCTCAAAGGGGCTTAGGAAACCTTATCAGAGTGTTTTCACACAAACTGATAACTGAAATAGGCTTGTTGCATTATCTCGGTACCTCTTAAGCTATTGATTAGAGAATATAGAGATCTTAAGTAATGATCAAAGAAAAAAGAAAGAGGAAAAAAAAGCATTTTAGTCTCACACCAAAGATCTACTGAGAAATACTAATCACAATCACAGATAATGCTATGAAACTGAATTTCATTTTTTGAAAAAGGCATTGGAAATGTGTATATAATGCCTTAAATTGCTGTTTATGTACTATAAGCATAGTATGCCAATTTTGATTCATCCATAGCTGTTAGTACTGCTGGAGATGCCCCAAACTAAGACTGAACCTCAGAATTCAAGGAATGCACAGAGAGTTCCTCCGTGACTTCATCTTTAATGATAATGAATGTCAGCGCTGCAACCAGCGAGATGATAAAAGAGTCTAGCGCCGCGGGCTCAACATCTGCCTAAGTGTGTCGAAGACTCTTTCTCTTTCCCCTCAGGCACTGTGACAGACCCAAAATATTTCCTCTATATTCTATTCATACAGAATGACAATGTCATTAAAACTTAATAAGCTAAATGAACTAGTCCCATAATCATAGTTTTTATAGAAATAAGAAAATGCTGCTATTAGGTTAGTGATCATGAAATAAAACTGATCATATTTAATTTCTTAATACATGTTCCTAGTTTTATTGTGCATGATTCATTGGTGTATTTTATTCCAAATAATAAATAGTTTGTCTTTATAAACCTTCATCTAAAAGTAATAATTTATCAGCTCTCAAAGTGACACAGTTGCACATAAAAAGACAAAACTGTAAGAATTTAGTCACATCATCGGACTGGAATTTAATAATAGGATGTTCTGTAACACTTTAGAAAACGATTACTTTACTAATGCCTTGAAATACACATTAGCTCTGCTCTAAAACCTAGCAAGATGCTTACGCAGGCAGCAGAGAGTTTAAAAACAAAACGCATAATGATATGATGGCACCATTTAAAAATAACAACAATGGAACATGTCCAAAAAATATGGTATTATCATGGTACCATGTCAAAGAAATGTAATACTTTGGTAAATATCGAAAAACATGTTATTGCTATGGAACATGTCCAAAAATATGGTTTAACCATAGTAAATGTCCAGAATAGTATTATGATGGTACGAAGTCCAAAACAACCATGGTATGTAATAATACCATATAACATGTCCAAAAAACATGGTATTACCATTTTATATGTCCAAAAATGTGGTATTATCATGGTACATGCACAGAAAACATAGCACAATCATTGTACTTACCCAAAAACATGGTATTACCATGGAATATACCCTAAAACTTGGCAATATCATGGAACATGTCCAAAAAACATGGTATTACCATGGAACGTACCCTATAACATGGCAATACCATGGAACATGTCCAAAAACATGGTATTACCATGGAAAGTACCCTAAAACATGGCAATACCATGGAACATGTCCAAAAAACATGGCAATACCATGGAACATGTCCAAAAACATGGAAATATCATGGAACATGTCCGAAAAACATGGTATTACCATGGAATGTACCCTAAAACATGGCAATACCATGGAACATGTTGAAAAAACATGGTATTACCATGGAACATGTCCAAAAACATGACAATACCATGGAACATGTCCAAAAAACATGGCAATACCATGGAACATGTCCAAAAACATGGTATTACCATGGAATATGTTCAAAAAACATGGCAATACCATGAAACATGTCCAAAAACATGGCAATATCATGGAACATGTCCAAAAAAAATGGTATTACCATGGAACATGTCCAAAAACATGGCAATACCATGGAACATGTTGAAAAAACATGGTATTACCATGGAACATGTCCAAAAACATGGCAATATCATGGAACATGTCCAAAAAACATGGCAATACCTTGAAACATGTCCAAAAACATGGCAATATCATGGAACATGTCCAAAAAACATGGTATTACCATGGAACGTACCCTAAAACATGGCAATACCATGGAACATGTCCAAAAAACATGGCAATACCATGGAACATGTTGAAAAAACATGGCATTATCATGGAACATGTCCAAAAAACATGGTATTACCATGGAACATGTCCAAAAAACATGGCAATACCATGGAACATGTTGAAAAAACATGGTATTACCATGGAACATGTCCAAAAACATGGCAATATCATGGAACATGTCCAAAAAACATGGCAATACCTTGAAACATGTCCAAAAACATGGCAATATCATGGAACATGTCCAAAAAACATGGTATTACCATGGAACGTACCCTAAAACATGGCAATACCATGGAACATGTCCAAAAAACATGGCAATACCATGGAACATGTTGAAAAAACATGGCATTATCATGGAACATGTCCAAAAAACATGGTATTACCATGGAACATGTCCAAAAAACATGGCAATACCATGGAACATGTTGAAAAAACATGGTATTACCATGGAACATGTCCAAAAACATGGCAATATCATGGAACATGTCCAAAAAACATGGCAATACCTTGAAACATGTCCAAAAACATGGCAATATCATGGAACATGTCCAAAAAACATGGTATTACCATGGAACATGTCCAAAAAACATGGCAATACCATGGAACATGTCCAAAAAACATGGTATTACCATGGAACGTACCCTAAAACATGGCAATACCATGAAACATGTCCAAAAAACATGGCAATACCATGGAACATGTCCAAAAAACATGATATTACCATGGAACATGTCCAACAAACATGGCAATATCATGGAACATGTCCAAAAAACATGGCAATACAATGGAACATGTTGAAAAAACATGGTATTACCATGGAACATGTCCAAAATCATGGCAATACCATGGAACATGTCCAAAAACATGGCAGTACCATGGAACATGTCCAAAAACATGGCAATACCATGGAACATGTCCAAAAAACATGGTATTACCATGGAACATGTCCAAAAAACATGGCAATACCATGGAACATGTCCAAAAAACATGGTATTACCATGGAACGTACCCTAAAACATGGCAATACCATGGAACATGTCCAAAAACATGGTATTACCATGGAACATGTCCAAAAAACATGATATTACCATGGAACATGTCCAAAAAACATGGCAATATCATGGAACATGTCCAAAAAACATGGCAATACCAAGTAACATGTCCAAAAAACATGGTATTACCATTGTACATTTTCAAAAATGTGGTATTATCATAGTACATTTAAAAAAAAAAGTTGGTAAAATCATGGAATATGTTTTTACATGATAACACCATAGTACATGTTTAAAAATGTTTGTATTGCCATAGTACATGTCCTGAAACATGATATTTTCATGGTACATCCCCTTTAACATGTCCAAAATAACTACAGTATTATGATGGCCCCATGTCAATAAACATGGTAATACATTTACATTTACATTTATGCATTTGGCAGACACTTTTATCCAAAGCGACTTACAGTGCACTTATTACAGAAACAATCCCCCCAGGGCATCCTGGAATTAAGTGTTTTGCTCAAGGACACAATGGTGGTGCTGTGGGGATCGAACCAGAGACCTTCTGATTAACAGTTATGTGCTTTAGCCCACTACGCCACCACCACTCCATAGTGGTGGTAATACCATGGTACATATAAAAAAGCATGGTATTACCATGGTGCATGTCCATAAATATGGTAATACCATGCACTGGTAGGACATTGACGTCCAATAAAATCATGGTATTTACATGCTACATGTCATGAAGTAGTAGTAGCCTGATAACGTCCAAAAAATGTGGTATTACTATGAAATTGTGTCCAAATAAACATGGGAACACTATGATGTATGTAAGTGTATGAATGTGTGTAGAATCCTTCGGCATTATATAGCCTGTACAGTTAGATTTAAATTAAAATGTTGCTAAATATCCTTGTAATGGTTTAAAATATAATAAATAAATGAACAACACTAATTGGTCTTTTGGAGAAGTGTAATTGAGATGAAAGCTCACCGTCACATGTAGGCAGTGGATGATTCCACCAGTGGTTCTTCTCACACACCAGCTGTTCCTCATGGCTCAGTCTGTATCCAGGCTCACAGCCAAACAACACGACAGAGCCGATGGCAAGATCCTGCCCGTAACGAATCCCATTCACCGGCACACCAGGGTCCAGACATGAATGAGTGTCCAGAGTTACACCTGAAACCAAACGCACAAAGCAATTACAGAATGTGAGAGCAATGTTTTTGATTAGCATTGATTTTGTTCTTTGTATTTTATTGTATTTCTTAAGTTTATTTCAGTGCTTGTTTATTTCAGCTGCAGTTCTGTTATTTTACTGATTTTGCAACATTTCTATTTGAAAGCAGCTATTTTGCAAATGCTTTGTTAATAAGAAATTGTATTATATAATACAACTATAAGATTTTATACATTTTAAATTTATACAAATCATATTTCATTTAATTATATTGCATACTTTCATATTACATTGTTATTGTACTTGTACTATATGAAACTTGTTTATTCCAATTGCAATAATCTTTTACGGATATATTTAATTGCTCTTTGTAGGCAAATGACAAATGCACAGTTTGTGTAATGCCAATAAAGCACTCTAAATAAAAAAATAATAAAAAAAAAACTGGAAAGAAAAAAAGAGAGAGAGAGAGAGAGAGAGAGATAGAGTGAGAGAGAGAGAGAGAGAGAGAGAGGAACATTATAAAGAGAAATCCTCAAGCTGTTTGCTTGTGTGTAGAGACAGATACGATTCAGTTTCAAATATAATTTCTCAGGCAAAAGACCCACAGTTAATAAAAACGGCCAGCTCACTTTCATAAAAGAGCTTAAAGCCGCTGTTAGAGCGACTGTTATCAGTGGTGAAGAGAAGATACAGGAAGTTGCCGCTGCTGAACAGGAACTGAGGGACCTGGGTGCCGTTTAGAGAGGCGATGAGGGGCGAGAGGAGATTAGGCCCATCGTGAACCTCGAGAAAGTCATAATTGAGTTCTGTCTGAAACCTAATGGGAAAAAGAGATCATAGAGAAGAGATAATTAAAATTACAACAAGAAACACAAACACACACAGCTCATTACACATGACCGCCCAACTGTTTCCACAATGAGTGCTTCTCTTAATGAGAAGTCACACATATGGCCAGTGTTCACACTACTGTGTATTGTTGGGATCAAACTGATTCTTAAAGGGATAGTTCCCCAAAAAATGAAAATGCTCTCATCATTTACTCACCCTCATGCCATTCTGGATGTGTATGACATTCTTTCTCCAGCAGATTTTTAGAATATCTCACTGGAGTGGTGGTGATGGTGTAGTGGTCTAAGCACATAACTGGTAATCTGGTAATCAGAAGGACACTGGTTCAAACCCCACAGTCACCACCATTGTGTCCTTGAGCAAGGCACTTAACTCCAGGTTGCTCCAGGGGGATTGTCACTGTAATAAGGGCTCTGTAAGTTGCTTTGGATAAAAGCGTCTGCCAAATGCGTAAATGTAAATGTAATACAGAAGACTCCAGTGTGCACATCCATATCTTCAGAAGGGATACAACAGGTGTGGGTCAGAAATAGATAAATATTTAAGTCCATTTTTAACTCTAAATCTCCACTTTAACTTTCACTTGCAGATGTTAAAGTGAAACCAAACAAGCAACACATGTGACTTTCAGATGTAAAAGTGAAAATGGAGATTTATAGTAAAAAAGGATTTACATTTTGATGTGTTTCTTGATCTTCGGAGCTACAAAGGTCTGATCAGCATTCATTTGTATTGTATGGACCAACAGTGTTGAGATAGTCTTCTAATCATCTTTGTTTGTGCTCTGCTGAAGAAAGTAAGCCATACACATCTGGGATGGCATGAGGGTGAGTAAATGATGAAAGAATTTTCTTTTTTTGGGGAACTATCCCTTTGATGTGGAGAATAAACAGATTTACTTCAGTGAGCTGGAATTTAAAGGGATAAAGTAGTTAATTAATTTTAATGTTAAAAATGTAATGTTCAGTTCTTCCGTAGAACACAAAAGGAGATATTTTGAGTAATCATCAATCTTTTATTTTTCTTTTATTTCTTTTTTCAATACAACAAAGCATACATTGAGCAGGGGCTGTCAGGCTCCAAAAAGGATCAAATAACACTATAGAAGTGCTCCATATGACTCAAGCGCTATATTTCAAATATTATACAGCTGTATGATAGTTTTGTGTGAAAAAAAGTCTAAGAATCATCCCCTCTATCATGGCTCTCAAATCTGATTGTGTTTGCACATGTTCAAACTTAACTTTTTGCTTTCAGTCCACAGCTATGCAAGAACTAGAAAGTTTTACAAATTAGGTGCTTGAGATTTGGTGAGATTTGAGTAGGCCTATTTAATATAAAAATAATGTTAATAAATGAAATAAAAATGTAATTATAAGCATCTATTTTCCAAATGGTTGGACAACACAAATAAAAAAATATTTTGTACAATTATAAAATGTTACACAAATTATTTAATTATTTAACTTTTTGTTAAATTCATAGATTTCTACTATTTAATTTTTTTATGTTTAATTAATTACAAAAATAATACATTTATCTGAGCTATTTTATTTAGTTTTTTAAGGTTACAGATTTATTCTGGTTGACATTGTTATTTTACTGGACTTTTTAACTCTTTAGGTTTATAATTATAAGCATATATTTTGAATATGGCTTAACAATAAAAATTATTTCATACAATTATAAATGTTAAAGATTAAAAAAATTATTTTACATTTTTGAATAAATAAAATTAATGAATTAAAAATTAAATACATTTCCTTGCACTATTTTATTAATTTTTTTATTCAGGTTTGATGCCAATGATGATGCATGCGAAAACAAAAAACGTTTGATGTCAAACTTGGCACAATATATTTTAATGTATGCAGGTGTGATTTAAGAGCTAAAAGGTAGCGAAAGATTTCTTTCGGAAGGAAGAAAGAAAGAAAGAAAGAATAGTCATATAGGTTTAAAACAACACAAGAGTGAGTAATTGACGACAGAATTTTTATTTTTGGCTAAACTACTCCTTAAAGATGCAACGTAAAAATGGAACTTTCAACCACACTGTCAAGAGGCAAAAAATCTTCGCTTGTCCAGTGAAGCACTCTGCTTTGTGTTTTATCTGGAAGCATTAGCTCCTCGGAGTCTTATATATCACACTCAAGATCTGATGCTATTTCAATGCCCGACTCAAGGGAAGCATTGCTATGCTAATGAAATAAAGTCAACCATTTGTAACTTGATATGGATTAATTCCATTCCCCTTTTATGGGCGTCCTTGATGGGCACCACGCAGAGCAATAGATTTATACAGAAAAGCAGCACTCATATGGATCAAGCCCCGTCGACATAACACTATGTAATCATTTATAAAGACACTAATGGTGACCGTCTCGCATGTGCTCTCTGTCTATGCGCTATGAAAAACATAAATCTGAAACAATACCATCCTTCATACGTTTCTACACATGAACTTTCAGCTGTGATCAGCTGAGGATTATGATTCAATTATATTTGACATTAGACTTTATTAACTCAGCTTTTACAGAATATTGCAACAGACCGCCTTTATCAAAACCTACATGGCCTTTGCACTCAAGGGACTTGATGTTTTATCCTTGGAAATATATACGTAGAGGTAGAAATATGAATATGTTGCTAGATTGCCATATTTCTAACTCTGATATGTACTCAAATGATGTGTTGGTGAATCTCAAGAAACCTGTCAAGAAAATATCCCTGTGAAATTTCACTCCAAAATCAAAGGAAAAAAAAAAAAAACTAAGAAACTGTATTTAACATATAGAAAATAATAGGCTTTGTTTTCCTTATGCAAAATACAATTAGGTGTTTCTGTTGATTCTGGGGTGAAATGTGACCAGGACAAGTTCTTGACCGGCTTTGTGAGATTCAGCCTTGTCTTCTTGGAGTTCTCTTGTCCCCAGACATGAATCCAAACAAAGCCTTGGTGTGCTCTATTCTCGGAGCTATCCAACAAACCTGTCAAAGCTTATCTTGATGGAGCGTCCCACCTCAGCCTCAATGACCCACTCACAGCTCAGGGAGTCTTTGTAGTAGCCGGGCCACCCCGGGGACAAGATGACCCCCACCGGAGCGGTGAAATGACCTCCACATGGAGCTGCAGGAAACAGACACTGGGTTTTATATTTTACGGCATCAAACACTTAAAGTTCTCAGATGGAATGATATGGAATGTTATAGGGTTCTCCTATGGCATCATAAGGAAATTAAAGGTTCTCCTGTGGCATCATATGGAACTTAAAGGTTCTCCTGTGGCATCATATGGAACTTAAAAAGATTCACCTTTGGCACCATATGCAACTTTAAAGGGTTCTCCTATGGCAGCATAAGGAATTTAAAAATGTTTTTCCTATGACATAATATGGAAACTAAAAAGGTTCTCTAATGGCATCAAATGGAACTTAATATTATTATCCTACAGCATCAAATGGAACTTAAAAATGGTTCTCCTATGGTATCGTATGCAACTTAAACAGGTTATCCTATGGCATCACATGGAACTTAAAAGGGTTCGCCTATGACATCATAAATAACTTAAGCAGGTTATCCTATGGCATTATATGGAACTTAAAATCATTCTCCTATGGCATCATATGCAATTTTAAAGGGTTCTCCTATGGCATCATATTTAACTTAACAGGGGTTCTCCTATAGCATCCTATGGAACCTAAAAAGGTTCTGTTATGGCATCATATAGAACCTAAAATAGTTTTCCTGTGACATCATAAGGAACTTAATTAAGCAGGATCTCCTATGGCATCATAAGGAACTTAAAAGGGTTCTACTGTGACATCATATGGAACTTAAACAGGTTCTGCTATGGCATCAAATGGAACTTAACAGGTTTTCCTATGGCATCATATGGAACATAAATGGGTTCTCCTATGGCATTGTATAGGATGTAAGGGTTCTCCTATGACATCATATGGAATTAAAAAGGGTTTTCCTATGGCATCATGTATAATTAAATGTGTTCTCCTATGGCATCTTATGGCACTTAAAAGATTCTTCAACAGCATCAAATGGAATTTGAAAAGGATTTTCCTATAGCATCACATGGAACTTAACAGGTCTTCCTATGGCATCATATATAACTTAAAAAGGTTATCCTATGGCACAATTTGCAACTTTAAAATGTTCTGCTATGGCATAATATGGAACTTTAAAGGGTTCTCCTATGGCATCATATGGAACTTAAAAGGGTCCTCCTATGGCATCACATTGAACATAAAGGGAAAATTGAAACTGAAACCAAAAATTCTCTCATCATTTACTCACCCTCATGACATCCCAGATGTGCATCCCTTCTTTCTTCTGCAGAATGCAAACAAAGATTTTTAAAAGCATATCTTAGCTCTGTGGGTCTATACAATTTATGTGAACGGTGACCAAAACTTTGAAGCTCCAAAAAGCACATAAAATGAGCATAAATGTAATCCTAATGACTCTAGTTTTCTTCTCAAGCGAGCTAATCGATTTTGGGTGAGAACAGGCCAAAAAATAATTCCTTTTTCACTGTAAAACTTGACATTGCAATCTCTAGGCATGATCATGATTTCAAGCTCAATTAAATTTCCTAGTGTTTGACGCATATGCTAGATGGCGCTAGGCAGTGTAATCGAGCTTGAAATCATGATAGCCAAGGAGACTGCTGATTTAAAGTTTTATAGTGAAATAGGAGTTATATTTTGGTCTGTTCACACCGAAACCCGATCATATCACTTCATAAGACTTAGATTAAACCACTGGAGTTTTATAGGTTACTTTTTGATTCCTTCATGTCCTTTTCGGAGCTTCAAAATTCTGTTCACCATTGAATGGACCTACAGAGCAGAGACTTTCTTCTAAAAATCTTCATTTGTGTTCTGCAGAAGAAAAAGTCATGCACATTTGGGATGACATGAGGGTAAATAATGAGAACATTTTCATTTTGGGGCCAACTATTTCTTTAAGACCTCTCATAGCTTATAGTTTTAATAAAACATTTTTTTTTACAGATGTGTGAGTACTGTTTTGAGTCTAGATCTTTTCAGACCCCACAAACAACTGAATAACTTGAATAAGTTAACATTGTTGGTGTTTCTCAAATGTGTCAATGTTTTTGCCTTTTTCCTAAACACTCGTTGGTACAATAATTCTCATAAAAATGGGAACTAAGAAACTTTTTAGCAAGTTTGAGGGAAGTAATTTGGAAATAACTTTCAAATATTACCCTTAAAACATTGAAAAGCAAATCAAAGCCCAGTTCTGAAAATGTTTACAGGTCACAAACTCTTTCACCTACCTTCACACTTGGGGATCAAACCACTCCACATGACCTTTCCCGCCTCCAGCTTGCACAAAATCGTGTCCGAGCCTTGCGTTTTTATGAATCCCTCCTCACACACAACTGATATGGAACTTCCCAGCTGGAAATTATTGCCAAAGCGTTTGGCATTCATTGGCACTCCGGGATCCGGGCACTCATTGTGACCAAATGCTGCACAAATAACAACAAAGCAGAGATATTGTTATTTGCGATGTGACTTACTTAATGAAATGGTAGTGAAAGAGCAGACAGATAATGGAATAGTAAGCTATAAGAAACAGAGGATTGTGGATAAGCATTAAAGAGCTTCATATGTCGCAGAGGCATCTGATGATTATTTTGGCTGAGCTAATGGTATGATGTTCACAGAACCGGATTAAGTAGTTTGATGCCGGTGGATAAATGACTTTTGATTTAAGAAGCATAAATATGGGAGTCACGTGATACCATGCGAGGAACGGATGTGTAAAAGGTGGTAAACCGGAGAGATTCGAAAACACTGTCATCCTGTTGTACTCACGTAGCAGCCGAGTGGGCCGGCTCACTGATCATTCACTGCACCTTTTTTTGTGCTGTTTCTGCTTAGTGGCTGGAGTTAATATTGTAGAGTAACACACCTTCAGGACATTGTTATGGATGAATCTACATGCTCTTTGTGCTGGTTCCGCCTATCGGCTGGAGTTTATTTTGAGGAGTCAATGGAGTGAATAAGTCATTTTGTTGTACTCACATTGCAGCGAAGTGGGCCGGCTCACTGAACATTTGTTTGACTATTTGTGGAATCTGTGCGCTTTTGTGTTGCTTATTCCACCTATTGGCTGGAGATTGTTTTAGAGATTATCTTTTGATGTGTAATTATGTATCACAAAACTTGTATAGAAACACCAGACATGAGCAATCTGACATCAAAGTGGTCGGTGGGGTTCTCGTAGGCGTGCATGGACTGTTTGAGTTTGGAGGGATGGACGCCAGTTGGTGATGTCGAGCGCATGGTTAATGCACATGCTTTTCTTTTTCTGTTTGTTTGGTTCTGGGGGAATGTTCAGGTTTTGACTGTTGCAATAATGTTGGAATGTGGTCTTTATAATCTTGCTTTTGACACACAATCTATTTTCTATTATATGTCAAAATTTCAAATGTTAATATAAGTGGATTGTCTGTCTCCATGTGGAATGCAAATGGGATGGGATAAAAAGAAGGAAGGTTATTTAACTGACGACTGAGCAAAAACATTCTCTTGATTCCGAGATAACCTTGGAGGAGTTTGGCGAGGTAAATAAGGCCTTGCCTACAGGAAAGACTCCGGGGCCAGACAGCTTTGCCGCAGAATTTCTTTTAGATCTTATGCTACAGAACGGACACCACTTCTAGAATTGATACGGAATCATTAAAAAATGGAAAGCTACCGCCCACCATGACACAAGCCCAGATCAAACTGATTCTTAAAAAGGACAAAGATCCAAGTGAGTGTAACAGTTACTATCCAATTTCCCTGATCAAGCTAGACATTAAAATATTGTCTGAAATTTTGGTTAACCGATTAAGTAAAGATATGACATCTCTTATACATATAAAATCAGGTGTGGTTTATTCAGGGCAATAACACTTCTGATAACATTAGGTATTTCATTAATTTGACGTGGGCAGTGGCGAACAATCAGAATCCAGTAGCTGCCATCTCACTTGATGTCAAAAAGGCATTGATATTGTAGAATGAGATTATCTTTTTATGATTTTGGAAATGTACGAATTCGGAAATACTTTTATTGGGTGGATTAACTTACTTTTTAGACACCCGGTAGCGGCGGTTCAAACAAATGCATTAATTTCACATTATTTTACTCTGGATTAAGGCACCCGACTGGGTTTCCCTCTTTCCCCCTTATCTTTCTGTCTTGCCCTGGAACCATTATCAGCCGCGATAAGCCTACTGCCCGGTAACGGCTTTTCAGCTGGGTGCCTTCCAGTGGCCCAAACAGGGCATGAAGTATTTGGGTATTTTATTCCCAGCAAATTTGTGTGATTTAGTTCGAGTTAATTTTAGCCCTTTAATAAAAAGGTTTTCGAACGATGTGGGCAGGTGGGCTTCATTACATTTATCTATGATTGGGAAGGTTAATGTTATTAAAATTAAATGTATTCCAAAATTCAATTACCTGCTACAATCTCTCCCTATATATGTCCCCATCTCTTATTTCAAGCAATTTGATAGCATAAGGAAGTCTTTCATTTGATATGGTAAACGTCCCAGATTACATTTCAGTAAGTTACCTAGGCCGATTGACAAAGGTGGGCAAGGCCTCCCCAAGATTTTGATTTATTATTATGCATTCGTTCTCAGACACTTGGCTCATTGGTCACTTCCACCTGAGTTTCCCTGCCAGGTGTCTGTTTGTCGGTTCCTGTCTGTCCCAGCCCTGTGTCTCCAGCCCAGCCAGACTGCCCTTATCCAGCCCTGAACTATTGCGTCTTCCCCTAGAGGGTAGTTTTCTTTATTTTTAAGTTTGAATAAAGTACATCCTAATTTCAGCATCTGAGTCCTGCCTTTTCACCTACCCTAACCTGACACACAAGCATAAACTACATTTATAATATTTCTGCGTACATTTTTAAGCTTGAAAGTGAGGCGCTATCCACTGCACTTGCATCTTAAAGATTTATTCATTAAATATGTTATTTAAAAAAGTGATATTCATTAAAACATCTCACTCTGTGTTCCAGATAAGATAGTCGAATGGGTTCAGAATGACATGAAAGTGAGTAAAATCTGACAGATTTATTTTTATTTATATTTATTAATATAGATAATATAAAAGTCTTCTAGTTAAGAGCCAACAATCTTATAGAAATCATTTATAATAGTATAGAAATAGAATAGTATGTATAATTTATAATAATAACTTAGAATAATAGAAGATATTTATATAGAATTTTAATCACATTTTATGTCAATAATAACTTTTGCCCATTTTTACATTTTGTTAAATAAACAGCTGATATGTCTCATTACACTTATAGTCAAATATAGTTATTATCCAAGTATTCAATGCATAGAGAAAACCTGCATACTGTGCCTAGTAAACATACAGCAAAAACCGGCAGCATGAGTAGTGTGCTAGTATGCCATTCCAAATGCAGCCTAAATCTTAACTATTAAGAAACACTATTATGCATCCAAACCATTCAAAAAGAGATTCACTCACTGCTGTAGGTGATGTTAAACCCTCGGCCAGACATTGAATGGTCTGCCTGGAACTCCAACTGTAGGATGTTGGAGTTGCTGGTAAGGTGGGATGGGACCTCCGCACCAGAATAGCGTCCCAGCACCACACCGTCCACCAGCTCCCCATCCCGTACCGCCAGAAAGTCGTATGGAGGCTCTAGATCGAAATCGTTAAAGGCCAGGTGGATGCGGCTGCCTGGTTCAGCTATGATCAGCCAGACGCAATTGAGGTTGTTGCCGTAACCTTCCGGATAGTCTGGAGATAGAACGGTTCCCATGGCAGCCGTAAAGTTGGACATACAGGGAACTGAGAGAGGAAATTTGAATTGTGTAAGTCATGTTATATGACTGTTAAAGCAGCATAGACCATTCTGAAAGGAATAGTTCACGCAAAAATGAAAATGCTATCATCATTTACTCATCCTCATGCCATCCCATATGTGTATGATTAACACAAACAAAGATTTTTTGGAGAATACTTCAACTCTGCAGGTCCATAGAATGCAAGTAAATAAGTACAAAAATTTTGAAGCTCCAAAAAAGCACATAAGGGCAGCATAAAATTATTCCATATGATGCCATATGGTGGTTAAATCCATATATTCAGAAATAATATGATAGGTGTGGATGAGAAACAGTCAATTAGTTAAAAGTTATTTTTTACTATAAATGATCCTCCCTGCCCAGTAGGTGGCGATATGCACGAAGAATACAAATCGCCATAAACATAAGAAGGATGTGAAAGTGAAAGCAGAGATTTATAGTAAAAAGTGTTCAATATTAATCTGTTTCTCACCCACACCAATAATATCTACACTGAAGACATGGATTTAACCACTGGAGTCTTATGTATTATTAACAATATTGTTAAACTTTTACTAATCCAAATAGTATAAAATCAAATCCCACCCTACATTTTTTAACATCCTGTTTCATTCAGGAATATGTCACATTATCGACATAAAACGGATTGCGAATTGTGTTTCATGTTGACTTTAAATGCATCAGCTCTGCCAAGATTCACATCACACACAAATGCCTCGCAGCTGCAAATTAAGCAAAAACACACAGCCAGCAGGTAAACTAATAGAAAGCAAATCTTTTAAAGGCCGCACCTGTTTCCTTGATTATTGTATTGTAATCAAACCAGTAATTGTATTAAATCGTATTGTGCATTGGAAATTTTAAAACCCTTCGAACAAAACTTGTGCTATTTATTAGTCAAGCTCCGAGAGAATTGCCTTCTCATCATCTACCAGAGTGCAACAGTCCACTTGAGAGCTGTTAGCCCTATTTAACGGTGCTGCAGTCGCTTTGTTTACGCACTGAAATAAAATAAGCTTTTAATTAGTCTGACCTCTTGACATCGTTTCATTTAGACGTGTCTTATCTACTCAGATACAAAGGGCCATCAGCACTCATCCTCATAATGAGCTCACACAATAACAGGTCAGGAAGGTGTGACATTAAAACATATTGCCTGAATGCGTGCGACCCTCTAATAGGACACATGGCTAGAGTTTCTGTCAGCTTTTTTATGGGAGTGTTGGTCTCTCACACCCTTATGGACTGTATTGCATTTGCATTTAATTTATACAGTTGAAGTATGAAGTTTACCTTAGCCTAACACATTTAAACTCAATTCCTGACATTTAATCATAAAAAACATTTCCTGTCTTGGGTCGGTTTGGATCACTATTTTATTTAAGAATGTGAAATGTCAGAATAATAGTAGAGAAAAAAAATATTTATTTCTTTCATCACATTCCCAGTGGGTCAGAAGTTTACATACACTTTTTTAGTATTTGGTATCATTGTCTTGAAATTGTTTAATTTCAAACTTTTTGGGTAGCCTTCCAGAAGCTTCTCACAATAAGTTGCTGGATTTTTGGCCCATTCCTCCAGACACAACTGGTGTAACTGAGTCAGGTTTGTAGGCCTCCTCGCTCACAAACTCTTTTTCAGTTCTGCCCAGATTGAGGTCAGGACTTTGTGATGACCACTCTAATACCTTGACTTTGTTGTCCTTAAGCCATTTTGCCACAACTTTGGAGGTATGCTTGGGGTCATTGTCTATTTGGAAGACCCATTTACGACCGAACTTTAACTTCCTGTCTGATGTCTTGAGATGTTGCTTCAATATATCCACATCATTTTCCACCCCATGATTCACAGTTGGGATGGTATTCTTCGGCTTGCAAGCCTCACCCTTTTTCCTCCAAACATAGCGATGGTCATTATGGCAAAACAATTTCATCAGACTAGAGGACACTTCTCCAAAAAGTAAGATCTTTGTCCCCATGTGCACCTGCAAACTGTAGTCTGACTATTTTATGCCAGTTTTGGAGCAGTGGCTTCTTCCTTGCTGAGCAGCCTTTCAGGTTATGTCGATATAGGGCTCGTTTTACTGTGGATATAGATACTTGTCTACCTGTTTCCTCCAGCATCTTCACAATGTCCTTTGCTGTTGTTCTGGGATTGATATGCAGATTTTGCACCAAACTACATTAACCTCTAGGGAACAGAATGCGTCTCCTTCCTGAGCGGTTTAATTGATGTGTGGTCCCATGGTGTTTATACTTGTGTACTATTGTTTGTACAGATGAATGTGGCACATTCAGGCATATGGAAATTGCTCCCAAGGATGAACCAGACTTGTGGAGGTCCACTATTTGATTTTTTTCTAAGGTCTTGACTAATTAATTTTTTCTTTCTTTTCTCCCCTTTTCTCCTCTATTTGGAATGCCAAATTCCCAATGCACGCTAAGTCCTCATGGTGCTGTAGTGACTCGCCTCAATTCAGGTGGCGGAGGACGAATCTCAGTTGCCTCCACATCTGAGACCATCAATCTGTGCATTTTATCACATGTCACATGTGGAGGCTTCACACTATTCTCTGCGGCATCCACACACAACTCACCGTGCGCCCCACCGAGCGCGAACCACATTATAGTGACCACGAGGAGGTTACCCCATGTGACTATCCTCCCTTGCAACTGGGCCAATTTGGTTGCTTAGGAGACCTGGCTGGAGTCACTCAGCATGCCCTGGATTTGCACTTGCAACTCTAGGGGTGTTAGTCAGCGTCTTTACTCACTGAGCTACCCAGGCCCTCTTATAGTTTGCTAATAATAAATCTGTGGTTGGTTAAAAAAATTGTTTTAATGACTTCAACCTAAGTGTATGTAAACATCTGACTTCAACTGTAACAGCATTGCAAATAGGTCACTTATGAGGTTCCAAGTTGGTTAATATACTATCTTAGAAGGCAGTTGTCTATTTAGGCAGTAGGCAGCACACAAGGTTTTGGAAAAGGGTTAGTATTAATCACCGCCCAGTTTTGTTGTATGAAAAAGAGCAGTATGGATTTGTGTTCCATGTACAATAAAAAACACATTAAGGTTTGGAAATACATGAGGGTGAGTAAATAATGATAGAATAACATTTTTTAGGTAAGCTATCCTTTTAAGAACACTCACATATACAGATGGGGATGTTAGCAGACCACTGATTGTTATTTTGACAGGAAATCATTCGCTCGCCGATGAGCTCAAATCCAAACTGGCATTCAAAGCGCAGTACGTCCCCATTGGAGAAGCCGCCTCCCTCACGCTGTCCGTACAGAGGGATCCCAGGGTCCCCGCAACTTTCCTTGTCTATTTCTGTGGGTAGGCGAGAGCGGTGGGAAAACAGAAGTGAAGCTTCAGAGGCGGCAGAGTGATTTATGTGGGCAGTTTAAGAAGCACAGGCAGAGAAACACACTCACCTTTATAGTTGATCTTAAAGCCAATAGAGCCCACACTTTCATCAGACTGCAAATGCAGCCACATATGATGGGTCATACTGACGATGAGGTCAGGCACGAAACTGCCCGTTAACCTGTCAGTGCAAAGAGAACAAAAGACAGAAAGAGGTGCTGAGCTTAGCCTTATAGCATAGTACAATGGTACAGTGATGGTATCAATGATACTTTGATATACCATATATATAGCAATGACTGATTACCCTATTCATGTCCCAAGGTATTTACATGGTACTCCAAGACACTTCAAATAATACCAATAAAATAGTAATACCATCATCATTTTAGGTAATTGTCAGACTGTTTAAATGGTACTATAATTTACTTCAAAGAATACCATGGTATTAATTATCATGGTCGAGTCCCAAAACATAGCATTTCCATGTTATGGCCAAACAAGCATGTAATACCACTGTATCATACCCAAAAAGCATTGTATCACCAAGGTATAATGTCCAAAGTAATTTTTATAGTAAAACACTTTTCACAACACACATCTGTAACGGTTACCCTGTCTTGTCTCACTGTTGCCCTTTGTTTGTCATTTTGTCACTTTTGTTATTCCTTAGTTTTCACTTTTGTCACCCTTGTACCTCCAGAGTCTTCCTGTCAGCCCTCGTGTTCACTGTTCATTGTTTTCACCTGCCCTCGTTAAGTTTGCCATTTGCTTCTGTTTGATCTTCAACATCTCTCTGAGCAGCGCCGTCGTTCCAACGTGCTTCAAGGCCACCACCATCATCCCCATGCCAAAGAAGTCTTCAGTGTCCTGCCTCAACGACTACCGTCCCGTCGCACTTACACCCATCATCATGAAGTGCTTCGAGAGGCTCGTCATGAGGCAGATTAAGACCCAGCTGCCCCCCTCACTAGACCCACTGCAGTTTGCGTATCATTCAAACCGTTCAACGGACGATGCCATCACCACAACCCTCCATCTGGCCCTCACCCACCTAGACAATAAGGACTCATACGTTCGAATGCTGTTCATAGATTTCAGCTCAGCATTCAACACAATCATTCCCCAGCACCTGATTGGAAAGCTGAACCTGCTGGGCCTGGACACCTCCCTCTGCAACTGGATCCTGGACTTCCTGACTGGGAGACCTCAGTCAGACCGGATCGGGAACAGCACCTCCACCACCACCACACTGAGCACTGGGGCCCCCCAGGGCTGTGTGCTCAGTCCACTGCTGTTCACTTTGCTGACTCACGACTGTGCAGCAATGCACAGCTCGAATCACATCATCAAGTTTGCCGATGACACGACCGTGGTGGGTCTCATCAGCAAGAACGACGAGTCAGCATACAGAGAGGAGGTGCAGCGGCTGACGAAATGGTGTAGAGCCAACAACCTGTACCTGAATGTCGACAAAACAAATGAGATGGTTGTTGACTTTAGGAGAGCACAAGGTGAACACACTCCGCTGAACATCGACGGCTCCTCTGTGGAGATCGTCAAAAGCACCAAATTCCTTGGTGTTCACTTGGCGGAGAGCCTCACCTGGTCCCTCAACACCAGCTCTATCACCAAGAAAGCCCAGCAGCGTCTCTACTTTCTTCGAAGGCTGAGGAAAGCACATCTCCCAACCCCCATCCTCACTAAATTCTATAGAGGGACTATTGAGAGCATCCTGAGCAGCTGCATCACTGCCTGGTTTGGGACTTGCACCGTTTCGGACCGCAAAGCCCTGCAGAGGATAGTGAGGACAGCTGAGAAGATCATTGGGGTCTCTCTTCCCTCCATCAAAGACATTTACAAAAAACACTGTATCCGCAAAGCAACCAGCATTGTGGACGACCCCACACACCCCTCACACAAACTCTTTACCCTCCTCCCGTCTGGCAAGAGGTACCGAAGCATTCGGGCCCTCACGGCCAGACTGTGTAACAGCTTCTTCCCCAAGCCATCAGACTCCTCAATACTCAGAGACTGGTTTGACACACACGTGTCCTGAGTTGCACTTTAATTACTGTCACTTTATAACTGTCTGCTACCTCAATAACTGCTATGTGTATAGAACATTATCTCATAGTATGTTATGTTTACATTTTTAGAAACTGTCATCTTTTTGCACTACTGAGTACTGGTCGGCGCTGCACTGTCTATTGTCCTGTTCATTGTCAGAAATTTGTTGTACTGTCCTGTACTTTTTGCACATGTTTGCACGTGCACTTTATATAGGTATATGTAGGTTTTTTTTTATATAGGTATTTTATTTCGTTGTGTTGTCTCATGTGGTCCTGTGTTGGTCCTTTGTTGTTTTTATGTAGCACCATGGTCCTGGAGGAACGTTGTCTCGTTTTGCTGTGTACTGTACTAACTGTATATGGTTGAAACGACAATAAAAACCACTTGACTTGACTTGACTTGACTTGTCATCTTGTTATCTTGTTTGGTGTTCTGTTTGTTCATTGGCCCCTTAGTTCTATGTTCATGTATATTTACCCAGGTTTTTGGTTCAGTCCCTGTCTTTCGTTGATTGTTTGTGAACGTGGTTGTATGTAGGTGATGTTCGTTCCCATGCTTGTGTTCCCAGTTCCAGTGTTTTCGTCTTTTGTTGCCTGTGTTCCCAGTTCCAGTGTTTTCGTGTTTTGTTGCCTGTGTTCCCAGTTCCAGTGTTTTCATGCTTTGTTTTCATTTTTGCCCATCGTGGTAGTTTTGTTTGTTCATCTCTGTTTGTTTCCATTCGTTTAAATAAAGTTAACTGCACTTGGATCCTCAACCTTTGTCAGCCTCAGTCCTCAATCGTTACAACATCATATCAAAGCTGCTTTACAGAAAATTAGACTGTAACAGAAAATGAAGCTGTATATTTTTTTTAAATCTTCATTGGGCGGTTTACAATCAAAACGTGATTATAGATTAAGCCTTCAAAATAGAATTACCAAGGTAAAATGTCCAAAAACATGGCATGGTACCACATCCATAAAACATGGAATTGCCATGGTACCATGTCCAAAGTGCACACTGTTACCATGGTACAATGTTTAAAAACGAATCGGTTACTAACGTAACCTCGGTTCTCTCTAGATGAGGGAACGAGTATTGCGTAAGCTAGCTTACGCTACGGGAAAGATTCATCTTTTCTGAGATATTAAAGCCAAAAAATTATCCTTAAGTTTGTATCCATTGTCAACGCAGTGCGGCAGCTGCAGACCTTGAGCGGGCTAGCTAGCGAGCTCATTGGTTGCTCTGCGGCAACTGCTGCAGCCTATAGACGAGCTTGGGGAACTCGCATCCAATGAGAGGCGTCCGCGCGCTCACTGCATCAAAGCCCGCCAAAAAGGGCGTGACTAGAGTGCATATAAGCGTAGTTCGTAGGCTGAAACCCTGGTTTTCATTGAATGAAGCGAAAAATCGCTCGTGGCGCGAGCACGGCCGGTTACGCAATACTTGTTACCTCATCTAGAGAGAACCGAGGTTACGTTAGTAACCGATTCGTTCTCTTACGAGAGGTTCTCTCGTATTGCGTAAGCTAGCTTACGCTACGGGAACCCTTTGTCAACGCCGTGCGCGCCAAGCATCCACTGCATGAGCCCCAGGGAATTAAGGGGGACCCGGGGGAGCCCTTGTGAGTGGGGAATTAATATTTGGCCGGCAAGAGTGCGGGCCAGTGTGTGTGTAGTACATAAGCACATAGACAGAGCGGCGGTGCCGGTCGAAACGAAAAGCTGCTCGGAGCTTCTGAAAGATGCGGAGCGCGCAGTATACAATCTCAGTGCTCTGACTAGGCAAAGGAGATCGCGTTCGCTATCAGATGCTGGTAGCGCCGACAAGGAAATGATCTGTGCTCTGAAAGGAGTACCGACCACCTTGGGGACGTAGCCCTGTCTAGGCTTTAAAATGACCTTGGAGTCACTTGGTCCAAACTCAAGACACGCAGCGCTGACAGATAGCGCGTGAAGGTCTCCCACCTGTTTAACTGATGATAGGGCAGTTAGAAAAACGGTTTTAAGTGAGAGGTGTTTCACATCCACGGATTGAAGCGGTTCGAAAGGGGGGGCTTTCATAGCTTCGAGAACTATAGAAAGGTCCCAGATAGGAACCGATGGTGGCGCGGAGGGTTCATCCTTCTAGCTCCCCTGAGGAAGCGGATGACCAGCTCGTTTTTACCCTGTGACTGGCCGTGCAGGGGTTCAGCGAACGCCGCGACGGCCGCCACGTACACTTTGAGCGTGGATGGGGATCTGCCCTTACCCAGCAGCTCTTGTAAAAACACGAGCAGCGGCGACACCCCACATGTCCGTGGGTCCAGGTCTCTGTCGGTGCACCATTTTGAAAACACAGACCATTTTGACGCATAGAGTCTTCTCGTGGAGGGGGCTCTAGCGTGTATGATGGTGTTTATTACTCCTTCTGGCAAAGGGACGGGTATTCGTTGATCACCCACGCGTGTAGCGCCCAGCGCTCTGGGTGGGGATGCCAGATCGTTCCGGGAGCTTGCGAGAGGAGATCTGCTCTCACTGGGATGGGCCACGGCGCTGTCAGTGACAGCTGCGTAAGCTCCGGGAACCATGTTTGATTCTCCCAGCGCGGGGCTATGAGGAGCACCGAGTGGCGCGTTTCCCTGATCCTCTGCATTACCTGTGGCAATAGCGAGACGGGAGGGAAGGCGTAAAGCGGGCGGTTGGGCCAGTCCTGGGCCAGCGCGTCCTCGCTTTTCGAGAAAAATATTGGGCAGTGAGAGTTCTCTTCTGACGCAAAGAGGTCTATCTCTGCTCTGCCGAATATGCGCCATAACGTCTGGACTGTTTGAGCGTGCAGGGACCATTCCCCTGGGGGAATATTGTCTCTGGACAGTCTGTCTGGGCCGTCGTTCAGGTGGCCTGGCACGTGCGTCGCCCTCAGCGAGCGCAGGTGGCGCTGGGACCAACTCAGTATGCGTTTCGTCAGATGGAAGAGGTTCCTGGATCTGACACCGCCCTGACGGTTCAGATAGGATACCACAGACCTATTGTCCGAGCGGACCAGGACGTGGTGACCCTGAATGATCGGGAGGAAGCGCACGAGCGCGTACTCGACCGCTATCATTTCCAGACAATTTATGTGAAGGAGCTTTTCCTGAACTGACCGTAGGCCAAAAACTGGAGAGCCCTCGCAGACTGCGCCCCAACCCGTGTTGGACGCGTCTGTCGAGATGACTTTTCGGCGAGATACAGCTCCCATCATCACTCCCCGCTGATACCACTCGGCCACTGTCCAGGGCTGCAGAGCTGAAATACAGGTCTGAGTCACTCTGATTGGCTGGCAGCCTGTGGCCCAAGCCCAGCAAGACGCGCGGGTGTTTAGCCAATGCTGAAGCGGGCGCATGCGCAGTAAACCCAGTTGAAGTACTGCTGCGGCTGAGGCCATGTAGCCTAGCACTCTCTGAAACTTCTTCAGAGGTGTGAGGCTGTTCATCTGAAATGACGCGGCTAGTCGCTGCACACGGCGCGCACGCTGTGTAGATAAGGGAGCCGTCATTGCCACTGAGTCTAGCTCTATTCCAAGGAAGGAAATTGTCTGACTGGGCTGTAGTGAGCTCTTGGTCCAATTGACTGCAAGGCCCAAACTGTTCAGATGACTGAGGAGAACTGTCCTGTGAGACAGAAGCTCCGTATGTGATTGTGCCAAAATCAGCCAATCGTCCAAATAGTTCAGAATTCGCAAACCCTGACTCCGCAGGGGTGCGAGCGCCGCGTCCATGCACTTCGTGAAAGTACGGGGTGCTAAGGACAGAGCCAAACGGAAGGACGGTGTATTGATAAACCTGGCCGTCGAGGCGAATCTCAAGAATGGCCTGTGACGGGGATTTATCTGAATCTGAAAGTATGCATCTTTCAGATCGAGAGAAATAAACCAGTCCCCCTGGCGCACATGCGCGAGGAGTTTGCTGGTTGTAAGCATTTTGAACGGTCTTTTTGCAAGCGCTTTGTTCAAAACCCTGAGATCTAATATTCCGAGGCCCGTGGGGGGGCGGCGGTCTGCGGCGGCTGTCTGAGCGCGATCGAGGGCGGCCACCCTGTCGACGCTGAGAAGTCTGGCTTTGTTGAGCTGGGCGCTGTGAAGAGGCTCGTGCAGGAGGCTCACGTGGGCGGCCTGCAGAGGAGCTAGCGCGACGAGGCAGAAAGAGATTCATGGCTTGTGTGGCTTTTTGGACCTCTGAAAACCGGTCAATGATACCACTCACCGCGGAGCCGAAGAGACCGGTTGGAGAGAGCGGTGCGTTGAGGAACGTAGAGCGCTCTGCTTCTCCCGTGTCAAGCTTCGCTGAAGAGATGAAAATCAGGGTTTCAGCCTACGAACTACGCTTATATGGCACTCTAGTCACGCCCTTTTTGGCGGGCTTTGATGCAGTGAGCGCGCGGACGCCTCTCATTGGATGCGAGTTCGCCCAAGGTCGTCTATAGGCTGCAGCAGTTGCTGCAGAGCAACCAATGAGCTCGCTAGCTAGCCCGCTCAAGGTCTGCAGCTGCCGCACTGCGTTGACAATGGATACAAAATTAAGGATAATTTTTTGTCTTCAATATCTCAGAAAAGATGAATCTTTCCCGTAGCGTAAGCTAGCTTACGCAATATGAGAGAACCTCTCGTAAGAGAACATGGTATTAACAGGGTACTATGTCCAAAAACATGGTATTTCCATGGTACAATGTCAATGTTATACAGAAAATATGGTATTACCATGGTACCATATCCAAAAAACGTGGTATTGCTTCAGTAACATGTACAGAGAGCAAATTGTTACCATGGTACAAAGTCCAAAAAACATGGTATTACCATGGTACCATGTCCAAAGGGCATAATATGATAAGAGCACACTATTAAGTAATATAGTTAAGTCTAGAAACATGGCATTACCGTGGTAAATATCCAAAACACATGGTTTTGTCATGGCTGCATGTCCAAAGAGCATGTATTACCATGGTACCAAGGCATTACCATGGTATCAAGTCTAGAAACATGATATAACCATGTTTCCAAGTCTAAAAACATGGTATTTCCATGGTATCACATCCAAAAACATGGTAGTGCCATGGTAGCATCTCCATAAAATAGGTTTTGAACAAAAGTAGATGTTGTTCATTTAAAACTCAATAGACCATTCACCTTAAAGACTTTTTGGGAGAACATTTGAATTGCTTTTACCACCACTCTGCAGCGATAGGTGTAATAAACCATGTAATTTCATTTAGCAAAAACGTTCAACAGTCACGTAATTTTCATGAGATCAGGCTGTAAATGGAACTGAAAAGTACTTCAAAAACACCTTGGTCTACACATCATTCACAATGCCTTCAACTATGTACCAAATCAAAATCACCATGGTATGCGCATGATACCATGTCCAAAATTACTATGGTAATATGTGGTAACGTGGTAACATGTATAAAAAAACATGCGTTTACCATGGTACAATGTTCAGAAATGTGTATGGTACTTTTTGTAAGTGTATAAGTAAAGCTAAATCTTAAAATACCCAACATCTTAAAAATAATATTAAATGTGGTATGCAGTGTGCATTACTGCAGTGAGTGGAATTTTGTCCTTGAACAATTTGAAGAACGCACTCTGAGTACTAAATGGATTGGAGTTTGGCAACTTGCCAGACAAATGCACCAGGAAGAGTCCACAGACAGTCACCAAAGTGTGTCCACCCAAGATACCAAGCGAGAGACACAACTGATGGGCAGAGAGGTGTGGAGGGGGAGCCGAAGAGAAATTTTAAATTTTAAAACGTGGTAGTTGTTATGGTTTCATACTGTTGATACAGATGACAGCTGGAAATTAAAAAAAAAATACAAGACAAACCAACAGCTAGTGTCTAAATTGGATTTTGTTGGATATTTAAAAAGGGACATGTCATGGAATCATTTTAAAGATTTTTCTAACACTTTTGAAATAAAAGATTTTGATGCACTATGTAGATATACACTAACACTGTGTCTAACACAGTGTGGCAAGTCATGTCTAAACTAAATCACTCCCATTAATCATCAAAGCTGTCTACACTGGAAGTGGTCAATATAGTTTCTGTTTCTATTTTTTTAGTACTGCAAAGCTACTTCAGCAATTTGCTTCCCTGTCCGTCAGACATATAATGTTTCTATTCACAAATATAATGTGTGAACTCATTGTTGTAGGATTTGAGTTGTGAGGCACAAGGAAATTAAGAAGAATTAAGACAGAATTACACCAAGATGGCCTAAAATTCTGGGAAATTCCTGTAAGCATTAAGACGCTAGGAATTTTTTTTTAAGATTCAATTTTATTGTCATTGTGCGGAGTACAAGTACAAAGACAACGAAATGCAGTTTGCGTCCAACCAGAAGTGCAAAAAAGGGGTAGTCAATTGACACCGGGATGCAGAGCTAGAGTTCAGTAGGGTGACAGCTGCAGGAAAGAAGCATCCTCTGAACCTGCTGGTATGGGTGTGGAGAGACCTGAAACACCTCCTGGAGGGGAGTGGGGTGAACAGTCTGTGGTTGGGGTGGGAACAGTCTTTGATGATGCTGCGCGCCTTACGCAAGCATCACTTACCCTGTATGGCCTCGATGGAGGGGAGCGGGGAACCGGTGATGCGTTGGGCAGTTTTCACCACCCTCTGCAGTGCTTTCCGGTCATGGGCAGAGCAGTTGCTATACCAGACTGAGACACAGTTGGTGAGGATGCTCTCGATGATGAAGCGGTAGAAGTTCACCAGGATCTGAGGAGACAGGTGGACCTTCTTGAGTCTCCTCAGAAAGAAGAGACCCTGGTGAGCCTTCTTGATCAGGGTAGAGGTGTTGAGGGTCCAAGAGAGGTCCTCAGAGATGTGGACACCCAGAAACTTGAAGCTGGTTACACGCTCCACCTCAGTCCCGTTGATAGAAATGGGTGTGTGTGTGCCAGCTTTAGACTTCCTGAAGTCCACAATGAGCTCTTTGGTCTTCTTAGTGTTGAGAGCCAGGTTGTTGTCAGTGCACCACGTTGATAGGTGCTGGACCTCCTCCCTGCAGGCCGTCTCATCGTTGTTACTGATGAGACAATCACCGTAGTGTCGTCTGCGAACTTGACAATAGTGTTAGAGCCATGTACAGGTGTGTAGTCGTAGGTGAAGAGGGAGTAAAGGAGAGGGCTCAGCACACATCCCTGTGGTACGCCGGTGTTCAGAGTGATGGTTGAGGAGGTGTGGTTAGCTAACCTAACAGACTGAAGTCTGTTGGTTAGGAAGTCCAGAATCCAGTTACAGAGGGAGGAATTGATGCCCAGTTCACTGAGTTTGGTGATCAGTTTGGAGGGGATGATGGTGTTGAATGCTGAACTAAAGTCAATGAACAGCATTCTCACATAGGTGTTGCTATAGTCAAGGTGGGACAGGGCAGAGTGAAGTGCCGTAGAGATGGCATCCTCTGTGCTCCTGTTCTGACGGTAGGCGAATTGAAAGGGGTCCAGTGAGGGTGATAAGCAGGTCTTGAGATGGGCCAGGACCAGCCTCTCGAAGCACTTCATAATGATGGGGGTGAGTGCAACTGGACGGAAGTCATTAAACTGGACGGAAGTCATTATTTCAGAAGGGCGCCAAGCATTCTGAGCTGACCCGCATCTGGTCAATGTAACTGCCACAAAACAAGGGAGAGTGTCCAGAAAACCAAACCTTTATCCAAAACACCCACAACTGGCTAGCACATTCCAGAGAAAGCACTGTGACCATGGAAGCCTGGGGTTTCCAGAATTCAAAAGTAGCAAATATACATACTACACAGAACTATCCTGTGTCAACAGAGATCCAGAGAACAGAGAAACACTGATGGAGAACACCGGAACTTTCTATGGACCCAGCCAAAGAACCAAGAACCAAAGCAACAAAACTAGAAAATGCTGGTGTTTTATTAAATACTTTAAATACTTAAAGCCTCCCATTCAGCTGATGAAAACACTGCATGATCATGAGGAAGGATTACATCGAGATGTAGATTGAAATGCAGATGCGAAAAACATCATATAAATAAAATAGTCTGCTTCTCTCTCGCTATTGCTTGAATACTACTATACAATAATAGTATTGATTACCCAAATAGGGAGAGAAATAAAATGTGTTAACAGGGGACAGGTGAGGCAAATGAACTAATAATGGGAAAACAAGGAGCTGGGGTATGAAGTAAGACAGAGAGACATGCAGCCATACAGAAACAAAACAAAGCCGCATGCTCTACCATGATACCACATCCAATAAAACATAAAATGACCATAGTATTATGTAAAATAAAATATCAAAAATATGGTATTGTCTTGGGATGATGTCCAAAAAGAAAAATGCCATTACCATGGTATATTGTTAAAAAAATGAATTACCAAGACACCACATCCACACAAAAAATGAATACATAAAATAAAATCATGTAAAAAAAAAAATTATTACCATGGTACCATGTCCAAACAACTTAGACAAACATGGTATTACCAAGGAACCATGTCCAGCAACATGCCATTACCATGGTACAATATCGAAAAAACAATATATTACCATGGTACCACGTCTAAAAAAAACATGGTAGTACTATAGTATTATGTAAAAAAAAAAAATATGACCATTGTAAATTGTCCAAAGCATGTTATTATCATGGTACAATGTCCAAAAAACCATTGCATTTCCATGGAACAATGTCTGGACAACTTGGTATACCAAGGCACCACCATTAAGGCACACAACTTTTCCAACCACTGTTATGCAGATGATATTTAGCTTGGTAGTGGTGGTGGATGACCAGATTAACTTCAATTCAATTCAAGTGAAGTCAAGTCATTTTTATTTGTATATCTATTTTCATAATACACATCATTTATCAGCTTTACAGAAAATCATTAACAGAAAATGAAACTGTAATATCTATAAAGTCTTAGAGTGATCATTGTGCAGTTTGATTAAATATGATTGTAAATTGTGTATACAAATTAAATATTCATTGTATTCATCACCCCAGTGAGCAAGCTGAAGGTGACTGTGGCAAAGAACACAAAACTCCATAAGATGTTGGTTAATGGAGATAACCTTGGGAGAAACCAGGATCACTGTGGGGGCCAGTTCCCCTCTGGCTAACCAGCATGAATATAATGCCAATATAAGTTATTTATGTGCAGTACAGGTCATGGTTTAAGATTAGTAAACTAAGTAGTAAGTGTAAGGTCCAATGTTTTTTTTTAAAAAAAAAAAACTATTTTTATGAACTGTAAGGTTAATGACTAATGTCTATGAAGTCCATCCTGGATTAACTGCAGAAGTTCACATAGATGCAATTGTCCTTGTATCATTTTGGCATTAAATGATAGTCTAGGTATTCCATTTCAAGAGTGTAGTCCATCAATAGACAAAGGTGATGCAGGTAGAGATCATTGAGGTGCATCACAGTTTAACCACATCACATCACATCACATCACATCAACTGCCTGGTCCTGCAGTTTGCACTCAACAGACCTTTCCTGTCTGAATATGCTG